>NW_027185229.1:21868120-22468120 GCF_022577435.1 Embiotoca jacksoni
CAGTGAGAGCAGCTTTTGTGTTGCCAGATTGTGGAAAATCCTCCTTCAGCATGAGACCTTGCTGGTGCTCCTCTAATAAAACTGGGCAGCAGGTCATCTGGAACGAAATCCATTTACAAACCGCTTATTAACAACTACACTTGTTGAGCCCGCAATTCACTGATACGGGCAAATGACACATTTTTGACAAATAATTATTAATGGTGAAACCAAAGACCTTCAGCAGTGTCATACTAACATAAATGCAAAACTGGAAACGTATTAGAAAGTCCAATACCTTATGTATTTATCAGTGGTTGAGCAGCATTTATAACTTCATTATTCCCAAATAGAAACACAGTCACGTTGTTGGAAAAAGTAAACATTTATATAATCATTAAATAAACATTTACGGCATTGTCCTCTCTACATTTGGTTTTATAATTTATAAAAAATGTTGTGCAATAATATTTCTTTTTGATGTATAAATGAATGAGTGGCTTATTAATGGACTTTGGATAAGATGCCCTGAAGTGCTTTTCCAGAGGGTAAATTATTTCTCCAATCAACTTACAAGTTTGAAAAACAGGCAAAATGTCATGCTGACAGCTTATTAAAGGTTTGTGTTCGATATTGAGACAGAGCGTTTCTTTTTTTTTTTTTTTTTTGCTGCTCTTCGGGATGATTTGTCAATAATCATGGCGATGTAACAGATGTTTTTTTTTTGGTTGAACCCACTTGACACGTAACGCTGATTACATGTTGCACCATCTGCAGTGTTTAAGAAGCCCCCCCCCCCCCCCCCCCCAAAAAAAAAGTGTTGAATAGAAGGAAAGTATCGGCGCCAAGTTTTATTACATTTAATGAGGAGCGACGAGACGTGCGTGTTTGACAAATATATTTCAGAAGCAGCTAAAGGTAAAACTCTACGTTAAATGTTGCGTGCCGTCTTCGTCTTCCTCATCCTCCTCATCCAGGTGCTGAACTGTATTGTGGACATGGTGGAAAAGACACGGAGGTCAGTGAGCGTGCTCAGACGGTGCCAGGAGTCGGATCGCGAGGAACTCAACTACTGGAGACGGCGTTCGAGTGAACAGGAAGACCCACGCAAAGGAGGCTCCGGCTCCGCTCCGTTCTCCAAGACACACAGCCCCCACTCTGCAGAGCCAGGTGGGTGCCTCTGCTTTCACTTCAATTGTGTTGCTACGCCACAAAAGAACAACAACTGTGTTCTTGGGATGAAACCAGACTAAATTAGTTAGTTGTTACACATGATGCAAACTACTTATTTATTCTAGTTGCATTTTTTTTTTTTTCCCATGCAGCTGGTTTTATTTAGCATATTTGTTTTAAAAGATTGAGTCATTAAACATTGGCCATAAAAGAGCTTGAGAGCGAATACGAGTTTGTTTATATCCTTCTTCGGTCATTTCTGTTTGTTTGTAATGGGAAGATGACAGAACTCTCAGAGACCATGAATGTAACGGAGGAAAGTTTCTCTCTTTCTTTTCAATTTTAGAAAAAAAAAAAAAGATCTTAAATATGAAAAAGAATCATAGACAAGTTTCAAGCTTAGTTCCTGAAAAGCAGATGTCTTTTCTTGACGGGAAAGTATAAACACTGACAATCAGTCTGGGACACCGATGATAAATACACCGTTACAGGCCCGGCCCAAATGTCGAGTGTATTTTTAACTGTAGGAAATCATCATTTGATCATTTTGAGATTAATTTAGAGGATACCAAAGTCTGAACACAAAACCAGGATGGACTCACTTTAGTTTCATACTCATGACATCATCTAGTGGTCAATAAAAGCACTGCACCCGAGTCACATGTCAGTGTGTTAGTGAGTCCTTCCACAGTTAGTCCCCCAGTCTGCTGTGTACTGGCAGTGTTCTCTCTGTGTGCCAGCCTTGCCGTCCCCCTGCTGCTCCATAGTCACAGACAGGTGCCAGGACTGGCCTCCGCCATATCGGCCACAGAAGGGCCGTCCTGCCGTCCTGCAGGCTCAGAGACCCAGAGCTGGCTGACTCGCCAGAGCGCCATCTGGGTCCCCAGCCGGAGAGCCCGCTTGCCCGGGCTCGGGCTCGCGGTAGTGGGGGTGTATGAAGCCTCGGGAGGAAGGGAGGGGATGTAAATGAAGGCAAAGAGAGAAAAGCGGTGGTGAGACGTGACATGAGAGATGGAGAAAGAGGAGACGAGCCAGGCGGCAGCGTCGGAGACGAGGCAGAGCGAAATGAGATGCAGGGGGCGAGATTGGAGGGAACAGACAGAATATTGACACAGCTTGTCGGTCTGCAATTCCCTCCGAGCCAAACGCATTCCTTTCTAAAGCTGTCAGATCCCAGATCAGTCCAAGACTCTTGACAACCAACCATTACGTTGGTCGTGTGGCCTAGATATACGGACCTGTTTGCGTCCATGACAAAATATACGAGTAGATGACGGATACTATTGCTGCCTGCCTGTGTGGCAGCTTTACGCACCAATCCTACACACCTGTTACCTTGATTGAGCTGTCAGTCACAAAGTCAGCCATTTAAAAAAGAAGAAGGAAAAAAAAAAACACGTTTTAATACCTTTTTAAGCCCTGGCAGGTGCTAATCCCTTCTGTCTCTTCCTTTCCTGCAGATTCCCAGCGTGACTTTGCTCCGCGGCCAGGCTCAGCATACGTTACAGACGAGATCTGGCGGAAAGCTGGTAAGAACACCACAATGATAAATGATAATGATGATAAATGGCCGACAACTTTCCAGGGTTCTTAAGGCACAAAATTTAATCCAGAATGCCTTTTACCCCAACCATTAATTAAGATTGTATCAGAACAACGCTTTCGCAAGTGTGCAGAGTTCAAACCAGGTGAGCTAAACTCGAAACATTTGTCTCCCCTGACTTGCAGAAGAGGCAGTGAATGAAGTGAAGCGTCAGGCCATGGACGAGGTCCAGAAAGCGGTGGCAGAGGCCGAGCAGAAGGCATTCGAGATGATCGCCGCCGAGAGGGCCAAGATGGAAAAGACTCTGGCGGATGCGAAGCGGAAGGCTCAAGAGGATGCCGTCTTGGTCATCAATGAACAGGAGGATTCCAGTGAGGTGAGCTGAGACAGTGGGGACGTTACAATATCTGGACAGCATTACGTGCGAGAGCAAACACACAGCACACCAGATTCAATTTGAAAAGTATACAAGGTAATGTTTCCAGCTGTTGTGATTTAATATTCTTTAGTAGCGATACAATATTTACAGTGGAATGAAGTATTAACAATAAATCAAAGGAGGTTTGAGTGAAAGGGGTCACTTGTTGTTATTAAAACGACCATATTATTTTTTCCGGTGAAGTATTTAGCTGCTTAAGAACCAAGGGACCATGTTCATAAAAGATCTCTATGACTTAAAATTTGATATTATATTTTTTTCACAACTGGAAAAATGCAACAGTGGAACAGGGATGACTCAGGACTGTCAAAACCTTCATCATCAGCGAGCACGCAAACAAAAACAGCACTTTACAAGCTCGTACTGGGACGCAGGTCATTTCATTTCCACTGGATGCCGCTGGCCATTTTGTGCCCTTTTATCAGAAGGAGTGCATTTTTTTTTTTTTTTTTTTTTTTTGATTAGCCAATCACATCTTTTAAAAAGGATGTGTCACAGCTAGCAACAAGGCCAACCACACCCCCTTCCCTGAGACGAGGGTTTCTGTCACTTCCGTATCCCGAGTTGCTCGGAGAAGTTTCCCCTTCTCCCTCCAAACAGACAAAACAAATCAGTTCATGTAGGTTTAAGGAATTTTATTTTGGGAGCGACAAAGGAACTGAAACGGTAGCATGAGACGCGCATAAATAACCTCCCGCTTTCCTGTTCTACTTAGTGCTGCTGGAATTGCGGCCGCAAAGCCAGCGAGACGTGCAGCGGCTGCAACGCCGCTCGCTACTGCGGCTCCTTCTGCCAGCACAAAGACTGGGAGAGACATCACCTCATCTGCAGCCCGGGACTCCAAGCTCAGCCCAAGCCAGTTTCCGCCATCAGTGCGAGCAGGGCCGTTGCCACGGCGGCGGCGGCCGCCAGGGTGTCCCCTGTCGGCCTGGCGGCGGTCAAGGCTCCCGACAGCGTGCCTTCGGTCTCCAGTCCAGGTGGGGAGAAGGCTTCGGTCGCCTCGCGCTCCTCCACTCCCTCCACCCCCGCCTCAGCCCCCGAGACCAACGGACACTAGGGGGGGGGGGCAAAAGGACCTCAGCGGTGAACACGTCTCCTGTCCCCCTTCGTCGACGGGGAAGAATTGAATCGGCAGCATGAGGGGAACTATTTGTGGGTTAAGTTAGGATAACAGATTTTTCACCATACTCTTTTGGCAGATTAAAAAGGAGAGATTATGGATGACTGTTTGAGTGATATGTCAACTGGGACTTTGGCTTTGGCAGAGGACAGAAGGACTCGTCTCGAATGCATCTATTGGATGAACAGATCTCCCTAACAGATGGAAACGCGTTTCTCGTCGTCCAAAACCCCAAATCTTGGAGCTCGGGTGGAGGGACGGGGGGTGGGGGGGAAACACAAAAAAACAACAACTAATGATTGATCTCGGTTTATCTCTGGCTGCGGGGAGGAAGCCACGAAAGGAAGGCATACGAGAAAAGACGGAGGAATTGAATAGAACACTGAGGTATGCCGCCCGACGAGCCAACATCCTCCCTTCTGTCGCGTGTAAATTTAAGATTCAGGAGGTGTTGGCGGTAAATGTAAACGGTGTAACGGTACGGGGCCCTGAAGCGTCTCGTCTATGTCCTGTAGGAAAGATCTGACCGTAGACCTGCAGAGTCGTCTCCGGTGCCCCACCCCCACCCCCACCCCCCACCCCCCACCCGCCTGTACACATAAATATTCGCTCGCCAACTTCTTGTCAGGTTTTCATACGTGTGAATGCGTGTGTCAAGCAGTCGTGTCGTCAGTGAATATTGTAAAGCATATGATTATTTTTGTTAAAGCAATATTAAAATGAAGTGTTCAGGTATTTCCAGCCGTTTCTGCATCACCAAAGTCTCTAAAAGAGAGAGAGTCATTGTCATTGCTTGTAACTGTCTTCGTGAAGAAGAGCTCAATACACACACACACACACATACGCACGCACGCACGCACGCACGCACACACACACACACACACACACACACACACCATATATCATATATCATATCTGCATTTATAGTGAGTTAACTCCGGCCGCTATTTTTCATTTCTCATCATCATCATCATCATCGAGTTAAGCACAGGAGCATTCAGTTCTGACTTTATTCTGGTTGCAGTTTCACTTTTGGCACTTGTTCACATCACCAGCTGTGTACCGCAGGGTCACATGTTGCTCCACATCCTCCACCGTTGCAATATCTGCATCAAGAGGACGAGATGGGTTTGTAACACCTCCTTCAAGCGCCGTTTCCCGCAATGAGAGCAGTGATAAAGCATGAACAGGACTATTTGAAAACTCCCCACAGGGAGAAAATCCTCAGTGATGCCTTCATTGCCGCGGTGCAGGAACAGAGCAGCGACTCTGTCCCACAGAGAATCTCAGGAGCTAAACTCGGCATTGAAATGAAACATTTAGTGAGGAACTTTGATTTATCGTGCTCTGCTGTTACAATTGAGATATTCTTTTTTTTTATTTTTTTTTTTTATGTAAGATGACTTTGTAAAGATTATTATGAGAGAATGCCTTTATTTTGTGAGCCACAATTTCCCCCTTCATTCTTTAAACATGTTCTTTTGTTATGAGGCATAACTTCATATGAAAAACATATCTTGACATGAAGTATGAAATAAAGAAGTAGAAGTACTTCAAAAACGGCCCTTTTTTCTGTGCTTGTCTTTACATTAGGAATGTGAAGTGAAGGTAAACAAAATTATATCAAATTTAAATGTCATTTAATTAAATCAGAAACAAGAAATGTCATTAATTAAATAAATATCACTTGATCGCTATCAACTAAAACTAGTTATAATATAACTTCTGGGTCAGATGCACACAACTTTATTAAGCATAAATTCTTTGGATAAATCAAATGTCAGTAATGTTTTTTTTCTCCTTAAAGTCTTAAAATGAGCCAAATGACAAACAATAACAGCATTCGTGCAAATGCTAATTTGAGGTTCTTCTTAAAAGTCTCCAAATTTTGCATCCTCGTTGTCGCTGCGGATCTTTGAATCATTCAGTGATTCCAAATTGAAAATTCAAGACACAACTTTGAATTCAAGTATGAAGTAATGAGGAGGCTTTTGGCGAGACTGAATTATTCTGGAATGTCATTTTCCACCTCTGAGGTTCATCAATATTGTAATCTGATTAGACTTTAATGTCTTCTCTCTAGATCTGGAGAGATGATTGGCCTCAACAGTTGCTTCAGTCATCGTCATGTTTTACATCAAAGAAGCACAATATTAAATCAATCAAAAGCCAACAGGCAATAGAAAGGTGTAATATCATGTTACCACAAGGTGGCAGTACAAGCTATATATTGAGAAGTGTAATATCTCGCTGCAAGGTTGGAAGTATCTGTATGTGAAAGGCCCTTTAAGATCACACCATTTCAATGTAGGAATACAAGTGTTGTACTGTAAAAACTTTTTTTTTTTTTTTTTTTTTTTTTTTTTTTTTTTTTTTAAATCACGTATTGGCAGGAAAACATATTTAATATTTAATAAGTGAAAATCTCAGTGAGTTACTGCTCGCTTCAAAATGTGATATGTTAACCTGGAAGGAGTATTTTAACGTTGGAACTGATCCACAGAGAGCTGAGGAGAAACTGCCTTATACTGCTTGGTTGCTTAATGTAAAGAAATGCATTGTATTTCGTGAGCTCATCATCGAACATATTTTGCATTTAAAATATTTATCTGCGAAGCAACTTGTAAATACAGCAGTAAACAACACAAAGGTAGCAAACTATTTTTTGTTTTAAATTGTCCAATAGCTACTCGTGTACCAGTATCTCAAATATATGCTTTCATAAATTACTTGAAAAAAAATTGTGATTAGTTTATGAGTGATTGATGTATCAAAGGCAACAATATCACACTGTGGAAAAATACTGCTTTAAAAAAAAAAGAAAAGTACTTCACTGTAATTATTACTACAGTAGAAATATGTATGTATTATCAGCAAAATATACTTAAAGTATGAAAAATAAAGCATCTACAATGTTGCATTAACCTGAACATATGAAGATATTATATATATATATATATATATATAATATATGAAGATATTATAATGGTAATATATGAAGATATTATATATATAATATCTTCATATGTTCAGGTTAGGTACAGTACATTAGTAAATGTCCTTTATATTTGGCCACTGTGGGTATAGTTCTAAATTGTTGACCATAGACTTTTAAAACTACATCAAATCATTTATTGCTGTGTTGTTGTGTTGTGTCTCAGGAATTTTGTTTAAAGCTCTGGAAAATTGTCTAATCATGAAGCCCTCATGCTGATCATTAGTTGATCTTAAAATGAAACATGACTCATCCGCTGTTCGGAGGTAATTGTGTGTGTTCCCGAATCAGAGCCTGCCTAGTAGCAAGATCGTGATGTTGCTTCGTGCTGAAGATACGCTGAGCGGTTTCAGGCTGTGGTTCAGATGGCCCATTCGAGTACTGATACGGATCTGACTATGCAATTCCTTGTGCATGCACACTGTACGCCTATGTGCCCGAGTATTGTGAGCTTTCTCTGTTTAGGTGTGGAGTTAATAGCATACAGTATCTATTGTGAGCTTGCTTTGTGTTCTGCATTGCCAGAGTTATTTTGGTTTATTACTTTTATGAGTTCGTAGCTCTTGCAGCGCGAGTCTGCTCAAAGAAGGAGCAGAGTCAGCAAACACTGACAGTCGTGTTTGTGTGGACGTGCCGGTCTGTGTATGTTGGGGATAGAGAGCTGTCAGTGTGACGGGCCTACCTCTGCTTGTTTCTTGGCCACAGTGCCACTACACAATGTTGTAATGATTGTGTGGAGCGACTGGTTTAATTATCTGCCTGGTTTCTGTCCAAACTTGTTGCTGGAGGCAGGGTAAAAGGAGTCCCTTTGGATTCTGCCCTTGTTTTCAAGGCTTCTACCGATGCCTGAAAAAAGAAGTGACAGCATGCAAATCAAGGGAGGCTGAGAAGAAAAGATTTTCCTTCCTCTTTTTCCTCTCCATGTTTCCTCTCTCCTTTCTCTTCACCCTTAATTTTCTCTTTTTTTTTTTTTTTTTAACTTCTTTTGCATCATCTACTCTGATAAGTCCCAAAAAATGTGTCATTTCATTACAACTGAAAACGATGTGTTCTCTGGTGTTCTGAAATTTTTCTTGCTGCGTCTTGAATCTTCATCAGTTTTTTTATTTTTTATTTTTTATGTGATATCATGAAATTGGTTTATTTCATGACTCATCAAACTCCCACACAGTAGAGAAACTACATTTAATCATTTCAGCAAGGGCCTTTGAAGACACAAAGCTCCAAAAATATTAAAGTATTAATACTGTCAATATTAAAAGTAAATAATATTACTTGATTAACCATATGAATAAATTGTTGAAAATATATGAATGAAGCAATAATATGTGAGGTATATTAGAGGTATAATATGCAAGGTTTCCACACTAAAATGTCTGAAAATGACGAGACCTACAGTATGTTATGCATTTTGTTGACTTGTGTGTCATCTCCATGTTTCCAACAGTGTCGAAACCCAAAGAAATCTGTAATTTTATTCCAGTTACTCCTTAGGTTGTCTGTCAATGGTTTTAATGTCCACTTTTCCTCCTCTACTCGCGATAACTTGCGAGGAAACATTATCTTACATTAACCGTGGCTACGATTGATCAGCTTGCACCAGGTAAAGGGGACTGGCTAACTACAGCAGCTAAACATTGGGTTACTATGGTGTCGAGCTTCTAATTCCCTAAAACGTGGCCTCTGACATGGCAAATAAACAATTGTGTAATCCTGGTTTTAAGGCCGCCAAACGCACAACCCTCCTCCTCCTCCTCCTCCTCCTCCTCCCCGTCACCACCTCATCCTTCTCGTTGTCCAGGGAGCCTCAGCCGAAGTTTCCATCAGTCATCCATCCACGTACTCTGCTCCACCACCTCCAGTGTTTAGGTTCCAGGGGTCCTGTTTTCTCTCCGACCTTCATTTGGGACGTCGCTTTAAGTCTAACTAATATCACTCAAACTGTCATTACTTCCATAAATATTGTTATTCACTTTCAAAATAATCTCTCGGCTGCTGTGCTTGACCTCCATCGGCCACTGCACAAGTATATCATCTCCACAAAAAGAACAGAAAACTACATTGAATACATTTCTGTGTTCACCGTGAGATGTTAAGACTGTGGCATGTTGTTTGGGATAATACACGATAGCTGTACAGCCGAACACAAGTCAGTATGAGTCTCTAAGACAACGGGGACAAGTGACTCAGTGCTTCAGGGGCAAGACACTGTCTGAACATGTTACCTCCTCCCACACAGCAACAACGTCTCCAGCTTCTTAGAAATGGAGATACTGAAGCATAACATAGGGCAACAGCTGTGGCTTCGTCACCTTTGACCCCCAGGCTTTTAGATTTCTGAGAACATTATAGACAAATTTAAAAAAATAAATATCCCTCTACTATGACTTTTGTCTATATAAATAAATAGTAAATATCATATATTATTTACTGCTATATTACTTTATGCTGAAACATTGTGTCTGTGACATTGAACATATTGACAGATTATGTGTTGAAATACAAACATCTTGTACTTCAGTATTAAGGTTCTTCAAGTTGTTGTTGTTTTTTTTGCCATCCACCACATTCACAACTTTCATAACAAAACACAGAGAGGTGGCACAGACTTTAAACGTGGATGCCATCGCTGTCGTTGCCTTCTGCACGAAAAGTAACCAAGGAGGGAGAAATAGCAGTGGGGAGAATGAAACAGGACAACAGATGTCGTTTGGTCACCTTAGCCCTGGCCCTTTGGCGTTCCGCAGTGATGAGCTGTGCTTGCACACATCAGAGCCAAGGGCACCTGCCTGAAAGAGAATGAAATAGGCCATTTTCTCCTCTGCTGCTACAGGAGACTCACAGAGAGGCGGCGGTGTTCTTTGTGGAACTGCTGTGAAGGTTTTAACCTTGGCTTTGGTTATTCAGTGGTGTCCTTTTTGACACAAAGGAAAACACGTTTCTCAACCAGGAAATGAATAATGACAAGATATTACCCTGGATAGTGTACCTAAATGTGCCAGAACTCACTGTCATCCTTTTTTATTGATCTAAATAAATCTATTGAAAATTAGCCCACATCAGATATCTAATAATAAAAACCCAACCGAAGCCTGTCAGTGCTTATATGTCAGTGTAATGATAGAATATGTGATCTAACTGCAAGAAGAAATCTCCAGAGACTTTGGGATTGTATTCTGAGATAATAATGCATTCCACAGTGGTTTCAGTGTACACTTTGCTCATCCAGCACCAGCGCAGAATCCCTATAATGTCTGCAAAAATTGGACAGAGACCGGGTCAATCCCTGCTGTATCTCCAAAAGAGACAATAAGTCATGTACAACACTGTATCCACACCGTCTCAGCAGGAGTGCATCAGCAACAGCAGGAGGTGAATTCACATTTAGTGTGCTGCAGGAGTTAAAGGAGAGCTGGATATATTTGATGGGAGATTACATTTTGAAATATTTCATTAAATTAAACCCTATTTTTAATTCATGTACATGTTCTTTTCAGCAATAGCCACACCCTTCATGCACTTGACTGAGGGATTCACAGGAGGCCTCTCAGCAGCTGGCTGCAGACTGATATTAAATGCACAGATTATTTAAGTAGTACCAATCCTCTTACCCACCTCTCTGCCAGAAAATGAATTGGGATAGTTCCCATGTCAGCCAATTAATTCCTTTAACATCTGAGGAAGAGATATGAATATTTTTTTTGTTTAAAACACTGAATTCATTGGTTTTATTGGATCAGCTATATTCAAGTTAAGGCTTAAGAAGCAAATTGCTTTTGGGGGAGCAGTTCAAACTTTATAAATTATTTTTTATATCTTCTATAAAACTGAAATGATACGGCTTAGATTATATATATTCTTTTAAATATTCGTCATCCGTCTGATGTTTTGGAAATATTCTTCATGAAACAGCAACATTTTTTTTAATTATTATTTTCTTTAATATTGCATCCTGTCTGCGTTGATAATGAAGGATGTGATGGTGACACCTGATGAACAACATGAGATGTGAGTACACATCCTCTCATCCTAATTACCACTACATACTGCCTTTATTCTGCCTTACCAGCCCACAGTCTGCCTCAGAGAAGGCTGAAGATGACAAGGCTTCAATTTGCCAGTATAACACAGGCAATCAAACACTGCAGCCCCAGCAATCAATGCAAAGAGGCGCATGCCTCTGTGCCGGCGCACACGTGTTTGCCTTTGCAAATCTGGCACAAACAAGTTAAACGATTTCAGAAGTCGTGCTTTTCTGTGATAAGTTACCGTGTGCAAGGTCGGACTCCTCATTGCTATTCAGAGCTTGTACTATTTTTGCGACATAAGAAAAAGGAAGCATATACGGACATTTCTATGAAGTTCTTTTTGAAGGCATAGTTCAATTTACAATACACTGAATGCATGCAGCATCCCAATTCCCACATTTGTCCTACAGTCCTTCTGTTGCAGAATTGAAGGTACAAAAGTCAGAGCTAGCACAGGAAGTAATGATAAACACAATTATACGCCCCAAATGTGTTTTTTTTTTTCTCCCTAAGATGTTTCTCTTGTACTTCTTATACTAATTCACGTGAGATAGTAGTTTTACCTCCTCGGTCCATAATTATTCAAACGGTATAAAACGAGAGGAGAAATTCCCTCTTTGATTGAAACGCTCACAACTCAAAAGATATGCAATCCGAGCCAAATTGGCATCGCCGCATGGGTGCGAACAGGTGCTGCTGCTGCAGAGCCGCTCTCACAATCTTGGTCAGGCAGGTGTTCTGTTAGATTTACCCAAATAAATTTCAAGTGCTGTCCACATTTCAAAGCTCTGTTGGGAATCCATAGCTGACAGAATTCAACAAATGATGAATAAAATCATTGACAAATGGAGTGAGAAGTTTCTATATATCTATTTGTGAGCCAGACTTCACACTTAAGGCGAACTTGTTTTTTGTTTTTTTGTTTTTTCTCAGGTGAGAGAAAATATAAACATTTTTACATCTTACTCCATTTAAGTTCAATTGTATTTGGTCTTTGCAATCAGTTCAGACACAATGGTGACTCTGTCTAAAACTGCATTAATCAATATTTTTGGTAAACCACTAAGTAAAATGACATTGAGAAAGCAGGTGCTTGTGATGATCCTTCAGAGAATTATCACTCAATTCCTTTTCAACATGTTTTCTCCTGTTTTGTGAAGTAGGAGTTTGGTTAGTACTTTTGTCTTTTGGTTCTCTTTTCTTTTCTAGGTAAGTATAGGGGACAACTTTAGTTCTTTTGTTTGTTGTTTTGCTGTTAACACACCCTGAAGACATAATATGCCAAATAAACCTTTTAAAGGGGCTGTAAATCTTGTTGCTGGTGGCTCTTCTGGGAACTGAGAGAGGGGAGTATCACTATTCCTGTATTCCTGTTACAGTTACAGTAGGTTTCCCCTAAGCCGGGTCGTAACAGACATCACAAACTTACCAAAGTCCAAACAGCACAGTTGCTAAAAACAGGATTTATGCTTTTTTTTTTTTCTTTTTTTTTTGTGGGCTGAGCAAACAGGGAGCAGAACTGATGCAGGCAGCAGTGTTGTTGACAGGCAGAAAGGGGGAGATGAGAAATTTCCCAGCTTAAATAGGCCGCCAAATTTAGAGTATGTCAAGTTCTACAAGTATGTCAGATGGTTACGGGGTATGTGGCGTGTCACGTGATGCAGAACGGAGCAGCTCGAGTTGACTGCCTGAACGAGCTCACAGGCGTCGCTCCACTGGTGACCGGGCTGCTAATTAATTCGCTAAAACTTGATATAAAGCCCTTTAAAGCGGGGGTAGCTGCATTCAGGTGATACCACTTTGTATGTTCATCACTTCGAGTGACTCATTTCACACTTTCACATTGTTTTCACGTTGTTGTTTTGTACATTACTGTAAAAATAGTTATTATTGCTGCTTTAAATTTTACTTTTTGTACTTTTTGTTGCTTTGTATTGATTTAAAGTGCATTGTCTAAGGTAAATTAAGTGCCCCGTCAAAACTTGAAATTAGGAGGCATTTTCACTTGTCAAAATAAACAATCGGTATCTTTAATAATTTTTATTAAAGTTGCTTTTCAGTCATCTGGTGGTGCACATTACCAAACCAAAGCACAAATATGAATATATGTGAGCTCTATATATACAAATGGAACAAATTCTACCATGACCAAAAGAAATACATGATCCATTACATATATTTTTCCCTTTTATAACTAAGTGATACAATGAAATCTCCTCACAAAGTGTTAATTCTCTTACATAGGCATGATTTTAAAGATATTGTTTTTACATTTGAGACTGAGAAAGTGTCTCAGGTTTAAGATTGAGGAGACGTAACTAATAACTGCCCACTAGCATATCTAGCAATGAATGGATTTCAGGGCAGGTGTAGTGTTTTTTTTGTGTTTTTTTTTTTTTTCAATAATAGCTTTTTTGGCATTCTGTGCACATGACAGTAGGATAGCTAAATGAAAGGAAAACAGTGCTACAGTATTATACAGCATGTACAGCCAGGATGTGGCCACATCAACATGCATGCTTAGGCTGCAGGAACCCTTCATCTTCTTGTCCTCTCTGCTTTTTAACCCTAATCAATTGTATTCAACAGTAAACAACACAAAACACTGTAGCATTATAATTTACAAATTAGTGTCTGCTCTAGTAGACTCTAGCCGGTTCTTTTTGGTCGTTTTCCGCTGGCATAATATCAACAAACACTGCAAGAGAAAGAAGGCCATACCACAAGTGAGAAAACTCGTAAAATGGCTTTTTGCATTGCAGAGGCTCAGTTACTTTCAAGTCTATAGATCGGCCATAGGGTGCAACTATCCTTTTTCATATAAGCGGCACGATAATGAGCAGTCGAAGACAAGAACATTAAAAGATGCTGCTGGAGAAGGCTGCATGACGCCATTGTCTCTGTTCCCTGTTGCTTTTAAACACATGGATGCCTTTGAATTATTCTGTGTGTGTGTGTGTGTGTCTGTGTGTGTGTCTGAGAGTGCATGTGGGAGGGTGGGTTGATGCGCCAGTGTGTCTTTGTCCGTGTGACAGTGTAGGCAGGAGATGCGACATTCTGGATTTCGTTGCTAGTTGTTAGTCATAATCCACCAGGAAGCTGAGGAAACACACACACACACAAAGGGGAAAGAGTTAGGTCACTTCACACCAGTGCACTGGATAACTCAGGGCCATCGCTTAATACTGCAGAGATCATTCATCTCATTTCCATTTTTATTAAGCTCCAATTTTTCCAGTGTATCTCAAGGTCGTATGCATGTTGTTCTAGCACGCATTTAAGCTGTGAACAGATTCATAGACAAAGTGTCATGAAGTCTACTTCCTGTAGGAAAAAGGAGGAATCTGTCCTCTTGTGTGCCGGTCAATTCTTCCCACTCACATGATCAACTGTGGTCATCCACAACACAAAGTTTAACAGAACAAGTATGTTCTTACAAAAAAAAAAAAACATGCCTCTTGGTGCAAAGCTCCTCCTGGAATAAATATGAAAGCAGCAACCAATGATTACAAGCGAAACAGAGAATAAATGCAGCTTAGAGCAGCAGCAGAATGTTGTTTTTATTTATTTTTCTGTTATTGATTCCATAGTCGAACCCCTTTCTGCTCTTCTGACGTGCGTCATATGAACTGTTCTCCCTCTTCCTTCTAATCAGTGCTCTGTGGACTCACTCGAATCCTCCGCAACCAAAAACCGCCGAAGCAGCTATTTCACAAAGAATACTGCAATAAGGAAAATACCAAAACTAATTAAACCAGCAGCACTACATGCCAGGAGCTTTGCATCCAGTTATGAATGCTAAAGAAATACATTTTTTTTTTTAAAAACTACATTTTTCTCAAGAGCAGTTAGTCAGAAAAATTTCCAGCTAGAGCAAAACCAAGTTTGTTTCAGTAGCACCTTACCACATTAGTTCCACTTAGTACTAATGATTTCATCATATTTAACATTTACTCAGTTCAATGTGATCAAATGTGGACCACATCCAATTAAAACGGCTTATTTCTATCAGGCTATTGTTTTTAATGTCTCGCTCTGATTCTATTTTCCAACATCCGATACTTTTATTATGACTGTTCGTACCAATTTTCTAGTATGACCCATATCTGATTCCTGTGTTTACACCACAGCTGTTTAGTTTATGTCTGACACAGTCAGCATGCGTACATGCCAGTCACAGATGTGGAGGTAAACAACCATGGACAGTAACCTAGCAACGAGCACAATCCACACAGCCCACACAGCTAAATCACCATGTGCAATGGGTGTAACAAGGCCGACACGATAACTAACACCATCGCTCCCTGAAGTGCATTAAGGGTGTTGCCGGCAACAAATTAGTCAAATGTCAAGATGAGAAAGAAGAATCATGATTAGAGCCCGAGCTGGAGTGGCAATGAATCATACTGCTCTGCTGTGTGTTAAGGAGTCGATGACGTGATGACGAGCAAAGTGGAAGTCACTTGGTTCCTATTTTACTTTATTCCACTTATAAATGCGTCTGAATAAAGGAAAGAATTGTTTTGATTTGTATTGGTTTTGCACTCTTTACACCTTAATATCAGAGATCGATCACAGATAGATTTTATTGTACCTCAACCTATCTATCTATCTATCTATCTATCTATCTATCTATCTATCTATCTATCTATCTATCTATCTATCTATCTATCTATCTATCTATCTATCTATCTATCTATCTATCTATCTATCTATCTATCTATCTTTGGGCAAAGGCAGGGCATATGCTGGAAAGCTCTCTAGTATTAATTACATTTTCAGCTGAATATAACAAACTGTTTAACTCCACATTGATAAATCTTAATTTAAGCCAAAGATTAAATAGCCACAAGATTGTAGGGTATTTTGAGAATGAAGTGTATCCGCACTTAGTACTGTATGTCTTTTAGCATTACTACGGAGAAAACATTTGTACTCTATTGTCCTACAATGCAATGCCAAGAGGAAATGTAATGCAACACAAATGATACATTTTTAACAGAGGATTGAGGGTGGTTAAACACTTCCTGAAAGATTTTGGCACTCACGGCAACAACTGTTGTTGTGATTACAGCGTTACTATTGCAACAACACATCATCAGTCGGCTAAAACTAACCTGTAGCAGGACTGTATTCATTTGGTCAACATATGCTCAGTTTATTGTTAATAAAACACGATTAAGTAAAAAGAAATTCTGCAGAAACAGATGAAAAACTTGATGTTTAGTTGGTTACTGACAAAGTGACCAATGATTAACAAGTCATTGGGATATTTCAAGGCCATCTAGCATACAAAAGATACTTGTGGCAAACCCAGCCAGGCTATTTTTCTGAAGAAGTTCTTCCGAGGACCAACTGCTGTTGACGCAGAGGGGAGAAGCATGTCTCTGTTTGAGTGACCCAGCAAAGCATGATCACAAATGACTCTGAAAGCATCAGGAAAATGACAGACCTTAGAAGCAATGAGCTAATGAGCTGATATAAGAGCTGTTAGCACCCTCTCAGCATGCAAGAGTTTGGTTCTAATGTGGAATCAGTGTGGGAGACCCTTACATGCTGAAACTGGCCTCACGATGCATAAATACACACCACTAACCAGATCAAACATGTCACGATGTCTATGGTCCAAAAATGTCCTCATGTTTTTCTGCACCGCAAATATCAGGCTATTCTTCTAAGAGGACACTTGCACATGTGAAGCAGATTCAAAGTAACAACATCCTACAAAAAGACATGAAATTGTATAAAAACAATCTTCCTGAAAGTAAGTATTACACATACAACACCTAGAAATCATTGACAGCCATTGTATGTACATTATTTCCACAATTCTGGAGGCGTGGCCACAGCTGACATGTGTTGATCTCACACTGAACAGGGCTTACAGGCCCTTCTATCCCAGGATAGTGACATTTATGATATCTAATATAAAGTAATAACTACATACAGATGTGAATGCTCTCAAAGACACACAGATACGAACCTGGGAGCAACATTGTAGATACTACTTCACCGTCCTCCAACATGTCAATGATGCAGCGCTGGAAATCTTTACAGCTGTTGGACTGAAGATAGCTACAGAGACAGAAAACAAGGTAAAATAGAGGTGAAAAGAGAACAAAAAACAGCTTAAAAGAAACCAGATTTGAGGACCACGTGCACAAAAATAACATCTGTTGCTGTGTTACCGTTGAATTTTTTTTTTATCCTTAGATAAAAAAAAAAAGAAGAAAAAAAAAGAGATTTATGTCAAATACACTTCAATCAAAACTACATTTTGACTGATTTTATGTGTAATACAAGACTATAAATCTAATATATGTATGTGTAATGTAATGTACCATAAAAGTTGTGTAAATCACATTTGATCAAGCTCAACAAGTCTTTTCAAAATGTTCCAAATGATAAATTAATATATTCATTGATATATGGATGGCATAGATACGATTTTAAACCATTTAAGCTGCATCCTGTGTGTGTGTGTGTGTGTGTGTGTGTGTGTGTGTGTGTGTGTGTGTGTGTGTGTGTGTGTGTGTGTATATGTGTGTGTGTGTGTGTATATGTGTGTGTGTCTGTGTGTATGAACTGAGGGAGAGGCCATCTGCTCATCTTCACTGGTGGGGAACATTTCCATCAGAAAGTTAAGAGTGCCAAACAGTGTGCCAATATCTAACGCACAAACAAACACACACACACACACACACACACACACACACACACACACACACACACGATACTGACCTCATCCAGGAGAGGCGGTCTTGCCAGAACTCATACATTATGTAACACGACTTTCCTGGGAGCTTCTGCACAGACACGCTGACAGCGAGACCGAGGAGAAAAGTAGAGTGGGGCAAGAAGAGGATACAAAGTGAAAGAGTTTGCACTCAGAAGAATAAATTACATGAGAAAGTTTGACTCTTTTGAGAGATCTCAGTTAGAACTAGATAAAGAGAAAAGTAAGACAGCAACAAAGCATTAAAAGGAACAAAGGACTCATTTTCATAAAGTCAAAGACTTCACATTGTGAAACTAGTAAATTATTATCACTGTAAGGCTGTAATATTTTTAACGAGCCGCTCACCACATAAAAGCTAATATGTAAAATATCTCAGTATGATTGGTAAAAAAAAAAATACTTAAATGATCAGATTTTTTCAATCTTCTACTGATTGAAATCAGTTTTTTACTCATCTGACAATTGAAATCCCTGATTCAACGTTGCTTAATACTTGAAAAGTTGCCACATCAGCAGCCTGACACAATGTTTGAAAGTTACATTTGGTTTGCCTGGAAACTGGCACGGCACTCACTGCAGGTTGTCAGAGTTGGCTGAGGTGGCATCGATGTAGCTCTTCAGAACTTTCCGGAAGTTGTCCAGATCATCATCAGTCACCGACATCTGCCTCTGAACCAGCAGGATGTTCTGTTGGCAACGAGGCAGAGGGACGGAGACAGGGATGGCATGAGAGGACAACAGATATCTGTGTGAGCGGGCACCTTTATGTCTGTCTTTGTGAGGACTAAGTTGAGTTGTAGATCTCAGGGGAGAGGACGACATCTGCAGTGATTCAACGGCACCTTTTAGTCAATAAAGATCTAAGTATGAACACGAGCGTTTGTGAAACGGCATCTAACTCACATCATCACGAGGCGATGCAGACATGTCTGCAGATATTGTCAAAATTGATACTTCTGATTATTTGACCTTCCTCAGGGTACATATCGTGCCATCATTTACAACTGAATAAATAAATGTTATGTCACTTATTATTGCTGTCACTTAGGGCGCTTAAGTACTTTGAACGCATCATGGGAACAGCTGCGTGAGACAAGACAGATGCAATCATTCTGATGTGGCTTTAATAAGATATACATTCCATCTAAGTTTTGATGATCAAGAACACAGCAAATTGATTACATCAGAAAAGAGTAATGATAACCAGACCTGCACTTTGTTGCCATGACACCACATTAGTGTCTTTCACAGTAGCTTGTCACTGTTTTCATATAACAGGCTGACAAGAGCTTTTCCTTTCTCAAATGTGACCTGAAGTCAATCAAAGTAAACTCTTTCAATTAAATGCAGCATAAAAATGAACTTACAAACTCGCATCTTTCAAATACCTGATTTCCTCATCAATCAATCGACTGCGGAACAGAAATCATACTTTTGAGTAATTTACTTTCTGTCCTTTATTGATCGCTGTACCAGGAAAAAGAGCACACTCCCTACAAGTGGCAGTAATTCAGCTTGGGCTTGAACCGAGGTCCTGCTTGGCATTTGTTCTCTCAGTGCACCACATCAACATGCTGCCGTCTTTACTTTGTCAACATTTCAAAGCTGCAGTGAGTCACCACTGAATCAAGATAGAAGTCATGTCAAGGGATCCGTTCTAAGATATGATTCACAGAATTCACCCACATTGCAAAGGCTTACTTTGGTTTTGTATGCAATGTAGGATTAGTCTTAAGATAAAAGTTCAAATCTCTTCAGCTTTTAGTCACCACCTCAGTTCAATAGTGGAGGATGGAATTTAATTTATAAACAACATGTATAAATGGAATAGTCCACACACTCAGTCCTTGTCAAGTGCTGTCATTGAACTACTTTGGAAATACCACTGCAACTTTTTACTGTTCTGAGACTTCACCTCAGTTAAAAACTATTGTTTTAGGTACTTCAGGACATAAATCAAAACAATCTGCATGACCAAACTCCACTAAAATATGTACTTTTGTAAAAAAATATATATATATTTAATTTTTTTTTTTTTTTTTTTTTTAATTCAAGTATTTTTCTGTTTGGTCACTCAGATTTTTGTTAGAAGTTTAGTGTGTATACATTGTATTTGTATCGCTTTTATTTTTTTTAAACTGGGTTTTATTTTCAAAAGCTCATTCTGAGATTGCTGAAAACTCATTTAAATAAATGTGCCAATGTGTAAAAGAAGACATTCCCTTTTCCTTTACTGTTATACTCTGATCTAACTCTCACCATAGTTTCCCAAAACAATAAGTTCCACTCTTACCTGTCTGTGGGTGTTTTCGCAGCATTTCTACCTTTCAAGTGACTCATGAGTCAGATATTTCTTTTGTCCGTGTGAACAAATGTATTCGCAACCAAAAACAGACTTTTGACCTGACTGTCTCTTGTTTCACTGGGAGCCCTGTGATGACAAACTGACCCGTATCCACTTCACATTTATAAAATGTATTACCTCAAGTATTTTCATATACATTTTTTTTCACAGCAATGAGCACATTCAGTATGTACCCAAAAAGAAGACCACAGTTGGTACAAGTTGTTGAGTTATCATTTAGTTTGAGAAGGAACTTGACATAATGGGAGCTAGAGTACTAAAATGCATTTAGCTGTAGAAGAGTCTAAATAATGTTTTGTCAGCTTTTAAGAACACACTGTAAATAGTGGAGGGGTTTACAGTAAAATCAGAAGGAGAAAAATGAGGCGTAACTGCATGCGTTACTGGAGTACAATCACAAACTGATTATAGAGTTAGAGGATAATTATCCAAAGAATGGAGATATGTTTCAAATAAAGTATTCACTGATAGTCGAAATATGCACAACTGATGCTACCTGTATTGAGTTGAATAAAAAAGTTTAAGCGCGAGTTAAATTCAAAAGTAAAAAAAAAACATTCTTAGCTGTTAAATTGTTAGCTGTTTTGATCAGCTAATACCTACTAGAGTGAGTCATGTTTCAGTCTTTGCTTAATTTTGTAATCACGATGCTAAATAGGAATTCTGCTGCAGTGGCCTCAGGCAGGGAAGTGTCACTTCTCAGCATTAGACTGCAAAGGTTTTACCACAGGGTTTCATCCTTGGATGTATTATGGGTGAAATTCTGTCTGAAAAAAAGGTAGTTTATGTGGAATAAATTGGACACGAGCCTTTGCAAACTGACTCGTGTTTCTTGTGTATGAGTGACAAAACAATTTGAATCACCCGAAAAAAAAAAAATTCAATTTCAAATGGAGTGCTTGAGAAAGCAGATTTTAAACTTTAGTTAGAAATATGTAGTGTTGGTCAGCTAAAACCAGTCGAATGATAATACTGTGCCTGCCCAAGAAAAACTTGCTGCCACAGAACCAAATGTTCAGTGAGTGCTTCACTGAGGTCATTTTCCAGGCAAAAGTCTGCCATCAGTGCTAACTTACAGACTTGTATGTGCTGGCCAGTGTGTCCTCCTTGAGTGGTTCCAGCTTGGGACTCTGAAACAAGAAGGTGACAGAAAAAAGAGGTTTATTGTTCTGTTAAAGATCTTGGTAACAAAAATCAGTGATGCTAAGGGAAAGAGCATAAATTACTGCAGTCAAACCATTAAATCCATTAGTACTGAAAAAGAGAAACATTTCTGTATAAAGGTTAAAATCTCTGTTTCTTTTTCCAGTTGCTTACAGCACTTTGCAGATGTTGGAAATATATTTGCATACAAGATGCATTTGATATTTTTGGGATGGATTTATTTTTTTTGCATGTCATGAAGCACATTGATTTTTAAATCTCAATTTAGAAACAGGTGAAGCTAAAGTTTCATCTGTAGATGTAAATCTAATCTAACTTTTATTTACAATAAATGTATGCATGTCATGTTAAACCCTGGCATTGTTTAATACTAGTATATAGAAAGAGCAGAAATTACATATTGAACAAAAGTACTCATTTGCACTTAAGAGACACAATGGTAAACAAGCTTCTCAGTGAGAAAAAAATAAAAAGAATTTGGATTACACCTTGAACTGTAACGCTGTAGTTTTTTGTGTGTTTTTTTTTCTCCTTTGTTCCGCTGTGTGTGAGCTGATGTTTTTATGTGTGTAATTTATATTTTAATTCAATTCGTTTTTTCAAGGACTATTGTGCAAGACAGTTTCCCTGCAGGGAAATAAAGGTTACATCCACTCATTGAAAAAAAGGCCACTGTGTTTCTTACAGTGTGGCTGAAATGTGACAGCAGAGTAATGGATGAGATGAAGTCAGTCATTGCTGCGCCACGGAGAGTAGAAAGAGGAGGGGGAAAAAAACCCAAATAGAAAGCATGTAATTTAACACATATTGTTTATTTTTTGCAATCATGTCCGGGGAATGTATGTACTCTGAGAAAGTATTATGTTATAAATAATGAAATACAGTAAACGTAATAACACAGAATGTTGTGGATCTTGTGTGTTTTTGTGTGTGTGAAAACTCATTCTGTTGCGTCTCAGAGAGCAGTGAATAGGAGCGAGATGGACAGAAGGTGTGTGCGACGTCACGGTGTGGGGATGGATATTGCACTCCGAACATCCCGCAGGTTATGCATTGCTTTGATATTGCACTCAGAGTCTCTCTGGGTTGAGAAAACGGATGACTGGAGTGAGGAAAATGCTTTGAGTGAGACTGAGAGGAGACGAGGAATGAAGATCAAAAGGTGGGAACAACAGGAGTTAATAAGAAAGACAAGACGAGACAAAGAGGGAGTGAGATGGAGCAGAAGATGGAGCTGGAGAGCGTGAAAAAGGGTTTTGGGATGTTGTAGTGAGAACCGGTCACAGGATGAGAGACGGGGGGGGGGAGGGTGACTGGGCCCTGTGCTCGACAGACACACAGATCTGCAGATATCCATTTAGATTTAAAAGCATCCTTTACATGACGGGAGTCAACCCGATTGATCTATGTGTTCATGTATCACAAAAATGTAAAATGCAAATTAGACATTACTGACAAAAAAAATGCACAACAATCCTTTTCAAACAGGTTGTTGTTTTTCCACATCAATACTGGAACCAACCCAGAGCTAAGCAGACACCGAGTCCCAAACACAATGACGAAAACACACCAATCTAGTTCAGTGAAATCCACATGCTGTAAGTCATCTTGCTGTTGTATGAATGCAGCATCAGAGGCAGAGAGATATACACAGTCCGCAGTGCTGCTTGTGCAGTCCAACTGTGTACTCCTCATTATTCTTTAACGCTTTAATATGCCGTGCCCTGAAGCAAAATTATGTTTGAAAAACGAATGCATTTGGCTTTTCTATTTTTCATATTCTCTGCATAATTCATCGCACATTGTTTAATACAAAAAAAAAAAAAAAAAAGTTTAAAAAAAGGAGATGAAAGGCCTTAATTATTTAATTTTGGTAATTATTTTAATTCCATTACCTGTTCAACAAAGCCATTACAGTCAGTGCTATTTGTTTTCATAGCAAAGTCATGTAAACAATGAGGACCAGTGAGTCACATTATTAAGGCTCTTTACTCATATTGGTTTAACCTTCAGAGATTCTATTTATTCTCATGAATAATACAAATAATAAGAGGAATACAACTGCAGAATTGATTTGGATAATAGCAACAAAAAGGGACTCGTCAACAACACTGACCCAAATGAATGCATTCTGCCACTGGAAAGTAAAGGTAAACTACCATTGTTACATCCTTGTCCAGTCTCCCTGCTCTCATTTGTCTGGAGGTGAACTTTGTCATTTTTGTAATATTTAGCTTTCCTTATGATGTGCTGAACTTGCCACTATATACTGTTTGTATTTTTTCCCAAGGCAACATTCTGAGTATTTGTAGAATTGATCTGACTGTATTGTATTTTTCCTCTTTTTACTTTTCATCTTGTGAACTTTATGCATATGATCACCAAATTAATGATGGTATTGTACCTCCTATGAGAACCCAATGTTGATCTTTTACTGGTTATACTTGTGTTTGGTGTTTCCTCCTGGTATTATGCACAATGCAACGAAGCAGTCAATATTTTCATGCTGCCCTGTGACAGTGCCAATTCATTTTTACAATACCTTAAGGAACCTTTTTGTTTTCTGATTTGTAATCACTGTAATTGAATTTGTTGTCCAAGAGTGATTTCAAAGTTTCAAATCCCTTGTTTTTAAACTTTACTGGAAGTGTCTTTAAGTTACCTCATTGCATAGCTGTTCACCAACAAGCACATTTATAAGAAGTCACCAGGGTAGCAAGATAAATACTAATTAGGAGAATGTTTCAGAAACACATTGTTATCCACTTTTAAATATACAGAAAGAATACCTGACACTCCAGTTTGTCCAAAAGTTGCTGCAGCCTGTTGATCTGAGAGCACCAGTTCTCTCCATCTTCCATGCTGACACCTGGACACAATCATAACCCATTAAATTGACCAAAATAGAAATTCTGTCATACATTGTAATTATAACTGGTTTCTGATTAAGTGCAAACATATTTTTTTTAATATACTTTAAAGTAGGCTATACGGTACATTTTTGGGCTGGGAAAAAAACGCAGTGTGCTCATGTGTCTCTGTGTTCAAGCTGTTGATGTAAGAGATCCCATTCAGTCACGTCCGAACAGAGGTTTTCCAGTAAAAAAAAAAACAAGGCCATGCAAACATTAAAAAGGATGATGGATTCAAGGTGGGAAATGTAAAAGAAAATATAATAAATCTCTTACATTAAAATTACAGCATGGTAAAAATTAGGTTGAAAATCCTTTTAATGTATTTTACACCTGACACGGTTGAATGACAATGTCTGTTTAAAGGGGAGCTATTATGCTCATTTTCACATTTTGTATTTCATTTTTTTTTATTTTACTCTGGGACTAAAGTAGAGTAGGTTTGCCTGATTCACAGCTAAAATAAAAAAAATCCTCATTGCATAGAGGGCCAGTTCATCACAAAACTGAAACAAGCCATTTTAGCTCTTGTTTCTTTTTGAATACTCTCTCTTTAAAGCCCCCTTTCTTCCGATTGTCCAACTTCTAAAACCTTTAGAGGGGCAGCATCCAGTGCTTGTTTTGATCAAATTATTTGAGAAGTTGGCCCAGTGTAAAGCGAATTTTCAACACAGGAAATATGGATAAACATAACAGGTCCTCTTCAAAGTTTTTTGAGAGTCGTAGCTCATTCATTCATTGCGGACTTATGATTGGATGTTCAGTCAATACCAGTAAAGAGGACAGAAATGAGGCTCAATACAAAGTAATCATTTCTATAAACTGTTCATGATCATTGTAGGTGAAAAAAGTCTTCAGGGAAATTTTACTGCCTGCTCTAATTACGTACAATAGTGATGGTAGCAGTAGGAGTCGTTCATGTACACCAATGAACACAATTTATCTCAGTGGGAGGGACATCTCATTATTGATATTCAACGTAGTTTGAAGATAATGTACAACCAATAATGATCACAATGCTTGAAATGTTGATTGATAGTCTGCTGTAATTTGGTTTGAATTTGACTGAAAAGATTGATAAAAGGTCACGGTTTGGGCCAAATTAAGTAAATGTTGCATATTTTACTTAATGTATTTTGCATATGTTAAGTCACATTACATTATATGAGTAATTTACTTACGTTCCTTAAAAGAAATCCACTTTGGCTTTTGCTTTCTCACAAACTTGAACAGAAGTCTCCCGGGAGAAAGTCCTTCGTATTGTGTCACATGACCTCTTTCTGGTCATGTGACAGGACTGGTCACACATGCGTATTCTTATAACGCATAGGTGAGGCAAAAAAAATGAAACGTGGTATAATCCTGTCGATTGATGGGTGCACTACATGTGTTGCCGTTATACAGAGCTGTGTGTGAACCTGCTTAATATACCGCACGACTGTAATCTACAAACAAAAAAGTTTCAACTAGGAGTATAAGTTGATGGACAATTAAAAAAAAAAAATGCCAGCTTCCTTCTTTGTCATTTTAGTTTTTCTATTTCTCCTACCTGTGGTCAGGATGCCAGAGCAGGGATCAGATGGCGACATGCACAGGTTATTATGGACCCTGCGACCACAACGCCTGCCATTTCTCTGTACCGCTGTCAGCTCTGGTGCCTTAACCTCTCTCCTGCCATGACAGCAGTGGACACCCAGGGAGATAAACATCACAGACAAAGACAGCAACTGTCAGAGGAGTGTGGATAAAAAAAACAAGAAAAAAACAACAGAAAGAAGATATAGCAGACAGATGGGGGAATAAGAAGATGATATAGAATGAAACCAAGGCAGAAAGAGAGAAGATTTATGAAAAGAGGCGCAAGAGCAAACGGACAGAAAGGACGAGAGGCGAAGTGGGACGCATCAATAATTGATTTCAAACAGAAACTGAGATAGGTTAATGTGCGATGCAAGAGACAGAGTGTGGTCAGTTGTGCACAAGAACCAGAGATGAAGAGCAAGTGTCAAGATTAGAGGTGAAAACACTTAGCGAGGGGGGGCCGGGCACACACCAGCGCTTATTACCCCACGGCGGGGATTTAAGGAGGACAGACACTCACTCACACTCTCTCTCGCACGCGCACACACACACACACACACACACAGAGCGCTGCGGTAGATGGAAAAGGGAGTCCTGTGCTAAATTCAGAGTGTCAAGGGCAGGATGTCAAGCTCTGTGTGTGGTTATGAGAGCGTCACACTTGAGACACACGCTTGCAACAAATGTGTCTACATGTGTGTGAGTACTTTGGATTTTATTTGCGTGTGCGTGAGACTCTCTGCGTCCTTAAATGCCTTTGCACATTTGTTTGGTCTTGTTAGTGTGTGACAGTCTCTCACTCCTTTTGTTGTGTTTCTGTGCGTGCATGCTGTTGTGTGTGTGTGTGTGTGTGTGCGTGTGTGTGTGTGTGTGTGTGTGTGGGTGTGTGCGCGCGCGCGTGTGCGTGTGTGTGTGTGCAGCATCATGCTGACAGCGCAGGGGGAGCGCATTGCTAGGAGGTTCTCATGCTGAGAACAGCCTGGAGCCCAAAGGCCACCGCAACAGCCATAAATCCACCGCAATGGAGCGAAGGAGAGAGAATCACGCTGTCTGTTGCTGAACTCAATACGTCTCTAATTTTGCCACTCCCAAAACACACACACACACACACACTCACTCTGTCTTCACAAAATCTATACCTGTTTGACCCATCTTAAGGGAGTCATTTGCGGCCAAAAAGCAGCTCATCATGTCCCTTTGTATGCTTCCTCTCTCGTTTTTTTTCAACACATCTCATTTCTCTGCACCATTCTGTTACGCATTTACTTCTGATATTCATCTTTGCTTTCTATTTCTCTGAATATCTTGCACTGTATGTCATTGCCACCCTTATCATCCTTTCTGCTTCTCCGCCCCCTCTCCCTCCCCCAGTCCCCTCTCAATAATTCACCTTGGCTATAATCGCTCTATTATTTCCAATAATACCAGTGAGGGGCCCAGAGGGGGGAGAGGAGAGCTCTGCTGAGCCCTGCAGTGCAACGCATCACACAACCACAGTTGCAAAAAATTCTTCCACCATGAAAAATGCAGAAAACATCTTTTGGCTGTGATTTTGTAAAGGCGTGAGAAAGTCATTTGTCATAATGTTGACCTGTGCTACTGATTAAATGCTGATTACCTACTGTTAACATCTTTTGAATTAAAAATGTATGCATCCAAGAAATGCAGGAAATGTGCTGAGATCTTTGATGAACTCCTTGCTTGTGGTACATCAGTTGACTCATCCTCTGGTTCAACAAATCCCAAATTGGTGACATCAACTATGATCTGTTTTTCTTCCCTGAGCTCCATTTACAGTTCATGAAGTTCTTTAAAGTTTTTGACAGAAATTCTGAATTTCAAGCAGTCTGCCTATTAGTGAGGAAACTGTTTGACCTGCTGTGAGGCTGCAGTGAAATTCAAAGCTTTGTGCTCAAAAGGCAAAGAAAAAATAACATCAGAAGTAGCACGGATTAGTTGATTTTCCTTACTGCTTTAACAAGCACTGACTTCACTAACAACGTTTTCATTTTAGTAGCATAAAGGTCGTGCATGGAACTGCTTTTGTAGTGAAATCCATTAAATCTATCATTTCCTTACTGTATGGAGTGTAACAAGGGCTCATGCCTGTAGCACCCAACGTGGTCACACCTGCATATGAGATGTACCCTATTGCTCAAGAAGCCTTGTCTAATTTAAGATACAGATCTAAAATAAGAAAATGATGGAATATTAACCAGTACACACAAAAGTTTCGTATTACTTTTTTTTAGAACAACACATGAACTTGCTTATGCTTATTCTGTCCTTACGATAAAATAAAATTAGTTTTGGTTAATGATAAATGAAGATTCTTACTCATTATTGAGGTGTATTTCAAGACAAAGCACCAACAAAAACACTTAGTGTAGAGATAACACAGGTGGTTGAGGCAGAAGATAATGACAGTTAAAATTGTTTGATTGTTTTTTGGAGACGCTGCACTATATTTGCAACACTACTTTGTGCTTTGACACTGAATGTAAACAGACCAGCCAACCAATCAGAACTCCTGTCAGCCAGCGCCGCATTGCTTGGGCATTGTTTGAGAC
Organism: Embiotoca jacksoni; assembly: GCF_022577435.1. Lineage (NCBI taxonomy): Eukaryota > Metazoa > Chordata > Actinopteri > Embiotocidae > Embiotoca > Embiotoca jacksoni. The sequence continues at coordinate 21,896,729 of NW_027185229.1, forward strand.
AATAACATACAATGTGTTGTAATCTTTAGACCCAATCAACCAAATAGACCGAGTAATATACTGACGGGGCAGGGCTGCTCTGCTCCTCCACAGCCTCCATGGCACACTGCAGGGACCTCTGTAGAGACAGCAGCTGACTGGATGTCTCTCTTAGCATGAACCTGGTGACAAACTGGCCCAACACGCTGGAACCTTGGTACTCCTGAGAGAGACACACACAGAGCGAGAGGTTGAAGCACAAATTACCCAAACAGAAGCAACAATAAAGCAGCTCAGAGACAAGACAGAGCACACAGGGATGGGAGGAGAGATGTGATAACCTCTTCAAAACAACTACAGGCACTTGTGAAATGTGTGACAGCTGCAATTAAAAGAGCTAATTAATTATCTGAACTCATCACATGCATTATTCAGTACTGCGTGTCTAAATTCCAAGGTGGAATAACTTAAATGGGAGCAATAATTGCAGCTCGAGTCCCTAAACACGAATGCGATTACACACTCTCTAAGGAGTCGCATTAGCGCAATATTCTAATGAGCAATGCAGAACTCCTTGTCAAAACGTATGATGACAAGTAGCCTCTACTGAAAATGCGTCATGGGATTAGCAGTCCAGAGAAGTGACAGATCACTGCTGCAAAGTAGTGATTGGACAATCCTCTATGGATTTTCCACACTTTGACAGCTTTAAAGAAGAGCCTGAAGAGAATAGTATGGTGATCTAATTAAGACAGCATGCATAATGATTCAAAACACCTCTCCTTTTCTCTTCTCATTTGACAAGCATTGCTGTTTTCTGTTCTATTACAACTCAAATCAGGGATTTGAGCTTGTCACCCTTAAAAAGTCCCGCAGCAAAATATAGGAGAACAGTTTCATGCAGTGGCTAACTGATTCAAATTCATAGACTGTCAGACTGCAGAGCAGTACGTCTCTCCAACATGAAGGTATTTTCCGATGAATATCTCATGCTGCAGACCAGTATTGACAGATGCTCTTTTTTCTTAGTAAGAACCATTTCAGTAAATGTTAGTAAATCTTGACAAGAGTTAGATCAGAAGACTGATACCTACTCATATCAGTGGGTAAGGCTAATTTAGCTGAGCAAAAAGACTGCAGTGGAAACGAACTAGCTTCGAACTGTAAGTGAGGAAACCCACCAACTAAGCTTACTAAAGAACTTGTTATATCTCAAATGGAAGACATTAAACCAATGAGATCGTTAACATTGGGAGAAGGTTAAGTTAGGAATCAGCTAGCCTGGCTGACCTGAATGCCGCCAGGCCATGAGGGTTGCGGCCCTCATTTTCTTTATATCAACCTCACTGACATGTACGTTTTCAACCAATCTTGTCATCTCTCAGCAAGAAAGCGAATAAGTGTGCGACCCACAATGTCAAGATACTTACAAAAAAAAAATTAAATCAAGCTTATGTGTTAATAATGGAAATATGTAGCCCACAACTGAAGTCAGAGGTGGACTGATAATGTAAATATTCTGTGAACCAAATATAATTAAGGGCCACTGGACCTTCTGCAGGGAGGTGGGCAGACTGACTGGCAGTCACTGGCCTAAATACTAATTAGCATCTTTGTCTATTTGCAGCAGCAGATGCAGCAGTTGCAGCCGCAGAGAGGACCAGAGGAGCTGAGCTGCAGGGGAGGAACAGTGATCTGAAGATGTTTCCCAGAGGGGCAGAGGGCATCTTGATCATGTTGACCCATATATCACTGACATTTGCATTTAACATTAGACATGCTAATTTAGGACATAAAAAAAAAACCCGGTGTCTTAATGCATGATTAAGTGTAGCCCGGGTAAAAACATGCATAAATCAAGGGTTAATAAATAGTTTGATTTAATAAATCAATAAATACAGTTCGTTAAAAAGTATGGTCAAACTACATATTTCATTTGTGTGTGATGGAATGTAAAGTTCATGGATAAGAATGTTAAAAGTGCAGTGATGTATTTTATGTGTTCCTCTTTTGATAGAAGCAGTTCATTCGATTGAGTGATTTCGGTCGAGAGAGGTCGTATAAGGTCACATGGTTGCGCCGACGCGTGTGGACACGCAGAGAGGGAGGAGGTTAATGAGCAAAGTGGTCAGGAAAAGTATCACGTTTCCTTAAATCTTGAATTATCAGCGAGATAATCTGCAGGACTGCGTGTTTGAGAAGTAGCAGTAAACGTCCACACCAAGTTTGATATCGCTGTGACCTGCATTCTGCTCGTTAATTCAGCGAGTGGTCTAATTAGCGGCGTGGACGGACCGTAGCCTGCTGCCAGCTGACCCAGCTCCACTCAGCGGCTTCCGTCTGGACTGTTTTGTCACGGTGAACCGAGAGAGGACCACCAGATAGCGCTCTGAGCTACCCGGGGATTGCGCACAGTTCCTCTGGCAACGCTGGATAACCACCCCGTCCAGTGAACCTCCCCCCTCCCCCTGCATCATCCTACATCATCCTGCTCCTGGACTGAGGCCTGTGGACCGGTAACTGTCTGCTGGACTGCATTACTCCAGGACAAGGTGCCGCCTGTGCACTGGTACTGGTGTGCATTTGTATGTGTATGTCACGGTCAAAGTGAAAAGTGTGTGGGGAGCAAGTTATTTGGTTTAAAGGAAAGTTATTTCCTTATTTTTTTTTTCCTTATTTTTTTTATTTGATTTATTTTTTGTCTTAAATTAAAGTGGGAACTATTGTATTTAATTATAAAACGGTTTCTGGGTGTGTTCATTATTTTTTAAAGGTTAAAGGGTTAGTATAGGCATTCAGTAGCTACATTGTGATATCGGTCTGTTCAGTTATATCTGTGAGGTACCAGGTTTCTTTATTGACCCAAGACTTATCCGGACACAATTAAATTAAGTAAATAACTCGGTGCCCTATCTACTGATTTGGATAGTAGACGGGCTACAGAATATTGAACATCATTATAAAGAAAAGATTACATTATGATTGCATTGAAAGAAGGATGAAAAGTCATTACTTTCAAACGGCATCATCTATTCAACTGTGTTCATTCAGGATTATAATTCACCTGTTGTTCAGTTACAAATAAAGATATATATCTCGTATAAAGGCAGTAAACTGACATCACAGGTATTTGTGATTGGATGACATTTGTGACACTTCTAAATATATAGTATAGAAGCCTACTTTTGGGTAAAATAATGATATTAAGACAACCCTGCTGTATTGTGTTTATGTTCAGGTTGAGATGCTTTTGGGTGAAACTCCACAGCTGCTTCCATGTCCCGCTCTGGCCTGGGCTGTCTTTTCTCTTCCTCTTTTGTTAACTCATCACTTTTGGGAGACTTGGTGCAGCGCACCATCTGTGCAAGCTTCCTCTAACGGCCAGGGATCCGCACTAAACTAAACTGAGGACATTTCTGGAACTAAATCCTAACTTTGTGTGTATGTGAGTGTGTGCGACATCTACTCGTTCTCACGCAATACAAGTTTTAGTACCATAGAAGACTGAATTAAGATAAATTCCCATAAAGCCAAATGGTTTACAACATTGACATAAAAGTCAGCATGAATTCTGCTGAAATCTTACCTCTTTAGTTTTATCCATTGCCTTTAAAATGGCAATATTCAGGCTCTCCAGAGATGAAAGGACATTTAGATACTCGCCGAGGTGCTGAGAAAAATAATCTAACAGAAAATAAGAAACAAACTGTCAGCTTCATTGCGATGTCAGAACAATCAAAAGTTGATTTCTCATCTATAAAGTTAGACACAAGTTCATAGACCGTATGTTGCCATGGCAGATTCCAATTAATAGAAGACAATGACAAGAGAAGGGAGAATATCTTCCATACGAGTAAAAATATCTGTTTTGTTTGATTTACAACTCAACATGGAAGAATTTGATGTTTATATTGTATGCGTCGGTAACGCTTGAGTTGTTTAAATCATTTTCATCACCTAAAATGTTTTATCAATAGAGCTCATTCACTCCTGTGTACTGTTGATGACAGAAACTGGGGAAATTCATTTCACATCGTATGTAGCCAACTGTTGTTAAGAAACACTGACAATCTGTATGTCACAAATGTATTAAAAAAACTGAGAAATCCACGTATATAAGTTTCTGAATGAACCACAGTAAATGTGTGGGGAAAGTTCTCCAAACCATTTATAGTACGACAACCATATTTGGTTTTTACTTCTTAATTAAAAATTTAATTTTACTCAAACCGAAGAGTGCACTCGATATATAACACCGTCAACAACGTGATCCAAGGTTAATGGAACAGCGGCGCCCTTTACATTCCTCTCACTTAGATCCAATTAAGTTATCTTACTGAATTTTACACCACAAGAGCAAAGCACTATGACGGCTAAGTGTTCAGTGAACTAAATCTGAGATAAAAGAAGCATTCTGTTGTGGAAAACAGTCAACTTCGCTTGACGTCAGATGGGAAGGATGCCATTCCCATTCAATAAATTATGCAGAAGTTTTATTCTGGGTACAACTGGTATTTACCGCTCCCTATTTCTTCACTTTATTCAGGCCATCTGACATGCATGCCTTTTCAAGTTGATATAAAAAATGGGTCAATAGATCAGAGTCTGATTTTTGCCTTCGTATACACAGATTCAAATCGACCAAAATCTAAAGAATAGAGAGGATTTCAGATTTACCAAAATGTCAAACTTTTGAAAAATCAGTTTATTCGCTCTCCTGGGATGAAAAGATGAGATTATTGATACCACTTCCAAGCCTGTAAATATCGAAATACCACCAGCAGCTTTCTAACATAGCACAGAGTGGAAATAAGGAAACAGCTGCCTGGCGCTATCAAAAACTAACAAAATCTGCCTGCCACCACCTCCAAATCCCATTATCCTGATATATTGATCAAGATTATTTGTTTGTTTTGTTTGTTTTAATTGAGAAAAAAAAATAAAGACTGTTTTCCGTCTTCATACTATGCTAACCTAACCGTTTGCTCGTTGTGAATTCGTTAGAGGCAGATTACATAGTGGTGCTAATCTTTAGAATAAGTAAACTTTCAGACATTTTGAACAAAGTTGTCCATGAACTAATCACCTAAAAATAGGGATCCACAGACAAGATAACTAAAGCACTGATGTCAAGACAGGAGTTTTACAGGAACAGAAGAGAGTGACACATTAAATCAGACAGCCACCAACCTGATAGCTTGTCAGTGTCCAGATTGCTGCAGGGTAAAGCATAAAAGGAGATAAATGGGGAAAGTATTACGAAGTTAATTAGGCAAATTCAAAGTCGTGCTGCTCTTCAATTCTGCTTGAGAGATTTTGTGGCTTCTAACTGAAAATTAAAGCATTGGGACAAAAAGGACTCACACACACACGTTTGACTTTAGTGTTAAAACCACGTAGTTCACTAACAGTACAACCTGTTGTTGTTGTTAGCTGAAAGATAAAATAACATTTGTTCTGCTTAGAAAATGTTGTCCTGCACTTTGTCATTCATCAAAAACATTTCTTGTCAGAAAATGGGCGTTAATGCAGTTGTGGCAGTCCCTTTTCTATTTTGACTTAATTCACTGCTGTAAAAACATTAAAATCAATACTTCTTTGTTTACCCCCTGTGGCAGAAATGATTGTGTCGGAGGCTGAATAGTTGTCACTGTTTGATAAAGGCTGTACCATATATGAAAAGTTCCCCTGTAGCTTTAATGGCTTTTTACAGGTCATTTTCACTGTCTGTTGCAAACCACAAGCGAAGCTGGTTAATGGCTTGTGTCAGTAGAAAGCTCACACAGCATCTTTGACTAACAACAAACCCATCTCTTTTTGTCAGACACTGTTGCACATTTGCATTTTGATGGCGACAATAAGTCCCCTCACATCTCTATTGCAAGCTTCCATCATAATGACCAAAGCGATCATTTTTGTCCTTTTCTTTTCCGTTAAGAGAGAATATTCTCGGCGCTATGTAACTTCAAGCATCATCACCAAAAACCTGTGCAGGGATCTGGAAAAGGTTTTTTTTCCATTACCATATAATTAACAGCAGCGTGATTCAGAACAAGAAAGCCCTTTAATCAGACTTCAATTCATGCCAGCTGCCTCAAAGCTTGGAGAGTGGATCGAGAGGTCTCAGGGCTATTGTGTCACATCACAGAAAGTCCTCTTCTAGCTCCAAAAGCAAGTTATCACAGTGATGGAAGAACTGGCATCACAACAAAAACTGAATGCCGATTAGTTACTGCAGCCAAACACTGTATTCACTCCAATTAGTTAGTTGCAAAAAAGAAAAACCGTGTTTAAAGTCAATTTCAATGCGTCTCTGTGTGTTGGGTTTGTTTATGCTTTTGAGTGATTCACCAATCACAGTGTATTTATCATATTACCTGAGCTCATACAAACAGTTTGACAGCCAAGTTAGAAAACCTTGTTTAGCCCCCCAGTGTTGGCACAATTTCAAAGGTGTGGAGGGGAAAAAGTTGCATACTGATCAATTATCTGCCAAAGACAATAAAGGAAACAGGCTTTCGACAAAAGATGAAACTTAAAACATTTACATGTACCACAACAGGGGAGAAATAGTCTTTTCCTCTCTGGCGGCAGCAAGCTGAATGTTTACTTTGGAGTTGTGAATAGAGTGGCTACTCTGGAGCTGATTTCCTTGATTGCATTTAAAAGAGAAGCAGGTTTTGAAGTGGCTGGTGTAGTCCACAGTATTGTATGTTCAAAAGAAGGAGGTGAACATTCATTCAGTCCGCTCGAGTTCGGTTGCAGGGCTGATTTCCCTCCCTCCGACTGTAACCAATGACTTGCAGTAACACAACAGTTGAACACTGTTGTGAAGCATTTTAATACAGCGCTTGTTGAAATATAAAACCTAAACCTCAGACATTTCTTACAGATTGAAATCAAACACTATTTTAAGTAAAATAAATAAAATAAAAACAATCTCACTTGTTCTGTCGACCATCTATGGAGTAGAAAAGCTCCTGCAGCTCCTCAGTAGTCAGGATCCCATCAGCAAAGTAAGCATTGAACTCTTCAAACGACAACTTGCCATCATCTGAAACACCGAGGAAGATTAGTTCGCCGTTACTGCAAAGACACAATAGTGTAAACAATTCTAAGATCGTAACATTTCAAGGCTCTGTGGATCCCAGAGGGTCCGTGTGTATTCAGAATATTGATGGCTACCATTTATGTACTTCAACTATTAATACACTGGTAATCCATTGTAATCTGAATCTATTGAATCAAGAGTCCTCTACTCTTGAACTCTCTACAGCACACTCATTGTACAAGCTTATGAGGACCATCTCGCTTCAATCTACATCTTTGTTACCTTGTTTTTCCATCTATTCTGCAGCGGTTCTGCAAAATCAAAACCGTAATGTAGCAGGGATGCAAAAAGCTATAAATTTCCCTGCTGATTTTCCTCATTAATTGATGGCTAGTTTAGTCTCTGAAATGTTAATTTACAATAATATAAAACATACAGAAACGGGACACATTTAAAAAGATGGAGCCTGAATGTTACACATTGTTTTCTGATACAAAAAAAATAAAAAAAAATCTTGAAACTAATCATTTAATTGACAAATTGTCTGAGCATAGATTTTAGCATCACATTTTAAGACAACACTAATGTATACATTGTATGTGTGCTACACAACAATGAAAGACTCTGAAAGTCTTTATAGATCAAATCGTAATGCTGCAAAACTTTGCAGAAGTTTTCCACAAAGTATACAATGAAAGGAACTGCAGCTTGTCAGCAGATTGGACTTTTCTCCTGCTGCTCCAACTAGTTAACTGTGAGCACAGCTTGACAGACAATGCAAAGAAAAATCAATAGCAGAAGATAAATAGCTCGGTTGTCATCCGCAAAGAAGTGCTCCTTCGTGAGCCCACTATCAATCTGTCTGCTAGCACAAATCAGTCAGCAGTTAGGCTGCCAGAGAGAAACTGCAAGATCTTTTAATCCTCATTAAAGAGTCAAGAAGAACAGTTAGACTGATATCTACAGAGACGTTTTCTGAGCTGCAACAGACACTCTTCAAATCTTAAGTACACTGGAAGGATTTGGGGACTTAATTAGTCAATGTCACTGAAGAACAGAACGAAAATAATAAGTGATAAGGACAGCCGGGCCGGGCGTACACACGAATGAGTGTGACTGTGAAGTTGTTGAATCGGGCAAACAAGACTGGTTTTGTCATCGAGTCAGGCAGCTAGAGACAAACCAAAGCAATCCAGGCATGTCGTTACTGCATGCATACGGAAACTCTCACTACTCATTTATAACCTGGCTCTGGTTTTAAAACCTCCGAGTGCAGGGCGACCGTTGGCTTTTCCACCCCCCGTCTACACAGAAACAAGAGACAAATGAGAAGGTTTAATATGCCGTGGACTTCTAGTTGGCTGACTCTGCAAAGCTGAAAACTCAAGGGCAAGCATGGAAACCATCTGCTCCTCTGTGACACTGCTCATCATTACCACTGACCAGAATGCGTAATGTGCTGGTCGATATGATACGTTGCCCTCGCCGCTTTGCCCTCGCTTGTTTTTTTTTCAGACGGACCTCGTATCTTTTCTCTGCATGCCTTTTTCTCCTCCACTTAAAGAGCAAAACCAAACGAATAACAAGACTTCACAGTTTTTGTGATATATATATAAAAAAAACACCCTGTTCCTAAATTGGCTTTTTGCCTCTTTGTTCCATGTCAGAGGTACAAAGATCTGTACCACTATAGCAATCAACTGCAAGAGTTTGAAATGAGATTGCGAAAGAAAGAAAGCTGTCGTTTTTATACTTCAGGGCTATAAATCAGCTGTTAATCTTGTATACAATTATAAATATACATAAAGTTAGAAATCTAGCATTGCAAATGAGTCCGCAGAACGGTAAAAAGAGAATCACTTGGATTGACACAGTCATGCACTATTCTTCACTGTTGGGTTGTGCTTTAAAAAATGATTTGCAAGTTTGAGCACAGACTGATCTGTCCTTGGTTTAAAAGAAAGAACATGTTATTCTGAATGTTAAGGCCATCTCTCTTTCATCAAGATTTTGTATGGAGCAATTTCAGTAGCATGCATTCATGCATTACTCACCAACTTCAGTTATATATTTTGTCCCCTTTGTGCTTAGTTCATGTTCCAAAGTTGACTTATTCTGCTGCCATCTGTACTCAGTTTGTGGAGTAAGAGAATAAATATCCCTCCACATGTCTTATTCCCGCCCGCCTCACAGTGTTGTCTTTGGAAGGATTTCTATATTTGAAGAGCCAGACGGACAGCAGTAATGCTCAGACGTGACACTCCTCAATTTGATGGACTTATGATGACAGCTGGCAGGCTCCTCCAGTCATTATGACACTTCTGGGTCAAATGTCCTCATCATAAAAGAGGATGACTGCAACAAACACACAAGCCCTGACCTCCGTGTGTTTGACTTCTTCTATTAGTAGAAAGTTTAGTGATTCTTTTAAGGACTTCAAGTTGGCCCGTGGCACAGTGCTGCTGTTTTAGAAGACATACGACTTCTGAAAATGCAGATCTTTATGTTTGGATTAGAGCCATATCAGCAGCAGTAAATGAAATACAATAAATCTCAAGCGAAGATGATGACAGATGGCATCAAAACATGGCATTATCAGTGGAAAGATCGGCAGTCAGGTGGGGAGATTATATGTTTGTTATGTTAAGAAGCATACCTCATGGTCTCCCTCTGAGCTGCAATTTATGCCTCTTCACTTCCATCACACACATCTCTGCTGATAATTTGAGGGATGCAAAGAACAACTGTGGATGGAGGAATTGATGCAACACTTATTTGCCAAATGGGACGTTCTTGTTCAGTCAGGCGTTATTCTGAATTGATGCTTATCATTTATGATGTGTTATTCAGCTGTATTATTTGTCACAGGGTTTATACTGGTTGTACTGCTTTGCACTGACTTGTGGAGTTTTTATTTTTTTTTTAACTTTAGGGTCACGACCCCATGTGAGGTCACTTGATAAGTACGTAGAAAGGCCCGAGATACGTTTAAAGAGCTGGAATACATTTGTGCTGGGGTCATGATCATTTTGGTATTTTCTGACAGAAACCTGCTGTTGGTCAAATTCTACAATAGTGCCTATACTCCCCCCCCCTCTAGAGCTTGCAGATGTCTGGGAATTGACATACTGTTGAATCTGAAACTGTATTTCTCTGAAATGTATTGCTACATTGTACTTATTTGTAACAATGTTTATATGTCTCCTTCAATTTGAGATCAAACAGTGTGATGCACATTTTTTTTAAAAACAATACATGCCAAGGAAACTGCCGTTAAATCAGTATTTGTTTTGCATTGTGAAATACAATTTTAGCCCTTAATCAGAATATTACAAAAATGGGTGTACAAGACAGTCATTAATTGTCATAGGCTCCTACCATCCTCTTACAGTCCAATTAAAGCAGCTACAGTACCATGTCCACATACTAAAGAGATTCACAACCCAAATGCCAGCTGATCACTTTAAATTAATAAATCAATGCAAGGTCCAATGACATATAGCTGCTATACGTTCTCTGAGTAGATCACCCAATCCAAAACCACTCGTGTCTTACACGTGCTGGCTGGTATTATGAAGATGATTTCTGAGGCATTATTACCATCATGTTTCCAGATAATGTAAAGGTAATGTAATTTTACAGCAGCAAATTCGATGATTATCCTGAGTAAACAAAACAAGTTTTATGATGAATATCTCAAATCACATCTGCAAATGAATCATTCTCTGAATAAGCAAATATTTTTGACTTGATTTTAAAGGAAACATGCACTATCACTGTAACAAACCTTCAACATATTTAAATTAGATGTGAAACCCTTTTACTTTTTATTCATATAATAATGATAATTTCAAAATAAAAAAAATTCTGCTGGCGAAGTAATGGATTATGACAAAAAAGCTACATCGAAACAATACTGTTTTTTTTTGTTTTTGTTTTGTTTTTTAATGTCTAATGATTTCAAAGATCAGAGACAAAAACAAGACGTCAGAGTTACTTCACCTTGGTGCCATAATAAGAATTATGGGTATTACAAGGGGTTACACCAAGACTATACATTTATCACTGAAGCAATTTTGTCAGCACAGCTGTTTCATTTGAAAACAATAAACTGACAGTATGTTGACAAAGGATGTGGCAGAGAATATTACACAGTTAAATGTGTAATATGCTCCTTTTTTAAAATGAACTGAAAACAGTTTAAGTCTCCATACAGCACATTGTCATGCAGTAAATTCCATTATGGCAGAAAAAGAGCATATTTCTAAATCACACTGTGGGTTGAGGCAAAAGCAATATGCATAAATTGCTCTTTAATACCGAGCCAGAGGAATCACTTGAGAATTTAAAGGTGAGAAAAATGTTTCCAAAGAAAGTGTGAGGCTTGTGAAGGGTGCTGTTTCTAACAAACGTTTCTAATAACGAGAAAGAGACAGCTCATGTGTGACCTTTTCTCCGTTACAGCTAAAGAAGTCTGATTACTCTAAACAAAGTGTCCACAGTCAGAGTAAACAAGAACCAAATCAGAAAGTGAGGAAGTCCTGTAAAGTAGGGCACAAAGTAGGCCGCACTCATAGCTCTCCAAAGGTTAGTCCCATTGCAGACTCTCCTAAGTGGTTTATAAATTCCCAACGAATGCATCACAGCTTCAACAGCAACTAGTGTTACGAAGAGAGTCTTGTTTCTTCATGGTAAAGTCTTATGCACTACCCCACACCCAAACCATTACCGATTCTGTTATTCTTAGTATCAATGCTCTACTAAAGATGGGTCCCACCAGGCCCTCTGTGAGGTACTCTGAAACCTGCGTCTTATTTTCCATATCCTAATTTAAGCCTGTACGCTGCTTTTACATCACATGCTTTGGGATTCTCCACTTCACTAATGGTTTGAAGCTGAAACGTACGGACAGAAGAAGGTTGATTAAAAGCTGAGGAGAGAAAGAGGAAATGACATCTTCACCTATCTGGAACATTTGCTCTATGTCTATATGGTACATTTTGAGTATCTGGGAAAGTAAGAATAACATTTTCAGTAGAAGGTTATGCGTGATATTATTTTTTAATATATTTTTTGTACCTAAAATGTTAGATTACATATAAAAAAAATTAAATAAGATTGCTGATGTGTGACCATTTTGGAGCAATTAAATTGTGGCAGGTTTGGGGATATCCAAGGGTTTATTATCCGCAGGATGCACATGGGTGCCGTTTTAGTCATTAAAAGCAGGATATGCTTGCAGTAAGAAACTTGTGTGAAACATAATTTAATCGGAATTGGACCATATCTAAAAAAAAAAACGTTTTTATAGTCAGCTCTTATCTTTGACAGTTATTTCAACTTAAGGGCCTACATGGTCCCTGAATTGATATTATTTTGTCATATTACTCAAACTACCTCTTAATGCATCTTATTTCATCCAGTAAGTCAGTGAAAGGAGCAAATGAGATGTTACATTATGTACCGTAAAATGGATGCCCATATTATCAATGTCAACTACAAACATCTTTTGATATAATACATTTTTATTATTCAACACATTGTGAAACTGTCATCTTTGTTTCTTCATTATAGATATTTGGTGCAATCCCAGTGGAATTGTCACGGAAAGATAACGAGCTGTGGATATAGGACAGTGGGTTTTCCTTCTGTTTTCCTTTCAGGTTAATAGTCCTTCCCCCCGTTTCTCCACAACTGGTTCAGTTGAGGCAGTTATCGCAGCCAAGCTTGTTGTTATAATAAAAATGTTAACGGTGAACGCGTTTGGCTGGAAGCAACAGAACAATTCATCACGTCTAGGACTCGTCATAGGCATTGTGAAGAGCTGCTGAGAAGTAATTGTTGTTTGGCAGCAGGCTGATTACAGACCCTGTAAACGCATTGATGTTCACTTCTTCTTGATTTGTTTTGGCACCTTATTTCATCTGCGGTCAGAGAGAAATAAATATCTGTTTGGGAAGGGCATTCTAAGCCACAACAACAGAGGAGGAAAGGAGGACAGTTATCGTTATAGTAAGAGGTTGTTCTCATGGTCAGTTTGGCCCCTAAATATTATAAATGCTGGCCTATCAGCCTCGTGTCTGTCCTAAAATTATCCACACTGTATTGTCTCATATGTCTGTAGGACCAATACAGTAAACCAGGACATCAAAATAAATGTGTCTGAGCCAGTTTGTGTCACATTTTCACTCATTCTCTTCTTTACTTGTTACATTTAATGTGAAAGCTTCAGCTCCACTTGCACCAGAAGAAGAATCTGCTTTCGGTTGTTCCGCCAGATGTAATCAGACCAACATGGAATAATTTTGTACCATTATAGCAGCACTTAAGGACAAAGGATTTCTTCTCTCAGCTAAACAATACCAGCTTAGATGCAACTCAACCACAAACAAAAGAAAATACCACCTGATTTTACAAAAAGCTTTTTTGAGATTTGCTTTTAATACTGCATAACCTACAGCTCCAGTTCAGTCTCATTTCCTGCGACTTCTTCACTGCTGCAGTTAAAAGAATGACTCGATTTGCTGAGACAGCGGGAGGAAAAGTGGGTAGAACAGTAGGTACATTTTATGACAATACCAGAATGCATTTAATATCACAGAGATAAATGCAAACTAGAACAAACCCCTGTAGTGCCTTTGTTCGGTTTGATTGACACAACTTACAACCGTGAGGTCCCCTTGAGGCCCTTACACAGTGCAGTAACAGCCATCTTACAGGATCATTGATCCAACACTGTGCAAGATAGGATCAATACAAATTTTGATTGCAATCAGGCCCTCAGGAAAACTGATACCGAAAGTGATAAAAAAATGTAGATAAAGCTTTACTCAACTAGAAGGGCGCTTGGAGCGTGCAAACTACTGTCAAAGCCAACAATCCACTCTTCTGTGAAACAACAAGTGTGGCAATATTACAGTTGCACCGGTTCTGGTTTTCCCCATTGAAACTACTGTCCCTGAGTCCACCATAATGACTGCTTGGTGTGCTAAATTTGGGCAAGTACATGTGTATTCCAGAGGATTAGTGGTACCTGCAGATGTAAGTTGTAATATGGATTCATCGTATATCTAGAATGGCTTATATTTTGTCACTATTGAACTTTACTGCTCTCAGTATGCAGGCTTACTTGTGATTTAAAAAAAAAAAGTAGTTTGGGAGGCAGAGACTTTAGCTTTTCAGGCTCCTCTTGTGTGGAACCAGCTCTCAGTTTGGGTTTGGGGAGCAGACAGCCTCTCTTCTTTCAATATGAAGTTGAAACTTTTCTTTTTGATAAAGTGTATAACTAGGGAAGACTAAAATGACCCCATCCCTTTACTGTGCTCTTGTTTGCTCTCCAGGCATTTGCTACTACTGCATGTTGTTGTAACAGTTCCTTGACCATGATATTTTAATGTGGTTGTCTTTTGTTTTATTCACTATAATTGTAACATGTATTGGGACAAAATTCCGTGCCGATTTCCCCGCTGTCAATAGATTTAAAGTAGATAATGAATTACGGCCATCTAAATGGATTTTAATATGTATGGCATTTAGTAGACCAGATGCCTTGTTTTGCAAAGTTAATATCATAAAGTGTCAAATAATTTGTGGTTCCGACCTGTGATTCGTATCTAATTTGAAATGTAATGGGTTCTTCTTTGGCCTGTGCTACACCCATCCACAATATTTATTGATAAATAATGTAGTTTTTCCCGTAATGCTGCTGACAAACAGATAAACAAACAAACCACACCAAAGATGACGCCCTTGGAAGAAGTAAAACTGGTACAGTAAATATATACAGTATGTATACCATATATGCTACTTGTAGATATACACCAGTGCAGTACCTAAATATATGTTTTTGGGAGTGTCTTTAATCCATAAATGGCATCGTTCTTAGGGCCCATTACTATCTCTGATCTGCTTAGAGAGGTACTTAGAGAGTTGCGATGGTCAGACATGGCCTTGGTATGAAATGCGTGAAAGACATGACTGTTTATGACAGTAATCAGAGGAGCATGTCTGACACACTGACAAACATTTAGGGGACAAAAATTATCTTCTCGTTACAAGGAAAAAAAAAAAATCCTTGGCTCTGCCTACATTAACATGACTCACATTCATTTGTAAACAGCACCCAGTCATCTGTGTTGACACTGACAGAGAGGTGCTTTATTTTGTGTGACACATTCTTCCAGTCTTGGCTATAATCCAGAATCTTAGCATCGTTTTAATTGGGTGGAACAACTTGTCCAAGCGTGAGAAGGAAATGAGCTTCACTTAAAGAGTCATCCATGCAAATCTCTCCTTTTTCTGCACCCAGATTGTCTGAGGCATAATAACAAGAGGAAGAATGCATACAACAAGTATGCATTGTGACAAATTATTCATCACAAAACATATTATGTATTATTTACTCACCATTTTTGTCTGCTCTGCGGAAAATCTGAAGACAAAAAAAAAAGGGGGGGGGGGCGGTTATTACTTCTCACCAACCATAGCTGAAGGGAACCTTACAATACGCAGATGTAGATTTGTCAAAAACACAATAGGGTGGTTGACATGTGTAGTATATTTGTCTGGTTACACTTAACAGAAAGATCCCATGAACATTCACTCAGAAAAAACTATCTGTATGTGTGAATCATGGTAGCATAAATGCCAAGTGATGAGTGTCAGTTCTATAATCTGTTTTACAATTATCATTTCTAATTTCAGAAAAAAAGAGCCCAGACTGTCATCTTGTGAGTGCCTCAATCTTAACAGCAGTTCATACTGTACACAGACGAACTGCATTTATATAACAGCTGTTTTGTTTTGGACAGATTCACATGTTTTATTCATTACTGTAACTGTTTTACCGACTGGATGTAGTGCAGTCAAAGTATAAACATTCATTATTAAATATTTATTATAAACATTTTTGTTACATATACTGTATATATTAATATAAAGGAGTAGTTGTCGCCAAGGTAACCACTAATGGGCAGTCCAAACATCAGTTACTACAACTCTGAATCCTGATTCGGCTCACTACCTTCGCTGGCAGGTGGCTTCGACTGCTCTGCAAGTGCAAACACCACACTGACAACACACTCCAGGTTTCACCAGCGTGTGACTCAAAAGAGCATTTTCACTGCAGACATTCTGACACGTCATAGCAGGAAGAGCACAGGCTGAATTACATTTTTTGTTTAAGCCTTGCTACAATTCTCATTTACTATACCTTTACATTTAAAAAAAAAAAAAAGCCCTCGGTTGTGGTATTTCTGACACCGGTGGATTTTCTGCCGAAGTCAAAATGTCTACAGTAAAAAAGACTATTCATAATCACTTGAGCTATTGCAGCTGCCAGCTGCTGTTGCATCTGCTAACTACTTATTGTTGGCCGGAGTCCACTGCTGCGTTGCAGTTGTAATACTCAGATCGTATTTGATTTAAGCTGATTCATGAATTTACAATTCAACTTTTAATTATAACAATGATGCACAGTATACAGACGTCGCAGTGCAATCGTATTAGATTTGGTTCCTTTTATTCTGTTGACTCTGATGCGTCATGACGTGGTTTATAATTAGCATGGGAGGCTGAAACACTTAAGTCATTTGGATGTTTAATAATAGCAGTTGTGATGAGGATGTTTCTGAATGAATAGGAGCTAAATGAAAGGACACAAAACTACCATCTCAAAAACAATGACAACAATTAGTCTGTTTATGCCTCACAAAGCTCTTCTGGCACTAACACACTGTGTACAAAATGTTGAGAAATTGAAAAAAGGGCTGTGAGACATGTGAATTCAGAACCTTTTTGAAATTTGCAAACAACCAAAATATCATTTAAAAAATCTGTTATGAAATTGACAGTGTGATCAGTCTTCTTCTGATTGTGTGGCTGGTCAACTGTTGGCAGGGATTATTGGTATATTTGTTATGGAGTCTAAAAAAATGCTAAAAAGACACAAAAAAAAATGTTCAACAGAGGTTTACATATTCAAACTGCCAACAACAGCAACAATATAATTGACCTTTTCTTCAAGGTAGAAAATAATAAACTTGCATGACACTAATCAGCTGAAATCAACAGAATGACTGCAGTATGGATGACTCACTCACTCATGGAAAGCCAATTGTTGGCTGACATGAACAGGACACGAGGACGTACAATATGATGGATGGTTGACCATATAAAAGGTATTAGTCAGCTGCTCGCAGCCTGGAGAACAGGACCTGCTGTCTGTTCAATAGAGGAAAATTCAAGCACGGAGTGAATTTAGAAAACTACGTGTTTGGCTTCACCCAGCAAGCATAAATTACAACCAAAACAAAACGGTTCAGAAAACATAAAAGTTTTATATAGAACACAGGCTGTTCTATTCTGTTGATTCTATTCCATCAGTCATCCTTTTCCATTGTTAGGAAGGGATCAGGACTGAAATGATTGTCAGTTTTGACCAGCAGGTTATTAATAACAGCACAATCTGTCCCTCACTTTCATTTTCCAAAGGTCGACTAGTTGCAGGTCTTCACTTTTTTCCTCCCTCTGTCAATTTCTGCCTTTCTACAGCTTCAATCCCACCTATAACAAGACCCGGGTCGTTTCAAATCACTTCACAACACACTCATTGCTCTTTTTTTTGTCGAGACCTGAAGGTGACTGTAAAGCTGCAAATTGCTGACCTGTGGTAATTGGTTAAAGTAAAAATGCTGCTTCTAACAGCGTGATGTCAGGACATTCTCAACCCTCTTCATTTAATACATGTGAAATTCATGTTCCATCTGCTTTAGGCTTCTGTAACTGTACAGTAAATCTCCTTTTCTATTTCAGTCAGCCATCTATTCTATTCCTCTCTGGCACTGCTACCCCACTAAACAAAACGTTTCCCCTTCTGGTTGTTACAATGGAGCGCAGGTGGCGTTAGACTTGTTTGTTGTTTGGTAGTATCTTTGGTTTCTCCATTGCCAGGTGACGATAATGCATCATTTACAGCGAGCCTTGAAAAGGTCAGATGTGCTTCCCAGAGCGCTGCTGTTCTGATCTCATAGTGGCAAGTACTAATACGGTGGGTTCTCTCAGGCTCTGCTGACACTATTTTGTGTTCGGAGAAAGATGAAACCGGATCATATTTTGTTGAGTATATTGTACGTGCCATATTCTTATACATATATATTTCTAGTTTTTTTTTTTTTTTCAACATTCTCTCTTCAGCTCAGTAGCAGCAAAGCAAGAGCAGAGGCCAAAAAATATGAGCATCAAGAGAGGGAGGACGGCGATATGAGAGAGAAAGAGCTGTAGAAATCAGAGGGAGTGATGGGAATAAAGCAAGCTTCAGAAGCACAAAACCACTGGATACATAAAACAAAGATATTAAACAAGCAGCCAACAATGTGGATGATAAGCCAGCCTTGCACAGCCATTGCCAGCATCATTAACTGTCCCATGGCCTTTGAACAGGACATTTCTGAGGCATTGCATGATCTCTGTGAGCGCTTCCAATCCCTGCATCTCTAACATTAGTGACTGGCTCTTCTGCCACATGTAGTTTGTTTATCTCTGGTTAAAAATTGAAAATCAATGTGTACCACTGCTTTAGCATTATCTCAAAAAAATCAATCACCTCTCATTTGCTTATACTTTAGGCACACAAAATGTTTATGCAGGTGGATTTTTTTTTGTTGTTGACTTTATGCAGCCCACTTCGCACTGAGGGGACTGATGAGAAAAAAACACAGCAGTATGAGACAGCAGGTCCTGCTTTAAATATCACATTCAAATTCTCAAGTCAAAATCTGTCAGCTGTCCCCATGGAATTATTATTGCAGCAACCTGATGCCAGGAATGTCTTTAGTCTCTGTGCATTATTCTCTTCGCCAAAGAAGAGTGGAATGCAATAAATAAATTAGTAAGAATGAATGAGATGGAAAAGACAATGAACAGAGAAACATGGCAACCAAAACCAAGACTGCATGTCCCTGTCTGACTGGGGATACATATTTAGGATGTCTTGACTCTACTATCTCCTGTAAAGGTTGTTTTAGACCATTTAAACACGTGTTGAGGAGGAAAACATCAAGCAGGAGGGGCTTGTTCGTGTGTTTTGGCTCAATCAAAAGCAAAACTCAAGGCTGAAGACGAAATGCGGGAGACACTTTGGTTTCAATCTCCATTCAGAGGCAATGTGCACTTGTTACACTGACATTTCTGCAAAAGTAAAATGTCCCTGATTAGACGAGGCTGTCTGGGTACTGCATTAGAGTCAGAGTAGACAGAAATCTCAGTTAGTGGGAGCTCACTTGGAACCATCATTGGTGTGCGTACCCCCAACAACAAGATGCAAGGTTTCTATGGCGTATCTATATTTGGGGTGGGTGTCACCGCATGGATGTTTATGTGTAGTTTTAATGTGTACGTGTGTGGAAAAACAGAGAGAGAGAGAGACAAGTCACAGCAGTCTAGAAAAAAAAAAATCTATTGCAGCAAACATGTGATATGTTGTGGTTCAAAGCTTTTTGAAAGGCCAAAAGTGTTTGTACCTGAGTGTACCAAAAAGGAGAACCCCCAGCAGCCCCTAAACATGTCCGACTGAGAGCTTAATTTATCATGCAGAGGCAGCAGCTGCAGCTCTTACTTTTCTCTGACACGCAGCACACGCACACGCACACACACACACACACACACACACACACACACACACACATATATATATATATAGACAGATAAAAGGGGGAGAACATAAAACATTCTCACTTTCATGGGATATTGTACAAAGTTTAAGCTAAGTGGAGGAGTCAATATTGTAAATTAGATAATAATTAATATACAGACTAAGCACTCATCTTTGGTCTACAAATACCACTTTTATATGGTTACGTATGAGTAACAGAGCCGATCCACTCACATCATGAAAGATAGTCAGCCCCTGTCCGGCGCTGTGCAGCGGCTGCTGCTGCTGCTGCTGCTGCTGAGCCCGAAGATGCTTCTGTTTGGCCGACAGCAGGCACATAGTGATCATCTCTGTACAAGCCAGCATCTTGGAACACGTCGAGACACACCTCGGAACGAAGTCTTAAAAGGCTGACGTGAAAGGAGAGGCTGCAGAGGAGAGGCAGAATGCAGGTGTGAGAGATGGGAAGTGAAGGCAGGCAGGCAGGCAGGCAGGCAGGCAGGCAGGCGGGCGGGGAGTCAGGGATGCTCTGCAACTTTGTGTTGCGCTGCTCATCACAGCCTCCAGCTCCTCCTGCCGGAGCCGCTGTGATTGGCTCGTTTATCTGCGCCGTGCGTCAGAATCGAACCGCTCTCCGTCCCCTGATCAACACTTCTGCAGCGAGTCTTTTAGTTTATGCAGGAAACACAGTCGTTAAATGCTTTAAAAGAAAAATATAGTCAAAACTGCAACCCTCTGTAAGGATGTGATACGAGGGGGATTCGTTTCATTTAAGAGTTGTTGACACTTATAAACTGCATTCTTCTATGTTGTGCATTTTATAGTATAGAGTTCAAACATGCAGTCAGTTTACAATTTCAATTAAATGTTAAGTTTAACGTTTCAAAATCGGGAGCCAAAGACGAGCTCTAAAACTGAACTAAGCCAACGTTTGACAGACACTGCACTCTGCTGGAGGTTGGACGTCACTGATATATATATATATATATATATATACACAAAAATACAATTATTAATCAATTGTATTATCAATTATAATCATAGTCCATTAAAGTGGCTAATAAAAGACTTGCATTTATATTGTTTTATTTCGAAATAATGATTTAATTTAAGGGCTGTAAAGTCTAATTGGTGTTGCGTAATATTGTTTACAGTGATTTGAAATGGTGAGAGAGAAAAAGAATGATAATGAATAGCCTAACTGAGTGAAACGCTTCTCTTTTTTTTTTATTTTTTAGAATCATTTTCATTGTTTACAAAATCAACATCCTGAATTAGAAACTTTAAGGAAGGGGGAAGACAAGGGGCGGAGTGGATCTATTCTCTTCCTGAACTTCAGCCAGTTTCGCTTTCCGTTCTACCTGCTTACCAGCTGAGAAGTAAAACCTCGGAGCAAACGAGCAGTTGCAGCCAAGCAGTTTAATTTCTTCTTATTGGGTCTAGAAACTAGCTTTCCTCCTGTTAAGTCGAACAGAGGAAGTGACGGTCGGATGAGCCACAACAACACGGACTGGGAAGGTTGCACGTAAACTTATTTTACTGACAGCTCTGTTATTGTATCTCACTTTTCAAGCGGGATCATGGCTGCTCAGGTTCCACCGAGAGTCAACTTGAAGGAAGGTGAGCAGCTCGGCTCAGTTTCGATTTTGGTTACGAAAGAATTGAACCTAATTTCGTGTCACTCACTGCATGCTGTCCTAGTCAGTGAAAAGTTTTTATTCATTTTTTTTGTCTTTTTTTTTTTTATGCGACAGTGTTCGTATGGATTTTTTTTGGTGCGTCTGGGGATTGCGATTCTGTTGTTTCGATCGGTCAAACGTGTTCTCTGAAGTCCTGCCAAATTAGTCAGCGATTTCTTGTTTTATTCCCCCTTCGGACCACCGTGCGTGTTTCGAGGACGGGATAGAGAGCGATCTGTAGTCGTTGCACCACATTTTACGTAAAACGGGTGCCATCCGATGGTAAAAAAAAAAAAAAAAAGCCGTCATGGAAGCGAAATGAAGTGTGCGAAAACAAGTCACGTGAGGATATGACTCTCGGTGTGCTTCCTGTGCAGCGGAGCAGCTCAGCCTCTCTCTGAGTGAAGCCCTCAGCAGCGGGGACTGTGAGGAGGCAGTTCAACTGTGCCAGAGGCTGTCTGAGCTCCGGGTTCCAGTGACCGTCAGCATCAGCAGTCGGGCCTACTGTCAGGAGTCGATCAGGTGGGACACCACTGTCTATCTGGGTGGGACTTCCCTACTTATTTTAAGAGTGTGTGTGTGTGTGTGTGTGTGTGTGTGTGTGTGGGGGGGTGTCTGTTCTGAATTGGGACTGTGTGTAAGTGGATGAGGGCGGTCAAACACAAAACCCTGTGCACTGTATGACTGTGTCTCTCTGTGTCTGTTTCTACTTGCTTGAAATGTTTAAAAAAATAAAAAAAAATAAAAAAAGAATTGCCATGAACATTTACGTGAATGTAATGTAAAAAAAAAATAAATAAAAGAGTGATAGGTTGTGTTGTTTTCTAAAGGTTGAAGGTCGGAGTGGCGGACGCTCAGTCAGATGACTGCATCACAGTGATTGTTGTGGTTTCTTCTGGCATGACAATTGCGCAACTTAAAGACAAGGTAATATCCCATCAGTCTGCAATATCTAATGTAGATTATAACCACTGAACTGAGCCGGGATCTGTTCATTTATTTGACCTCTTTCTTTGCTATTTTCTATATGCTATTATCTACAGTATACCGTGCTGGTCGGTCCGCTAGTTTTTGTCATTGCGTCTGACATTTTTTTTAACGCAGTTCTTAAAATGGAAAAACCAGTTCCATTCCATTTGATGATCGCCCATCCTTTATTTTCCATTCACAGATCAGCCAGGACTTTGGGTTCCACCCGCTGCTGCAGCGCTGGGTGATCGGGAAGCGGCTCGCTCACGACCAGGAGACGTTATACAGCCACGGCGTCCGGCAGAACGGAGACCAGGCTTTCCTGTTCATCCTCTCCGCCCATGCTGCTCATCTCACACGCCATCAGCACAAGCAGGACCAGGAGCTGCAACGCATGGATAGTCAGAACTACACACTCGCATACACACACACACACACACACACACACACACACACACACACACACACACGGCTAATTCCACTGTCAGTTAATCCATTGATTTAGTCTTGTCAAAGATACGGAGAAATACTCACGGCAACAACCGAAGCCCAAAGTGATGAATGACCTCATTTAACTATTGACTGAATACGTTCACAAATTTACAGATCATGTAGTCATGGCAATTGATAAAACACAGCAGGCAAAACCTGAACTGAAGTTATCCAGGCAGTACTTAGGATGTGCATCGGTACATAAACTTTGGAGTTATGGATACAAATAGAAAAGTAAAATTTTTATTTCACAGTGTTTGCTGTTTGATACAGACACATTTTGGTCTTTAAAATAACAGCATTAAGGTTCAGTAAGAAGTCCTTATACTGAGATGTGTTTCTGTTATCACCAGCCTTGATCGGCAGTCGATTTAACAAGTCAGCTGGGTGCACTGAAGTTTTATGTTGGTAATCTGTTCTCAGGTATCGTGGATTCGATGCAGTCGATGCAGCTTTTTCCCAGAGGGCTAGGTGGAGAGAAGACTGCTCCTCCTCCTCCTCTTCCTCCTAAAGCCCCCACCGCTACTAAACCCACTGTGCCTACTAAAACCACTGTGCCTCCTAAACCCACTGTGGCTCCTAAACCTCAGGTCAGAAAAATCAACTGGACAAGATGTCTTCAGTGTGCCTGACCCTGCAGCAGTCTACATACAGCAGTACATGTATCTAGGAGCGGTACAAGCGTGCTGTATGTCTGTGTTTGTGTAGTTGGGCTGGCCCTGTAAGGTGTGTACGTATGTGAACAAGCCAACGCGTCCTGGTTGTGAGATGTGCGGAGATGAACGGCCCGAGGATTACAAGGTGCCGGACATCTACCAGCCAGACCAGCAGGAGGTTGCATGGATTCAGCAAGAGGAGCTGGCCTTGTTTCAGTACCAACAGGTAAACTGGGCTGCAGTCAAGCAGGATTCCTGAAATCCTTTTAGCGTTGGTGGCATAAGGCATCAGGTTAAAAACTCTACATTTTGTCCTGCGTCACATTTTTGTCTATATTGCAGTTTTGAGGCTACTCGTTATTGTCATTCGGTCAGCACATATTTTGATATCGTGTTGAAAATATATGCAGAAGTGGTGGTTATTATCCTTGGGGCAAATAATAATAATAATAAAAAAAAAAGTTATTAAAAAAATTCTTGGTAATGCACGGGGAAACTATTCAAGCTACAATAACCTCTCTCACCTGTTTCACTTTCTGTTTTCTGGAAACACTGAACTAAGATGTTTGTTATGAGTCACGTACAAATTGCGATTTAAATGTCCGCTTTGTGCACTTTACTCTGCGATGAAGGCTAAGCAGGAGGAACGAGAGAAGAACTACTTGTACCTGTTGTCGATCGAAGAGCAGAACCTTATCCCCAACGCCACAGAGATGGATTGTCCCATTTGCTTCTCAGCCCTGCAGCCAGGAGAGGGCATCGTGCTCAGAGAGTGTCTGCACGCCTTCTGCAGGTACGAGAGGAAACCGATTTGTAGCTTTGTCGTGTGACGTGAAATAGACAGAAATATTGTGTGCTTTCCGAGGGCCCCCCCCCTCTTGAGGTGTAATTCTTTATTCTCCAGGCAAATGAGAGTATCAGCAAAATGTGCAGTTTTGAATATTTCATGTAATTATACATTTGTATGTTTTTATGTGCGTGTCTTTGTTCAGGGAGTGTCTTAAAGGGACAATAGTGAACAGTCAGGATGCTGAGGTGTCTTGTCCCGACAATTGTGACAGCAAGCTACTGGACCGAGAGATCAAAGACGTGAGTACAAACGAAGAGAACAAAACAAGTCGGCGCGAGCCACACGGCTGTCTCAGTTGCGTGTGCTGAATGGACTAGAGAGTGGAGCCTTCTGTGTGAAGCTGGCCAGCTAGTGTCTACTGATGGCACGTGGGGTGTCAAGGGAACGCGGGT
Source organism: Embiotoca jacksoni (assembly GCF_022577435.1). Lineage (NCBI taxonomy): Eukaryota > Metazoa > Chordata > Actinopteri > Embiotocidae > Embiotoca > Embiotoca jacksoni. Next base: position 21,921,446 of record NW_027185229.1, read on the forward strand.
AAAAATTGTAGCTACGGAAACAAATCTTGGTTTCACTCTCCCCCCTGTAAACTGCATGAAAACTAAAGATTTGTGCCAAAATGTGTACAAGGATTTTATGAAACTGCTTCCAAAAAAGGTACCGCTATCAAAGTGAAAGCATTGGTACCATTATTGAAAATACTTCAACGATACTCGGCCCTCCGGGCAACTGGGTTGGAAGAGGCCTGTCGGGTGCTCCTAGGAAGCGGTGGAGAGTAAATACCAAGTGATCGGCAGAGAGACAAACTATGAACTGGCAGCAGGGTGTTGGAACAAGTCTGATACACAGCAACTCCAACTCGCAATTACTGCAGGGCAACGGGGCTTGTCGGGTCCCACGTCTCGGCGGGTCAACAGAATATTAAGCGGGGGTAGTTATACGTTAGGCTCACCGGTGTCCAGAACGTCAGACCTTTTACTCAAACGTCAGTGCTCCATGTTTCATAGTCATCCATCACTTTCTCTAATAGAAACCCCTTCAACAAGCAGCAGGTAACACCATCCGTATTCCTGTGATGAATGGGTGTAGATCCGACTCTCGCTCTGTGTCTCCGTAACATTTCTTCCTGTGATCCCGGGTGCAGCTGCTGACAGAAGAGGAGCACCAGCGATTCCTGGAATTGCGTCTGAGCATTGCAGAAAGCCGCTCGGAGCACAGCTTCCACTGTCAGACTCCCAACTGTCGAGGCTGGTGCATCTACGAGGACGAAGTCAACGAGTTCCACTGTGAACTCTGCGAAGAAACCAACTGCATTCTCTGCAGGGTAGCGTCATGACATTTCTTACATGAACTGAAGGTTTTCAGTTGTCGTGCGGTAACAGCAGAAGCGGCGAACGTCAAGGATGTTGTGTTTGTTTTCAGGCCATCCATAAAGAAATGAATTGCAAGGAATATCAGGATGACCTGCGCATCCGAGCACAGAATGACGAAGCGGCTCAGCAAACGAAGCTCATGCTTGAGGTAGGCCCGCCTTAAAGCTGTGTGATAACCCAGACAATCAAAATGTACCTTTTGACGACAATAGACAACAGACAGAAATGTACTCGCAGGCAGTCTCTTATCAGTTTGGATGAAGAAACGCTTGCAGTACAGCAACGTTATTCAAAAAAAATAGTAAACAAAAGAGGAAATAACTTCCTGTATAGCGCTCCAGGTTTCTATAAAGCGGTGCACTGCGGACCAGAACAGGTCATTCTGAAGGGTCTTAATATGAGCTTCAATGCATCCTAAAGGAGCTCAACAATAACACTGGTAACTATTTGTTGGTTAAAAGTTCAAATTGTACTTTTAAAAAAGTAACATCATGCATTGATTTATATGTTCTTATCTAATGGGCTGTTCTGATTAATTCTGAGTAAAAGAGAAGTGTCTGTTTTCTTAACATTAATTTATAGTGTTTTATCAGTTCTTTTACCCATTTGGGGCTTTTAAGTACTTTTTTAGGCTGTCTCCAGGTAGATCAATAATTAATATATCAGTATTCATTCATCTAACCAGCAGTGCCTCAGGCTCTGTAGTCTTTATCCGGATTGCTTTCTTTACTTTGGTTCAGGCTTTTACTGGATGCTCTTAATACAAAGAAAGTCGCCAATGGCTCGATGTATGATCTTTAGATTAATATATTTAGGTGAATTTTGAGTTGGGTGGATGATTGGTATTATGTAACTGTCGGGTGTTGTATTTGTGTGCTTTTAAAATCAGAATCAGATGTATGGACCAAATATGTGAACACACACAAAGCATTTAGTTCTGTGAGAATCACCATCTCAGGCATTATGAACTGCATTCAAGTCTCATTTAGTGTTAATAGTCTTTAGTAGTTTTTTGTTTTTTTTTGCATTATGGCTACTGTACATTTCATGGTGTTCAACTTTATTTCACTATAGAGCCTGCTGCAGAATGGGGAGGCCATGAAATGCCCACGGTGTGACATCATCGTCCAGAAAAAAGACGGTTGTGATTGGATCTGCTGTTTGATGTGCAAGACGGAAATCTGTTGGGTCACCAAACAAGCTCGATGGGGACCAAATGTAAACACATATTTGTGCACGGAGCTGTCGCTGTGTTAGTTCAGTGTTCAGGAAAGTTACTTCTTTGTGGATTTGAGCTGTGCATCTGACTTCCTTTTTTTTTTTTTTTTTTCTGTCTTTGTTTTACAGGGCACTGGTGACACATCCGGTGGATGTAAATGTAGAGTCAATAATCAGGCTTGCCATCCGAACTGCCAAAACTGCCACTGAGGCAGGCACACTAATGAACATGTATTACACACAGCTGGAAGTACACACAGGAGACATTCAGACCTCGTTTGATGCGTTGACCTTTGGTTTAATGCTGACTATATTAATGTGTTCTTTTGGTTGTTTTCAGCCTCGTTTTCAGTGGTGCGCTGGCAGGACTCAGGCAGGACCTTTTTTCTTCTGTAACAACTGATAAACATGCTACAGTATAGAGCCCAACTGATACTGGGTTATTGGGGCTGCTGCCAATACCAATATTAGGGGTGTAAAAAAAAAAATCAATCCAGATTTTGATGTCTTACCTGATGTGTTGTTTATGCATATGTACTGTTTGTACCGTATATATTCATATACAAACACACATTTTTTTTTGCACTGATCCACTGCAACACGTTTGGTACTTGTGACAATCATTTTTTAATGTAGGCGGGATATTTTACACTTTCTTGTCCACACTGACATCAGTGCATGAAACAGAAAACTTCACTGGGAATTTTAAAAAAAATGGACATACCTATAAAAAAAACAACAACACACAAATGGAATCATTTCCAATTTACCCATAAGCCAATATATCAGTTGTGCTCTACTACAGCATACACAAGTTGCTAGCTACATCTTCTACACCTGTCTAAGCTTTACTGCGATCATCTGCTACAATAATAATGATGGCTTTCTGGGGAAGAATTCATGTTTAATAACACTCAACAATTTAGTTTGGTAAGCCAGCAATGATATTGTGTTTACGGGACTTTGGCCTCAGCTCAAACCTCATACTTTGATCAGGACGCAAGTAAACACACGGAAACATTTGATCCTTTCCAGACAAAAATGGCAAATAACAAAAGGCTAATACACGTGAAGTATATAAAAATGTTACTCTACAGCTAACTACTCCACAAGCAAGGACTTTCTTTGGTTTCCTGTGAATGGCTACAACTAATTAACTACTGCGAACGATAATTTCCACCATTCAATAATTTAAAGTCATTTAGTCTACACACAACAACAGAGCTACTAACAAATGAGGTTTCCAATTACTGGATGCAATGTCTTCCAAATTAAACTGAACTGGATGTTTTTTTGGTTTTGTTTTTTGCTGGATAGGTGACGAGAACTACCGATTTAGTAAATGGAATTGTAAACGAGGATTGTTCTTTCAGTCTCTTAATCAGACTGTGGTGAAGGAGTTTTTTTTTTTTTTTTTTTAAAGTGTTTACATTAATGAATGTGTTTATAATGCAATCCAGGCTGCTCTGACACACTCAATGACTTGGAAGTATTAGGTTTGAAACAAAGCATAGTAAACAAAGAATCGATGCCGTGTTTTATCCAGTTCTGCATTTGCACTTCTCAAGTACGAAGGAATTAATGTACTATTACATATCATTTTTTTAAATATTTTTTTTTCCTGTCCTTCTAAGGCTTGTTGTGCTTGACTTGTATATGAAACATCTGTCTTGAATAAATTTTGACCTTTTGCCTGAAGTCATGAAGCACACATTTGATAGATGGACTCGAAGCACTATAATTGTTGTGCTTTTAAACCGAGATTAAAAAAAACAATACCATTTTTTTTTTTTTTTTTTAAAAAGACGCTGTTTTTGAAAATGTTAGCCTGAACTTGTCAATCAGTTCCAACGTTCGTCCTAGCTGCTGTTTGTCAGCTCTGGTGCTCCTCGCAGCCTGACTACAGGTTACATAAGGTTCCACGCTAACTGTAAAATATTCCCCATAAAAATGTAGTTGTATCTTTATCCCATATGGAAACAATGCATGTGACAGTGACCAACTTTGTTCCAATAAACTGGAACCACAAGCATAGCATGCTTGTTTTATTGTACCACAATTAAATGTGTTCACAATAAGATAAAAGGGCGGATCTGACAAAGGTTAGCTGAAGCTGATGAAGTGTTGCTGAGACTAATGGTGGGCAGCTGAATCGAACTGGATAGATGAAGCTGTTGAAGTCTGATCAAGTATAGTTTAGGATGAAGAAAATTCAGCCGACTCGGTTTTTAGTTTTGCCGAATAAGTTGAATTTAAAATGTCATAAAATGGCCAATATACCGTCAGGAATAACATCTTTTAAAGAAATGGAACATTGAATATTAAGTTCAGACAAATGATTTCAACATTTTCACTCTAGTTTATTAGCATTGTATTGTACAACTTTACATTAGTATGACAGTTTTGTTGTGACAAAATAAACATAAAAAAGCAGATAAATCCTTTAGTGCAATGAAAATAAATGGATACCACCGAGTGCAGGTCTGTGGTGCATGTCAACACTGCTGAACAACTACTGTGTCAGGAAACTAAGAGCTTTCTTGGACATGTGCCGGGGTCACCTTCATTTGGATCAATTTGTAGATCCTTGACCGGTTGAATCAGTGGTTCGCTACAGGAGATTTACCTCAATTCAGTCATAATACAGCAATACGATGCCAAGTGTTCAAGTCCCAATACACAGTTGCAAAAACAGCATCTCTCCACATCAATTGGATGTCTTCAACTGAAGTGGGAGGGTTTTAGTTCACTACTTGTGCCATCCAGTGTAGCCGACCTATATGGAGCTAATTTCTTGACAAAAACCCAACAAACAAAACATGTTTGACCAATTTCTTATGATTCACTGACAAACAGTGTGGTTTGAAAATACAAAACATCTATTACAAACAGATGTATATATTGACCCATAGTGCCACCTGCTGTTGTGTAAGGTGAATTACTCGGGATATTTTTGAAAAAGATCTTCAGCACACTGACATTGTGCCTGAAGTGTCACAATATTTTTTTTTTTTTTCCTTTATAGGATACATTTTGTTTGTCTTTCTGTATTTATTAGATGGGTACATTTTATATTCACAAAAACAAAATGCACCAATTTGTTAATGGTGTTTTTTTTAAATTTGCAAACCACACTTTGTCTGATTTGTATGGCGTTTTTAAAACATGTTTTGTCTGTTAGGCTTTTGGCAGAATATTATCTCCATGGACTTAGAACAGACCTCGTTCAATGGCTGTGAAGCTTTATGTTGAGCAATAAACATTAAAAAAAAAAAAAAAAAATCAAAAACAATTCAATTCACTTTTTTTTCAAATGAAGTTATCTGACAAACACTTAGTGAGGTGTGGGATCATAAGACAACCATATTTGGGTGAGTGCCAAACCACTGAAACCTATGAATTCCCCTATTTAGGGTTAGGGTTAATATGTGATTGATTGAAAATGACTGGAACGTTTTAGTGAGCTGGAGTGCCCTGGAAATGCAATTAAACCAATTAACTAAATAAGTGTGTGCTCAAAACAAGCTACAGTCCTGTTTAAAAACAAAAATATTACACAGCATTGATCTGAAGGCTCGGGTGCTTTTTTTTCTGACAGGAGCATCTTGCGGTATGAGTGAGTGAAGCGCCTATCAAACGCGAGTGATTTTGCAAATCTAATGCAGTCGGTGCCAAGTGGGTTCCCCACCGTGACAAATCAAAGGCGACGGTATCCACGTCTTTTTACTTGTATTCATTCCACCTGCGATATTTTCCGTTACCAGGCATTGAGTGAATGAGTATGTCGAACTACAAGGAGAGATTGGATCGTCTACTCCAGGAAAAGTGATACAGAAAATATAAACTAGTCGTTTGGGGCCACGAAACAGACACATTCTGTTCTGTTCTGCAACCAAACATCGAAGTAACTGGAAAGCTCTCTTTAAACCATTTTGATGCAGATGAGAGTTTCCTTCCTGGACTGTGAAAGCTGTTTTCAATTATGGAGGCTAATCCTCAATTTTAAATTTGAAAATTAAAAAAAAAAAAGAGGTCTCACCTAGGCTACAACAAATTGACTTTGGTAACAATGATTAATAGTTCATAGTTTACCCTGCCGTGAGCCAAAACTAGAATGTGTAGCAAGGGCGATGACTGTTAACTGGTTTTTTTTAAGATACTTAATCCCTGACCAACAAGACTAATTCAAAGAACTTAAAAGCGACAATGTGATCTAAAAACAAAACAAAAAATGGTGACCCTAAAAGTGCCTGTGTGTCATGTTCGTCTACTGTTACTTATATACCTCGAAATTAACAAACAGTATATTATACAAGGAGAGGATTTTAAGAATCCTCTATTTGGTCTCAGTCCAGGTATCAAATAGATAACAAATGAGGTGCAACACACACACACACACACACACACACACACACACACACACACGCACACACACACACACACACACACACACACACACACACATTCACTCAAGCTCTCTAAATTGGCAGCAGTTTCAAGTGCAGTGAGTCCACCAAGCTTTCAGCATAAATCTCAGTGAGCAGAACTCAATGTCTGATTATCCTAATATGAAAAATAAATAAACTTTAATGATGAAACCATCAATAATTGTTCTTAGAGATAGTGTCTTCATTATAAGAAGGATTCTTCACTTCAGAACAGCAGCAGCTGTTACGCAGGTGTAAACTCCTCAGGAAACATAAAAAGGACCCACAGCTGGGGGGTCTTTGAAGCCCTACATGGAGTGAGATGTTTAGACACGTCCTTTAAGACGAACGAGGAGTGTTAACTGCTTCAGTTTAGAGATTACGTTCCAGAGGGTGTTACAGATTCCACGTTTTATGTTTTAAATGATTTTAAGGTTCTTGGCAACACACCCGCCAGCTTGATTCAGTCAAAGACAGAGTAGTTGGGGGAGTGCAGAGGGTAAAAAGAGAAGCAGGTCAAGGAAATAAGTCCAGTTTGGGGGCCCACTCCAGAGCAGTATTGACCACAGCGAGTGCTGCTGCCCCTAAAGCCACTGTCAGACCCATGACTGCCAGTCGGACAAACCGCCGCGCTGTTGAAGGTTGGGCCACTGCCGCAACCGAGCTCACCGCTGAGCTCTCCAGCGCAGCCTGTTTTTGTCTGCGCCTGCGACGAAGAACCGAGTCCGGTCGCTGTTGAGTGGACGCAAGGTCAAAGTCCTTAAAGGTAGAGGATGCCATGCTTAGGAGGTAGAGGGGAAGACACATATAGAGAAGAGACCAAGAGACAGAGAATGAAACGGGTTAGTGAAAGAACGAAAGTAGAACAAACTAATATATATATATATATATATTGCTGTGTAGCGGTGAAGATAAAGTAAGTAGCATCGGAGAAATAAAAAGTTCATACCAGTTAGGCAGGTGGTATCTGTAAAGGTAATGTGCTTACATGTGCTAACCCTAAGGATTTAAGTACCTGTCGTGCGAGATAGCCTCTCTAGCCAGTTCAGACGGAGGGAACTGGACAAAGAGGTCTCCTGCTCGGCTGATGAGAGTTTCATACGGCAGATCCTGGGGAATCTGAGACAGCAGGTGATGAACCATGGCCATATCGCATTCACAATCAAACACCTCCTCCTCTCTGTACAGTACAATCTGCAGCACAAATAACATATATCGGTCAAGGGCCACAGTGATAAGTGCATCAGTCAATTGGTTAGCCACATGTGACAAAAGACAAATCGACGCTCAGCCATCACCTGTCTAAGTGCAGTTGTGATCATGATGTCTTTACATTCTAGCAAGCTACAATTTACACAACCCTGATGGCCACAATCTTATACAGTACATCCTTGTGGGGTCACATAGGCCTCTGCGAAGGGACAAACCTGTCTAAGGAGAGCAAAGCCTCAAATAAATGGACAGATCTGTGTAGAATAACTAACAAAAAAAAATGAAACTCATACATTTTCTAGGCTTTGGAAAGTTATTTTTTGAGTTTTTTTCATTCATGGACTGTAAATGAAAGCTGATGTTTTTTTTTTTTTCTTCTTCTTATTCTCTTTGCAAACCAGGAGTGGGGATGACAGGAAACTCACCACAGCAGCAAAGTAGATGGGCATCAGCGGGTGGCAGGCTAGGAAGAAGTCGTACAACCGTACAACATGGCGGAAGTCGGACAGGACGTGGCCAAACCAGGTGATCAGCCAGCTGAGAGCGAAGACTGTGCCCACCTCAGCCCTTAAAAATAAATGCATGACAGACGATTTGATTAATTCAAAACCAGTTTGTTTTCTGATTGCTCCACTTCAGCACATATGATCGGAAATTATTCGAAACTCAAGTTATATCACAGGATCAGGACCTGAAAGTCAGACATGAAGGTCACATAAGGCCTCCATCTTGTGGGACTTAACGACCTCTGTTCTTAACAGTCGAAACTTAAGTCGCCACAATAGAATAACTGTGCTGTAAAAGCACATTCAACCTTTATACCGTCACTTAAAACATTATTATCATCATCGTTTTATTTGAGCATGCGGATGTTTAACATTAACCTCAGCTGTTTTAAAATAAATTAAAAAAAACAAAACTAGTAGGAGACATTACTATAGATGCGTCACAACAGTAGAAAATATAGCCAAACTTTATGGTGCTGGAACAGGCAACCCTCATTTCCTGTAAAGTACTTACTGTTGCATGAAGTCATGCACCTCAGGGTTAACCCTTTCAATGATGGGCATCAGATAGTTGAGAATGTGTTTTGTGTTGTCCATGGTAGGATCCATGAAGTCCCTGAGAGAGAAGGATAAAAGAAAGCCTTCATGACGAAGCCGTGAAGACCCACTGCACACAAAGAAACGCTGAGAAAGTCGGTCGCAGAATAAAGAACCAGCAGCCAATTCATTTGTATCTGTTGTCGGTACCTGAGGTGATGTGTGGACAGCTTCTCCACCAGAGCGGTTGACAGGCGCTCTCCCAGGACCAATAAGAAGGTGACGACAATGTCATGGTATCCTTGGTAATAGTGCAGCTGGGGATTACGTTTCAGAACTCTGAGGATGATGTCAATCAGTTCTTCCTGAAGACCCTCTCGCTGCTCATCTGGCATACCTGTACAAGTCCGCCAAAAATAAAATACAGCTGTTCGCTTACATAGGCTTCGGGTGTGCCGCTGCGTCAGTGGCCCTGTAAATATAAAACGTCATGATTTGTCATGATTAACTGACAAAGAAACGGTGTCAAAAGAGTTGCGTGCGGACCGAAATCTCCAGAGCGCAAATGTTTCCCCCTCCTGCCAGAAAAGCGGTGCGGGCGCAACTTCTAGGTTAATACATGTAGATATATATATATATATATATATATATATATTCGAGTGAATGGCGTGAGGGTTGTGTGACTGCATTACACCGAAAAGTGTTCCCTGTAATCTGTTGCAATAGATTGCAAAAATAATAAAGAGGGGAAAAAAAAAAAAAAACAAGTGCAGGGTCTAAATGACAAGTTCTTCCAGGCAGACATGGGGTTTGTACTTCTACTCACCAGGTGGAAACCTCCTCAGCGAGCGCTGGACGTCCAGCAGCACCTGGTTGTAGTCCTTGTTATTCTCCCGCTCCACCGTTTCTGGACAAAACATGATCCCATGAGCAAATAATGTACGTGGCAGAGCCTGCACCGGATGTTTACAACAACAACAACAACAACAAATAATAATGTGTGTCATGCACGTTGGGGAAAGAGATTAGGATGGTGAATTGTCCCCTTATTGTTTAATCACACTATCAACTACGATACCTGGCTCTTGATCCAGGACGTGAAGAGGGACGTTGAGGAGCCTGGGCCAGACCCGGCAGCGGATCTCGTCGGTCAGCAGCCCCCCTTCGCTGATGGCCATCCTCCTCAGAGCCGCCACGTCCACTGGACTCGCACCGAGGGCCTGCCCGATGTCCGCAATCTTCTTCTTCCTCCTGGTGTCCCAGTCTGACACAGAAAACAAAAGTGTTTTTCGCTTAAAGTGCGTCGACTTATCCGCACACTTATCTTAACGCGCACCGGGAGACGGACGTCCGCGGAGGGACACGATTCGGTATGTTGTTAGTCCAGGACTCGATGGGACAGTCCAGGACTCGATGGGACAGTCCCGGACTCGATGGGACAGCCCGACTTTGACACTTAAGCTCACAGTTACCTTGCTTTCCGATCACCGGCGACGAAGCACCAACAATTCTGGATTTCTTCATGGTTCCTTCACTCCTTGAAGCGTCCTCGTCAGACAGCATCGCAGTCCATTCCTTATTTATTTGGCTTAACCACCGTTTTAATGTCTCTCGTCCAGCTCGGAGCTCGGTCGGTAGCTGTCCTAACGAGCGAGGACAGTCTCACGCAAACACGGCCCCGGTAGTTAGCTAATCAGTAGTTAGCTCGTGACAAGAGCTGGCGCTGCACCCGCCCCGGTTCCGTTACTTTCAGCACCGCAGCCATCATTACGCGAACCGCCCGACACGAACCGGTTTACGACTCCGAAACGCCGCCTGGTAAGCAATGCGGCCAAGACAGAGGAGGCGGCTACATGTTCACGTTGACGGAAACGACCGAGGATCCCTCTGCGTTAGCTCGTAGCTTAGCCTCCTCCTCCTCCTCCTCCTCCCCCCCGCTCCCCCCCCCCCCCCTCTTTCCCCGCTCAGACGGAATGATGACGTCAGCCAAACGAGATTGACGGAAGGTAAACGAGGAAGAGGAGCCCCGCCCACCTTCCTCACCGTGTTTATCAACTACTTCATAGTGTCAGCAGTGGTTGCTACTTTAATGCAATGGTTGATCTGTGTTGTTGTTGTTTTTTGGATCGCAACCACGCAGACATGTAACACGTGTAGAAAGTGATTGAAAGCCTCGCTGGAGTAACAGTGCAGATGTCAACATTGCACAAGTAAATGCTCTTATTTAAAGACAACAACAACAACAAAAAAGGTGAGAATTGTATGCAGTTCATTCTTTTTAAAGCATTTACTTAACATTTACTAACATTTACTGAACTCTGTGGCTACAAGTGCAAGTTAGGATGACTGGTATTCAGGCATGCCCAACCTTGGGTGGGAACAGAAACCCAACCAGAGCTTCGTGAGGACGTGTTTACACTTGTGCATTAAGTGAATTTACCAGTGTGACTTGCAAACTAGGACAACTGATTTACCACACATTCTCGCTTGTTTGTGTCATCAGCCTTTCACATGTCTTCCCATTTTTTTTTTTTTTTTTAATCTTGTAACGGCAAAGTAATGCTTAAGGGACATGTTTAGAAGTAAAAGTATTTTATGGAGGAAATGTAGTGGAGTAAAAATGACAACAACAACAAAACATTTGCTTTAGCTGTTTGACAACAACAGATCATTTGCACATTTAGATTTTACATACACTTTAATCTACATGATCCGTTACAAAATTCACTTAGCGCCTCTTTCAACCATTAATTATATGATAGGCTGCTGCTTGGGCTTAATGCATCAGAAGGAAAAACAAAACAAAACAAAACACAGGCTATACCCATGTGATCATAAAGACTGACAGGATCATTCCGCTGTGTACTTAAACATCTAAAGTACCTACATATATAATATACATATATATATATATATATATATATATATATAATACTTCTGTACTTTTAGGTTATTTATCACAGTATTTGAACGAGAGAATTGTATTTGTACCGGAGGATTATATCGGTATACTTCTACCTTTTTTTTTTTTTTTTTTTTATAGCCTTTAATCAATACAAGTATCTTGCCACAGGCTATTTGTGAATAACCATGGATACTAAACAGATATAATTTGTGCATGGGTGTTATGCCTCCTAGTAACGGATAGATCCTGCTCTACACTGTCTTCTAGGTGTGGTGTGTTTGTTCCGATGAAACGAAAACGAAAATGACAGAGCGTTTAAATAGCTGCTTCCCGAACTGAGCTGCAGAGCGTCTGAGAAGGAAGCAGTTCGGACGGAGGCGAACCGAGTGAGGCTGATCGATGCGAAACAAGAAAATAGGCCTATTTCTCTTTGTAACGCTTGAGGTGGAAATACTAATATCAAGTGGATTTCAGTCAAGGTAAATTCTTCTTCTTTCTTTATTTACGTTGCTTTTGGGACAGGGGGGGGGGGGTGGGACTCAAAGGCAGCTGGTTTAGTTATGAGGAAATGTCAATAATAATAACACACACACACACAAAGATAGTCCTGTGAATAAAGAAAGCTGCGAACTGATGATTAAAAGTCACAACAACCATAGGTTTGAAGAATTAAAAGGCACTGTGTAATGTAGAGCTTGTTGGGTGGGTACTGGAATAGCCTCGGGTTATTTCGGCAGATCCGTGACTAAACACTGTTGTCATGTTGCGTGGCCATTTCTTGAGAAAAGAAACCTACACGCACCCGCGAACATATCCACTAGAGGGCACACCTTCCAATGGGGTCGAGTCTTTGCAGTGTTAAACAGTGTACTCTCAAATGGCATTGGAATAACATATATATCAAATTAAAGTTGTCTTGCTTATCTACCTTTATGGGCGTTCAAGTAGGCTAACATGTCACAAAAAAAAATAATATTTTTTTCTCTTGGCAAGACAATCAAGTAGGGGAGACAGGGGCTTGTTGTCCCATTGCGCCTATTTTCAACAGGGTGCTACGAAGAAATGAATACAGGTGCACCTACCACAGATCACACATCTACCTGTGACATCTACTTATTCTGATGTAATTTACTGTTATTCACACCCCTGCGTAAAGAAACGTGAACATTTACTTCAATCTATGTAGTTTTCTTCTCCTTAAGATATTGTTTAATCAGCAACTTATTTGAAATTGTCCCAAATGAGGCATTGTCATTTATATCGGTGACAGTTAATTTGAGCGATGTTGGCCAATTAGCAGTCATAGAATTGTGTCACAATATTCAAGATATTTGGATTAATATGTTTTTAAAAGGAAGGAGGAAAGATGATAGGATAGAAAGAAAGGTGAAGACATGGTCAGAAATAAAAGAAAACCAGTAAGCAGAACCACCTGACGTTAAGGACAGTGAGGCAGGTGAAGTTTGAAAAGAGATCAATAAGGAGTACAGCCCAGGAGCGCAATACTGCTCGAACTTCACAGCAGATGAAATAAAAAGTCAGGCAGCTACTCCAGCTTCAAAAGTTGGCTAAACCTCTCCAAATGTTTAGCCACGACACAGTTGCAGCTTAAAGAGTATTTGTATGAGATCAGCTGACATGTACTATGGTCTGTCACCAGTGAAGTCACTTGAAGCTGAAAGACTGCCACAACCAAAGAAAACTTTGTTCCAAAGTAAAGAGAGAGGTTCCAAATCAATGAAAGATCCATGCTTGTACCTTGTTTGCATGGAGACGTTCTCCAAATATTGTTCCAGTGAGATGTGGACACTGAGCATAATATGCAAACAATGGGCTCATGAAGAGAGCACCGGAGGCGAGAAACTTGTGTGCTAGAACTGCATATCTGACCGTGAGTCTGATGAGTCAGATAGGCCGATACCAGAATAAAAATGCATATTGTGTTAGTTTTGAATGGTTCTGTTTAAAAGGTTGGTTGAAATGATTCTCAAGCTGTTGTTGAGACATTTTGATTTAAAATAACAAAACAAATTTCAATTTGTCATGTTTTCATTTCTTTCAATATCCAGTGTGACAACTTACCTGCTGATGGGGTAAATTGACATAAGGGCACATTTGCAATATGACTAACCAATAACTCTGTTCTGAAATAAGATCTTAAAATGTGATGAATACAGGAAATATGCCAGAGACTTTCCTCTTTCATTTGGAATATCATTTATAGCTGTATAATGTATTTACTCCAAGATATATAAGAAAGAGTGAAACGTGTGTAAACATGACCTGGTCTCCCTACAATGGTCGCTTTGATTTCCTCAGAAGGTACAAACAGTGAGATCATCCCTTGTTATCTGGCTCCAGTATTCCTGTGACCATGCAAATTGTACTGATAATAGTGAGAGGGGGGGGGGGGGGGGGGGGAGGAGGAGGAGGATACACGAAGAGGACATTATAATGGAAGGCACCACTTCTCATCATTGAGTTCTATCTTATGTTGTCCATTTATATGAGCTCATGCATAAACTACACATCCATCAGATCATGTTATTCTTGTGCTTTAATGGTTTTTTGCTTTGTTTTCTTTCTTGCATCTTTTTAAATCATCAGTGTTACCAACCTAAACTTCAACAACTACCACATGCGAGGCTATGGAAGGACTAGCGTGGGGAAGAGGGCCTAATATTGGTAAATAAACAGTAAAAACCTGAACTCAAATCTAGCAACAAAGGTGTTCACTTTTAAGGCCTTGTTATACCAATGTTATTTTTTCCCTCCAGATAATGATACTGGCCAAGATGGTAATGTCCGTGGAGGCAGGCAAAGACGAAGAGGTGCACAGGGAGACAGAGCGAGAGAACAAGAGGGCAGAAGAAGAGAACGAAGTCGTGGGAGCAGTCAAGGTGAAAGGGAGGAAACAGATGGAAGGGGTGAAGGGATGCGTGGGAGAGGCAGAGGAAGGGCATGGAGAGGAGGAGTGAGAGGTGCAGGAACGGGAGGGAGGGGGGCGGCTGGTGAGGGTGAAGGGGCACGAGGGGGAGGCAGAGGAAGACGAGGGGGGGCAGGCGATGAAGGGAGAGGGGGTGAAAGAGGAGGCTGGCAACGAGGGGCAGGGAGAGGTGGGAATGGAGGGGAAGGTGCAGAGAGACAGAGGTTTAGGGGAGGAAGAAATCAAGAGCACGGTGCAGCTGAAGGAGCGAGAATGGGCATGGCAGGCATGGGAGCAAGGAGAGGAGCACACAGTGTGGACAGAAGAGACGGTGCTGGAGGCACACAAGACAGGGTTGGAGGGAGATCAAATTCTACAGGCACAGATCGGACACCACACGGCCGTGGACTGGGCTTCAAAACACTGGAAGAACTCTCTGAAAAAGATCCATCTGTGGTGGCCATTACGCTCTCCTCACACCCGGGCCTACAGGCTGTCCTGCGCGAGACCATAATGAGGCAGGATCTTATCGAACTCCTCTGCCTGGTGCTGAGTAAAGCCTTCAAATCGCGCACGGACAGAGGCACCCTGCAACATCTGGCTAACATCATAAAGGATTCAGCGTTCTTCCGCACCATCCTGCCTCACTATCTGGTGGGCATGGGGTCAGAGTTCAACCCTCTCCGCAGAGCACAATACCCACATCATCTGGAAAATATCCTGGCTGTCCTCTCCCAGGTAAATAAAGGAATGAATAAAAGACCCAATCATGGAGTAAATTAATTTAAAGGATAAATGCACATGAAAAATACACTACACAGACTCGACTAACTTTTAACTAACTGTCCTTAATATATGCTTCCTAGGTGCTGAGCATTTTCCCTGCTAGCTCTGTCAAGGCAGTGTCTTTGTTGCTGACGCTGCTCCAAGCCTCTGTCAACAGCCTGAGGGCATCAGGCGTGGACATCCTGCCTCAGACGGAGGAAACCGTGGAGAATCTTCGAGGCCTGATCGGGCACCTTCAGGAGAGATCCAGGGAGGGGACGCTGCGCTCAGACAAGGACACGTATGCATTCCTATCCACCAGTGGTGATAACCCAGGTAATGGCTTGAAATCATGTTTTTTTTTATTTTTTTGTAACACATTTTGATTTCCTGCCCAGAAGTTGACAGTGCACAATTAGCCAGAACATGTTTTGGACAAAAAAAAGTTCTACAGATGGTGCACATGACTGAAACTCCCGCTATTTCTAACCCAGGTGAGGAAGAGCAGCAGGATTTCAGAGCCATACCAATCTACCCAACACCTGAGGAGTTCCGGCAGGACCAGAGGCCGTTCATTAGACCCAACCTCACCTCTCGACCTTACACCAACACCCACCTCTATCTCGACACACACTTCCGGCTGCTCAGAGAAGACTTTGTGCGGCCGCTCCGCGAGGGGATCCAGCAGCTGCTCCGGAACCAAATGGACAAGGGACGGACTGATAACCCTCTGAAGACCAAACGCTTCGACGACATACGGGTCTATTTTGACACAAAACTGGTGGTGCCCAAGTGCACGCACACCGGCCTTGCCTACATTGTCCAGTTTGACATTCAGCCACTCAAGGTTAGCATCTGGAATCATACAGTTTAACGTGCATATGACATTTGAATGATACAATCAAGCATATTCTGTGGCACTGACATGTCCTCCATCTTTTCCACAGTTTGTACGTTGGCAAAACTCCAAGAGGCTGCTCTATGGTTCCTTAGTCTGCCTGTCCTGTGATAATTTTGAGAGCTTCTTGTTTGCCTCTGTGTCAGATCGAGACCCCAAATACCTGGAGCATGGACAGGTCCAGATTATCTTTACAGAGGAAAGCAAAATCAAGTTGGCCAGGATTCAGGTGGGACAATACATTGTTTGTAGTTGTTGATAAGGGCAGAATGCATCCAGTTCCTGAGGATAAATATTGTTATGGTCTGATTTCAGCCACTTAGTTTACAAAAGCTATAAGATAATTTCATTGGGTTGCTAGTTTTTAGGTACATCAAGCTTAAATATAGGGAAATGTTTCTGATAATTAACCTCACTAATATAAATGGTAACAGGCCTTAAATGAGGTGAGCGCTCAGTATAATTTTATTGCACCACAAAATCAAAAATTACCATAAAGTTGAATTAATGCCTCGCTGAGAATAGTTCAGTAACAACATGCAGGACAGGTGTCCCTGGAAGGGTATTATGATTTCATATGAAACAGAACTAAACTTACTTTATCTCACAGACCGATGAGTTGTTCCTGATGGTCGAGACAACTGCCTACTTCGAGGCCTATCGGTATGTTCTCGAGGGCCTACAGGAGCAGGAGGAGGACAACCTGCCCTTTCAGAGGTAAAATTGTTTGTCTGTGTTGTAGTGGAGTTTCAGGTTTTACAGTCAAGGTCATAGTGTTTTATAAAATGCCACAGCACTTTTCCAGACACATTTTTTAAAGGGCTTGGTAGGGAGTGTCAAGTACAAAGTAAAGTAGCAATCACACTCTTAATTAGCATGAGTTAATTGTATTGTCTCACTATTCCCAAAGAGCTATCATGCATGGATGAGTTCAAAAATTTGGTTCTTGTCTGTACCTCTAGGTGCCCTTCACAGAGGGCTGGCCATCTGTCCCCTGAACTGACACACTGAAACTTTCCCTCAGAACTACAACATAGGAGATAAAAAACTATTATTTTTCTTGATGTTCCTAATGTTAGATTCTAATGCTTGTCAGTGATGCAGTGTAGATAACGCAGCCTATTCATCTTTTTCCCTGAAAAGCATCTTCTGGTAAATTTTCAAAAGGCCGTAGATCAGCTGGGAGGATTTGGTGATCAGTTTTTCAGATCTCCCACTTGTTTGGCTTTATTTTTCACAGCTAAATGCATGTTGTGTTTCAGCTTGCAGGCCAAGAAAGTCTGTAACTTTCGGAAAAGCAAATAAAGAACACATTCTTTCTTTAGCAAATGAAAATTGTAATTATTGTGCAATAAAATAACCACTTGCTCAAATCTGTACACATGGGGGTAAAACCTTAATCTTGGTTTGATATGACTGGTGACTAATGTTAGTGGATTTTAGGCAACACTTTGGATGCTGTTTATTTAAAGGTAATTGTAATAATACACTGAGCTCTTACACGATTGTCAAAGGGGATCTTTCTGTACATTTTTGAATAAGAAGTACTTTCTTCGGAGAAACACATTAACAAGGATCCATAATGCTTTCAGGTACATCGTGGAGTGCAACAAAGATGTACAACCCCCAGCTTATCTGCGAAGAAGAGATCAATATGACGTGTCATCCATTGCTGACCCTGCCCACAAGGGCAAAATACGGCCCTTTCACAGCCTGAAGCCAGAGGCCTGGCCGAAGATGGAACAGCTGGGGCTGGATGAGTCTCAGATGCAAGCCTTCCAGCTGGCCCTCACAAAGGAGCTGGCCATCATACAGGGACCACCTGGCACTGGTAAGAAATTGATAAGCCATTGTTTGAGGGATGACTTCATTCATTTGTGAATGAAAACTGTATGTTTACCTATTTGTTAAGTGACAGAATCCAAAGAACTGGAAAGTTGCATGTTCCTCTTAAAATACTTCTAAATCAAGCTCTTCTATTTCCTCAGGAAAAACTTACGTTGGCCTAAAGATTGCGGAGGCTCTGCTGACCAATCAGGATCTGTGGAGAGATGAACTTGACAGGACTCCGATGCTGGTTGTGTGCTACACTAACCATGCCCTGGATCAGTTCCTGGAGGGTGAGCAATGATGACAGTTCATAATGACATACAAGTATTTTATATTCTCTTCAAATGGGTTGGTCGCTTGTCAAGAAAAGAAGGTGCATTCATTCCAAATACAAATAATAATTTTTGGCGAGTGTATTTTAAGTTCACTAAGGGGCCACAGACATCTACTCTGAGTTGTATTTCATTTTTTTTCTGCTCTGTGCCTCGGGACAGGCAATGTAATACAAATAAGGTTTTATTTTTCTGGTATGTGATGTGCATTTTGTTCGACTCTGCATCTCAGGTATTCATAAATTCCTGGAAGATGGCATAGTGAGAGTGGGAGGTCGCAGCAACAGTGAGATCCTGAAGCGCTTCAATCTGAGGGAGCTGACCCACTCGTACAACTTCAGACGTACACTTCCATCCCACCTCCGCTCTGCATATAATGAGGTGAGCTTATGCTACTTCTACAACTGCAGTGTGAATCTTAAAACTTAACTTGATGTTTCAAATATTTCTCTTATGCATTTAAGTGCTAGGAATATAAGATATAATAGGTTTAAGTGATTACTAATAAATTAGCCCATCGTTTCCTGTTAAAAGTCATAAGCTTATGTTTTAATGATGTGTTTTGCACCATTTTTACTTCATCTTTTGTCACATATTTGTACATTTTACTCAGCTCTTTTTTTTTTACCCACCTGTGTAACAGATTACCAAGCAGCTGCGTCAGGAGGAGACTGAGATCCAGAGCCAGAGTATGAAGCTGGAGTGTTCTCTGAAAGGTGTACTGCGGGAAACCTTCTTAGAGAAGTTCATTTCCTACAGACACTGGGAGAGCCTGCATCTACTCCCTGTGAGTCATACTGAAAACACATTCTTATGTATATGTCCCAACTCAGCTAGACGAGCTTGACAGAATGGATGGCTGTGCAGACTCATCCGTTTTAAATGATTTGTAGACCGGGGACCCGACGCAGGATGCATTTGCTGCCTGGAGTGAGAAGAAGCACAGTGTGATGATGGAGTGGTTGGGTTTGGGTTCCACTGTCTTCCTGCAGAGGGAGACAGAGGAAGCAAATAGTAATGAAGGTAAGTCTTGTACTGCATGTGGTGCCCAACTGAAACAGTGCAGCAGGATTTAATTATTGGCTTCCAAACCAGCTAAAGTGAACACTTAAGAGTTCCAAAATGGCTGCCAAAATCTCAAACTTAAACAGTTCCAGCTAAAATCTGTAGATAAGTATTAAGAAAAAAAAAAATCCATCACCTGTTTCTGCTTGATAATTTCAGTAACTAAATATTACATACACTATGAACCATTTACTATGGAATGAATGGCATATAGCCTACAGTATGTTAAATGTAGGCATTATCTGTCCCCTCTGTATGTTTATTATACTTTCTGCAACTTAACTAGTTGTCAATTAAAACAGTAAATAAGCTTATTTATTGTACTGTGAGAATCAAAATAACTCATACTGATTCTTACTTCAATGTGTTATATATAGCTGCAGAGGAAGCAATGGAGCAGGAAGAAGAGGACCTCATTGAAATCGCAGAGGAGGCAGATTTGATCCAGGCAGAGCGGATTATTGAAGACAACTTTGGTCCCAGAGGTGGTAGAGATGGCAGAAAGAAGGGAGACATGGAGGAGGCTGTCAGAGCAGTGGAAGAACTGATGCTGGTTATGAACCTGGATAAGGTTGACATGCAGGCTGAACAGAGTGAGGAAGGATTCCAGGTAAAATTGAGAGGAGATTTTTCATGCTGAGATTGTAAGGGGGGTGGCATTTCATGAATTTAACATTTTTGCAATGCCTGTTTAATCAGACAGATTGATTGAGAACACTTACAATTGTAAGTGTTATTGGCTGTAGCAGAGGAGATGTATGCATTATGTATGTATTGCATTAAATCTAAGCGCTCCACAGGTTTAGGTTTGCATCCGTGTTTGGTTGATAGCAATTTTTGCTTCCCTTTGTTGCCACTTTGCTCAATTTCTTGGCATAGTGCTGCCACCAGCAGTGGAATAGCCTAAAGCCATTGGCAGGAATTTGTCTTGAGTCACCTGCTATTTACACATGCATCCTTGTGTGGTGCCTCATTTATGAAAACATTACTGCATAGCACTGCTAGGGATCATACAAGGTACAGAACTGTGTTACCTCCTTTGCAGGTGGTAATTCAATTACTGACTCAAAGGAATACGTGAACAACTAAAACCAGTTCTGAGTTCCAAATACTCAACATCAGGAGTATCAAATTTGGCCCTGAAAAGTTTGAGGCAGCAGAAGGTTTAATTCACTGCCATTACTGTGGTTTCCAATGGCAGCTCTTGTCAAAATGTCTAAACTAACCCTACACCATGATGCACCTCTCCATCTTTGATGCTCCAGTTTACCTGGTCAGTAACATGGCTAAATAAACTGCTTCTATGTCATGGTATCTCCTCCTCAAACATCTCCCAAACTGCAGCTCACTCTATGATGTTAATTTCAACCGAAACAGACGGCACCATCCTATTTCAATTAAAGAACAACGAGAACCAGATTTAAAGCAGACTACCCACTTAATGAGCTGAAGGTCTGAGGTTCAAAGTTTTACTCTACTCTGATCAATACAGATTCAACGGAAGCAGAGGAAAAAGATGAAGTACAGAATCAGGAAAGAACTAGGGAAGAGCTCAGCGATGACTGAAGAAGAGGAAGATAAGGTCTTTGATGTTTGGATTCTGAACCTGCAAGACAGATGGAGACTCTATCGGTAGGTCTGCATCTGTGTTTTTATCACCTCTCTTTGGAGATTTCTTAAAGTTTCTTCCTTCCTTCCTAATTTTTCTTCCATTTTCATCTTCACTCCCCTCATTCCCTATGCAACCTTAGTCTGGTGGAGGTAGTCTATTCCCAGTGCGTCTAATTAAGTCAACTAATCACCAGGAAAATGTATCCCAGAGGATTTTCTCAGCACAGACAGCCAAGACATAACCCAAAACTTCCATTACTGTGAACACAGGACTGTAAGGACTCGTGTTTACATAATCATAATTATCATTTAAGCTAACAAATAGGGCCATTTCCTTCGGAGACAAATACAATAACTCTTGTCTTAATTGTCTACAATTGCATTGTAATATCAAGTACCATGGAAGTGTGCTGTACTTTTTGACCTTGGCTCTCAGTATTTCTGCAGATGCAAATAATGAGACCCGAAGTCTTCCATACAATTGTTTCAGTTTTCTCTATTATTAATTGACTTTGCAGGTTGTGGGTGGCGCGCTACAGGGTAGAGCTTCGCACAAGAGCCCTAGAGTCTGAGCAGGCCTATCAGAATGCCGTGGATCGACTGGCTGATGTAAAACGACATGAGAGCCTCTGTCTTCTCAAGAAAGCCACGGTACAGAATTGTTTGAATATTGAATATAAGGAAAACTGTTTTGTTGTTGTTGTTTTTTTAATGATCACACTACAGATCTTCGTTCAGTCAAAAACTTCCAGCGGTGAAATTTACCTGATGTAAAAGTTGAGTTTGGAGAATTTTCTATTGGCAGAAACAGAATATCATATTCATAATGATATGTGTAATTATCTGAAACTAAGACTTACTGTGATTCAGGAATGTGCCCTTCATATTTATATATGCTGAGAAAAGGAAGGTGAGGTGAAGGGTATTGAAGTGGTAGCAATCTGCAGCCTTACTACCAGATACCACTAAATCCTACACAGTGAATGTGGACTTTTCTGTGCTTTATAGCACTGCTGTATTTCAGATATCAAAAAAGCATGTTATGATTTGTTAAAATTTTAAGAATAACTGATAGTTTGGGTTGTATTTACCCAGGTTTTGAGATGCATTTCTGCGGTTTCTGCCTCTACCGCAATACAATTTGGGTGAAAGGAATTTTGTTTGTGGTAATACCAGCAGTGATTATTACTTTTACAGATATAAAAAATAATGAGAAATTCCAAAATTTGGTCCTAGTCATTGTAGATAAGTCACAGACCTGTGCGTAAAGCCTTCAGAGGGAGTGTTAATTGGGTAGAAAGTTGTGAAAACTTTGCCTAGCAACCTCCACTTACCCAGACGACCACAAGTGCCATTGTGAAATCAGACAAGACTCCAGGAAGTCACTATGCCAAGCCAAGAAGTAGTCGCCTGAAAATCAACAATCTACAGAGCCAGGCTAGATGTTCAGCCTGTTTCCAGCCTTTGTGCTCAATTAAGCAGCCGCTGGCTGTAGCTTCATATTCATGATACAGACACGAAAGGAGTATTAATCTTCTCATCAAACAATCAGCATGAAAATAGTAAACATAAAAACATTAAACAAAAGAAATGATCCCAAATTATGAACTACTCCTTTAATGAAGGACAAAGAAAATTAAGATAGAATTTACGAGATTGTTGCGTGTGCAATAAAACATTTTGTACCTACAGTTTTCCATGAATGATATCACTGAGGCTCAGATATAACAGGTTGAACTGGGAGCTGCCACTGTAGCTTAATGACACAACCATCCAAAGCGGTCTGTTATATATACTTGTATTAAAATAAGTAGTATGAGACTTGCAAGGGCAGGAATATAACTAAATTAGGTAATATAATTAATCATAAATTGCTGAGGTGATATGCATTGTGCGTAAATAAACATATCCCATCCATCAGGTTATTGGCATGACAACAACGGGAGCAGCCAAGTTCCGTAAAACACTGCAGGAAGTGCGTCCATGTCTGGTGATTGTTGAAGAGGCTGCAGAGGTTCTCGAGGCTCACACCATTACCACACTGAGCCAGGCATGCCAACACCTCATCCTCATCGGAGACCACCAGCAGGTAAGAGCTCACGCAGACAAATAGGGCAAGGCCTCCTGAACTCTTAGCGAGCTTGCATCTCGTTAAACTCTGCCTGAATGTTTTTGTGCCAATGCAGCTTTAACAAGCCGATGTGTTTTGACTGAAATGATCCCATTTACATGCTTAGGTGAAAATTTTAAAGTTGCCGTGTTGTGAGGGGGTTTTGTGTATTTGTGTTACTTTCCAAAAGCTTTGTGTGCTGCCCTGAGCAAAATGGCCAAAAAAAAAAAAACATGCTAGCCATTACAAGAGACAGAGAAGAGAAGAGTGAGGAGTGATATGCTGGATATCAGCAGACTATTACACAACAACTTGTCAGAGCCTGCCAAGGACATATGGCCAGGCAGCCTGTCTAGCAATCTGCAGCATGCAATCACAACTAGACACAATTCTATCAACCATCTCAATATTCTTTCCCAGTTTCTTTTCACTGTGTAACTTGTGTCTGTTCTAAACTAATATTTGCTTGTTGTGCCCTGTTTATGCATGGGTTTATTAATGTTTGACTATTTAAACAAACCTGAAATCCTTAAAGATTTATGGAAAGTTTAGCAAGTATGAGAACGGAATTTAAAATAGAGTTGAATTTAAAATGGCTTTTATTCTAACCAGAGCTTGGAAATCAATGGTAATTTTTTATGTCAGAACAATATGAAAGTAATTTACCACTCTGCCTGAGGCTTTACTGCCAGTTGGTTCAATTTGATATGCCAAACACATGTAATCTATGTTTGACTAAGTCCCAAATAAGTGGATCAATTTATATGATTTTCATTTATCAGTTTACACTACTAAATCCAGTAATTAAAGTAGCACGTGTGATAAAAGAAAAAAAATATATAAAAAGCAAACCGCATGAGTTATTCTAATGGCACAAATCTGAGTTAGTCTGTTTTATAGTATTTATTTGGATTCTATGAGCAAGCATTCACTGCTTTGTTTGTATGGAATCCAAACTTGAATGTGTGCATGTAATGGAGGTGGATGGATCACACTTTCCAAGTAAAATAAGCTTTGGCATTGTTGTGCTGTTCATTAATCACAGGTTTGGTGTTGAATCGAGCAGAACACAATGCTTCACATTTATACTAGAATTTGTCTTGCCACCCCCACACCTCCACCCACATACATGCACAATCACACTCTGTCCTCTAGCTAAATTAGGTTTGCACACAGAGAGATACACACACAAACTAACAGGACAGCAAAAGAAAGTTAGACTGTATTTGCATACATTCTATAATACCATCCATATTTCTCAAGACAATCCTATAGCAGAATTTTTTTTTATCATGTCCAGGTTTGCTAAATATTGTTGCCTTAACCTGTGTCTAGGAACTGTATCATAAATGTTCACTAGCAACTGGCTGCAAATGGTCCAGTCACCTCAAGCGATGTGACCAAGAAAGTCATCCTGCAATCTTAGGTCACATATATTGGACTCTTTAATGCACTTAAATTTGCCAATTTAGTAAAGGAAAGATTTACATTTTCCCTTAATCACCATGAGGATGAAAGAGGGCAAAATCTGAAAATAAGAAAGTGACAATTTTAAGGTCCATAAAGGCATAGCTTTTGTTCTCAAAACATTGAAAAACGGTTCAGCATTTGGTGAACATGTGATTTTTCCTTTAGCTGCGCCCCAGTGCCACAGTATATGAGCTTGCTAAGAACTTCCACCTGGAGATGTCCATGTTTGAGAGGCTGGTGAAGATGGGGTTGCCTTTTGTCAGACTCAACTACCAGGTTTGTGTTTCTGTATATATGCTCATTTTATTCTAAGAAAAATATGAAAACATTAGACTGTAATATTTGTTTGTGTGTGTGAGTGAGTTTGCAGTCGTGCCTCAGTATCTCTTATGTTGCCGTGTTTATTTGTGTTTGTGTTTTTGTTTGTTCTTCAGCATCGTATGAGGCCAGATATTGCCCGGCTTCTGACCCCACACATCTACACCGAGCTAGAAAACCATCCGTCTGTGTTGGACTACGAAAACATCAAGGTACATGTTGTGTTTTCTCTCCTACAGCGTTTCAAGTCTGCTGCTTTTTCTTAGCAGTGAATATCTGCTTCTTTGCCTGCGTGGATAAGAAATATCTGCATAGTCTAGACTTTTAAATACATTTAGAGTCTAGGTTGTGCCATGAATTGCAAGATTAAGAATACTTTGATAAATATCAAAGAATAACAGGGTAAAAATGTAAATGATGTCTTGCAGGGCCTAAAAACCAATTTATTCTTTGTGGAGCACAACCAACCTGAAGAAGAGATCAAAGATGGAAGAAGTCATCAGAACCGTCATGAGGCAAAGTTTGTTGTTGCTCTTTGCCGCTACCTTCTCCTCCAGGACTACAAACCAGAGCAAATAACCATCCTCACCACATACACGGGCCAACTTCACTGTCTGCGCAAACAGATGCCTGCCAGCGAGTTCTCAGGGGTCAAAGTGCATGTCGTGGACAAGTACCAGGGAGAAGAGAATGATATTGTTTTGTTGTCTCTGGTCCGTAGCAACCTGCAGGGCAAAGTCGGCTTTTTGAACATTCCCAATCGTGTCTGTGTCGCCTTGTCACGTGCCAAGAAAGGTCTCTACTGTATTGGCAACAGTGCGATGCTGGGCCAAGTCAAACTGTGGAGCAACATCTTCCACACCTTGAGGGAGAACGACCAGGTTGGGAAGTCTTTGACTCTGTGCTGCCAGAATCATCCAAATCGGCTGGTAAAAGCATCTTGTGATGAGGACTTCAAACAAGCACCCGAGGGCGGCTGCATCCAGCCATGTCAGTTCCGTCTGAACTGTGGCCATGTTTGCTCAAGAGTCTGTCACCCATACGACCCCGAGCACAAGAAGTACAAATGTGACAAGAAGTGCCAGAAGATTTTATGTGATCAGGGACATAGGTGCACACTTCTGTGCTCTAAAGATTGCCCAAAGAAATGTCCAGTGAAGGTTGAGAAGATCCTACCCCTTTGTGAGCACACACAAATGGTTCCTTGTCACCAGGACCCAAAGACATTTTCATGCCAGGCGCCTTGCCAGAAGCTACTCCAATGTGGACATCCGTGTGATTCAGTCTGTGGGGAGCCATGCAACAAGAAGTGCAAAGTGATGGTCACCTTAAAACTCGAGTGTGGCCACAGCCAGCAAGACGCTTGCTATTACAACTCACAGACAGAGAAGCCAGAATGTAAGACACCGTGTGAGCACCAGCTAAAATGTGGCCATGCCTGTCGCGGTAACTGTGGCAAGTGCTATCAGGGACGCTTCCACTTCCCCTGTTTTCACCAGTGTGAGCGTCTCCTGATCTGCTCTCACAAGTGCAGGGAACCTTGCACTCGCAATTGCCCCCCCTGTCAGAGACTTTGTGAGAACTGCTGTGTCCACAGCAAATGTATGAAGCCATGTGGGCAGCCCTGTGCCCCTTGTATTGAGCCCTGTGCTTGGCAGTGCCCTCACCAACGCTGCAGTAAGCTTTGCCATGAGCCGTGTGATCGTCCGCCATGCACCCAGCCCTGCGACATGACCCTGGATTGCGGACACCCGTGCATTGGTCTGTGTGGAGACAAGTGTCCAAACAAATGTCGCATCTGCAATCATGACGAGGTCACAGAGATTTTTTTTGGCACTGAAGATGAGCCTGAGGCTTCCTTCATTCAGCTGGAGGACTGTGGGCACATCATTGAACACACAGCCATGGACAAACACATGATGTTGGATTACGACACTGAGAACAACGAAGGAGAGGTGGTGGCCATAAAACTGAAGGAATGTCCGAAGTGTAAAACTCCAATTCGTAAGAATCTACGCTATGGATCCTTCATCAACCGCAGTCTGGCTGAGATAGAGATGGTAAAGGAGAAGATAAATGGACAACAGCCTGATATTGAAAAGCAGAGGATGGCCCTTCAAAATGACTGGGACAAAAACCTTCACACCAATAAAATGCATCAGCAAGAAGAATATATGCGGATTGAAGACGCACTGGAAAAAACCTACCTCACAGCAATTGATCTGTGGGTCCTAGAAAATAAGATGAATTTCCTGATAAGAGTTGCAAAGCTACTGAAGAGCGCAAAGGAAAACATGTTATACACAGACGGCTACAGGTTTAGGTTGAAAGTTGCAGAGTTTGTGCGTTGGTTCCATAAACCAGACGTAAAATTCACAGAGCAACAGATCTTTGACTTGCAAAGAGAGCTATGGAGACTCAACCTCCTGGCTGAACTCAATGTCCGTTGTCACATGGCAGACAAGAGAGGACACACTGACAAAATTCAATCCGTGGTCCAAAGAATCCGAGGTGTTTTGAAGATGCCTGGCCAATTCACGGAGCAAGATCAACACGGAGTGAAAGAAGCCATGAAGGAACTTGACAAGAAGTTGCCAATGACAGGGTTGGGGATCAACGACGAGGAGAGAAAGATGATCGTCTCAGCGATGTCCATGCCGCTTGGACATTGGCACAAATGTCCTAATGGCCATGTCTATGTCATAACAGAGTGCGGTGGGGCTATGATGAGTCGCACTTGCCCTGAATGTGATGCCACTATTGGTGGGCAAGACCACGCACTTGCCAGTGGCAACCAAGTTGCCTCAGAGATGGATGGCGCACAGCACCCTGCTTGGTCTGAAGCCAATAACCTTCTAAACTTTGATGATCTTGACTTCTAAGAGAAGTTGGCTATTGCCTTTACAGCTTTGACTCTTGGTTGCGAAACCCATGAGTGGCAGCATGTTATAGTTTTATTGTAAAGACCGCTTTAGCTCATGCTGGACTTGTAGGGGCCTTTACCACATTCATTATACCAAGTTTATTCAAAGGAAGGTAACATGGCTCCCTGTTTTACTCTGCATTTTTAATTATCCCATTTTGCTACTTTGTGTTCTGAGTTGATGTCACACAGTATTGACTCTTAAGTTCATTACCATTTCAACCTTTGCTTCTCTAATCATAGTAGGTGTTTTGTTTTAAAAATGCTTTTCTGCAGAAATGATCTGCCAAGGATCTATAATAAGTCACAGAAGAAGTGATGGATGGTAGCTTTTTATGCAAAACTATAAGATTTAAATTTGATTGATGACTGTAACCCTTTGATATGCAACTGGAAGTATCAGTTGGCCTTTATGTTAACAATAGGTGGCAGTAAAACACTGTAAAATACCATATGGAGACATCACTCGACAGTTATTATGCCTGCAGCTCGATCGAACCAGATTAAAAATATCTGGACCTACAAATACTTTCTTGTCTTTATTTTACACACACATGCCATCATTTAAGAAGTACCATCAGGGAGAGGAGTGTTCAAATAGTAGGTTTCTAAAAATATAATTGAGGTTACACTCTATGGAGCACTTATCTCAGCAGAAGTGATTAACATGTAAACTTAAGCTGCTACATGCAGTACATAGGGAAATGACATGTACACAGTATGAGGGAACAAGCAGTGTTCATACATAACTTTTAAACTGCTATGCTACAGAAATATTAGCTACCTGATGCATGTAAAATACATTTCTTCCTCACTGTTTAAACAAATATCAGTTCCCTTCTTTTTCGCTCTTGCTCTGTCTCAAACACACAGACTGAACTGGTACCAGCAAGAGTTAAACTTTTGTGTCTGTAACAGGACATCATTGGCAGTGAAGCCAAAGAAACAACCCTGAAATAGCTCCAATTCCTCTTCATACAACACAGGACTCACAGTCGCTGAGTTTCATTTTGGCGTTTTATACCAGCTTGCATCACTTTATTACATGATGAATGTGTCCCTGTCAACAAACCAGCTCCAATGCAAACTGCGCTATCTGCAGGGGGAAAAAAAGAACAACAAAAGTGTGCTGTCAAGACCAGTGTTCAAATTGAGCAAACTTAAAAGCTTGCCACTTTCAGTATTTATGGGATTCAAGCACCAAGTCGAGGGAGAGCTGGACGAAAGGCGGCACTGGGGAAAAAGGGTAATATCCTACCGGGTGGACTGTCTCATCTATCATGCCAGGTGGCCTTAAAATATGTTATTGTCAGAGTTTCAGTAAGTGTGCCCCTGTAATAAAAACTACAGTTGTCCCCCTACGCCTTCCAATGTACAATATGTGGTTTGATTATGTTCATCAACAAAGGTGTCACTTCTCCCATTGATACACAAATGCTCTTTATGTATTCGGTTCAGATGTTTTTCGACCTTCCATCCTTCCTGGGTGCATAGCAACGCGTCAGTTTAAGTGAGGACTTGGATGTGAGCACCCTTCCCTAAGAATTGAATGTCTGTATGGATTATGGGGAGCTGTGACGATTATGCGTTAAAAAGATTGTTTGCCTCCCAGCAGAGGCTATTAAAAAGTACAAACACTACAATCATTTAGATAATGTATGACCCTTTGTTTAATATCTCTGGTCTTTATGTTTTACTATGAATCTTGCTGGTTAAGCAGACACAAAATGACTTTGGTTTGTCTGATCTCTGGCTCAAATAAAGATATGCCTGCAGCAGCTGATTTAAACTGATAAGTTGAGGTTAAGAGAAGAGTTCAGATGGAGCAAAACAAGTACCAAAGTATGTGAGCATCTGTTTTGTATTTTGACTAACCTGAAAACATTTTTATTTTAAAATTTAAATTCAAAATCTGTGTTTTGTATGAAAACCAAAATTACAGAGAGATTTATTTGAAAAGCCAACAGTGCCAAGGCCAGTGGTAGTTGTAAAGGCTTGAATAGGAAAGTTCACTATCTTTGTAATAAAAAAATCGGAAAGTCAGAATCTAAGCAAGCAAAAGGGAAAAATACTGCCAAAGTGGGCTGTCTGTTTATTTATTGTATCAGCCAAATAGATAAGGTTCTACTTTTATTCTGTCTTCTTCTTCTTCTTCTTCCTTTTGCGGACAGAGCATTAGCACCAGGATTGTGCAAAATATGACTGGATTTAGTAGAACATCCTGGTACTTTTGGCACGCTACATTTAACATAGCTATGTATTTGGACATGCTAAATCTTTCTTTCTATTTATGGCATACTAAATGGTATTGCAGTATGGATATTGGAATGCACAGTGAATATCTACTTACAGTCTGCCACTACTAGTTGGCCAATCCATTCATTTTTGTCTCACTGAGCTCAAGCCTAGTTTGTCAGTATCGGCAGCTTTATGCTCTGCCTGGACTCTTGTGTTCACCTGCCTGACCTTTGTAAATTCAACAATTCTTTGGAAGTCAAGTTCTGTATTTGCTTCGACCTGCCTCAGTGACATGCGTTTAGGTTATTTCCATTGTGAAACTGTGGCATATGCTGCAATTAATTTCTGGTGGGTTGTCTTGTCATTTTAGTTGTATATGTTGTGTTTGTATAGTGTGCAATTATGGTCTGAAATCAATCAAATCTGAACTGGACATTTTTTATTTTTGGTTTTAGCTGGATTTGTATCATCTTCCAGGAAGAAGAAAAATAACAATAGGGCTTTCGCACCTTTGGTGCTCGGGCCCTGGCTATTCGTTAACCTATTTCTGAGAAAAAGCAACAACGTTTGTATTCGCAGACTGAACTGTTGGTATTATGCTGGCGAAGGGTAATGGGTTTGTATTATCAGAAAATTGCTCATTAATGTTTCCTTAGGGGCATTTCATCGGTAAAGCCTGTCGCCGTCCAAAGTTTCTGAGATAGAAATTGAGTGTGATGCACTGTCATAGACGGAGTAAACAACAACCTTGCTCTGTTAGCAAAAGATCCCGCAAAGTTACCAAAACATTAGCCTTTGATGTCATGTGTTACCTTGAAGCCTCTTCATGTGCTATGAACTATGTCTCTATGTTAAATAATAAATGAGAGGTTGTTTACATGGTTGTCCTCCAGAGAAGTTGTCTTTTAACTTTGTTACTGAGCTGCATGATTGCAGCATATTGCTGCATGCAAATTGCACACGTCTTCTAAATACAGGGAATTACTCATTTTCTTTAAATAAATACACAGATTGCAATTTCCTGTATCTTCACACCTCATGATTTCAGAAAAAAAGTACTCTTTTAACATTTGCACTTGAGAGTCTGTGCAGTCAGATTTCCCTTTGATTTATTGCTGCCTTGGGCAGAAGGTCATTATTTACAGAGGTCTCAGTCCACTCGGCACTCTTTTTGAGACAGCCTCCATTCTTTGCAGAAAAAGTCTAACAAAAGTTGGTTTGATGAAAGGATGGCATTGACAATTTCACTAAAAATCACCTTACTGTTCGTTTCCCCTCGATAGTCCCACTGGCTCTTATTTCCTCGAAATTTATCAGCAACCCTGGGTCTAAGTTTCTAACCGAGCATTTCACTGGGCCTTTTCTTTCTCCGGCTGACACTGGCAGACTCACTTAGCCTCAACTGGCCCCCCATCCCTCCCATCCCTGGCCATTATACCCACGGGTGCTTTTGGCTCTGTTAACATGCTGTACGATTCCCACTGGATTTGACTGATCCCCATCTACTGGATGACAAGAGACGGAGTGAGCCACACAAACAGTCACACAGAAAGACAAGCAGAAATGAAGGCACGCACACATTCACACAGAGAGAAAAAGCAGATACAAAGATAAAATCAAGGGGGAAATAGTGAGATTGGATGGGAAAGGGATGTACTGTACTGATTGACTGATGTGTTTTCAGTCTACCAGAGACTCTGCTGATATAGGGAAGAAGAAGCCAGAGAGTGAGAGAGATGGAGAAAGATGATATGGAGGGAGAATAGGTCTGATTTGAATGGAGCAGTTTGACTGATCCTCCTCTCCATTGGACCAGTGCATGTGATAGGAAGAAAGATATTCAAGCATGCAGACAGGAAGGGAAAAATCAAAACCAAAAGGGGAAAAAAAAAAAAACCCAATGATGTATGGTGAAGGGGAAAGAAAATGTGACAGGAGGTTAAAGTTTGTGGAGGAACTAAAAGCCAACAAGTATAAGAGTGAGGCTGACATTTCTGATTGAGGTTAGCAGACTCAGTTCTAGATTGTCAAACTTGCCTTCATACTTTGTCAGCCTCAACTGTATTTAAAGTGATGCCATAAGGAAGAACATTTTCATAGTGGAAGCATATGAAGATTCGCCAACAGTCAGTCATTGAAGTTCGGATTTCAGCACAAGCACCACATCTGTTACAGCAAATCTGAGAGAAGCTTTTTAAAGTGGTGATTAATTCAACCCACCAACTATACAGCATGCTTAATTTCTATTAAGTTTGAGAGAAAATTATTCTTGAAATTAAAATTGACAAAGCAGCTGGTGGGTTTTTAGATGCAAATGCTCACTCAGCATTTTGCAGTTACCCACAGGATTTTCTTCTTTAGAAGTATAATCATGCTGGCATTGGAGACTTTGCTTCCAGTCATATACACTTCATTTCATAAGAGTGACATTTAATTAACAAAACATTTGAGAGGCCAAAATAAAAAGAATTCATGTCCTGGTGGCCATTATTCTAATCTATTTATCCCTTACCATCCAGATCAACAAGCATATGTACAGAGGATGGCAAAAGGGTAACACTTACTGTTTATTGGTCCTAGATTGTACACAAGTAATAAGTAAATAACATCAGGCAAGGATGAACTTCAAATGTTCCACGTAACTGCGGTTGCTTGAGTCAGAAATATTTATATTCAAATAAATAAAAAAATTTAACCAGAAAATGTCACTTTAAATGTTCTTTTATTAATTTTTGAATCCTAAACATAGCTAAATTTCAATCTTCTGCTCCATAACCAGGGAATGACATGACTTTTTGGGACTCAGAAGTGGCAGAGAAGTCTGGCACAGGTTTAAAAGGTTTGGAGCAATGTGTCAGACACACAACCTGTGGTTTTAATTGATGCTTAATTGCAGCGTGGGCAATACATTAATAACTTATTACCTTGGGCTTCTCTTGAGATGCCAGTCAGGCAACTCCACACGGGTGTGTCATCACATTCCTAACTTTGATTAAGGCAGTGGGAAAAGCATAGACCCTGATCACATTTTTGTTCACCTTCCAGGCTGATTTAAATGTAAATTCATTTTTATTTCAGCTCCTCCCATCCTGACAGTGTCTTGGTGTGGGAGGGAGTTGAAGGGGAAATGGGCAATTCTGCCCAGGTAAGCACATTTAGTTTGTGAGGGTCTGATTCTAAACTAATTTGAATAACTGTGTGAAAGCCAATTTGGTTTAATTGAGCTCTGCTCTTCTGAACACCTGCAACTAGATTAGTGACTGACATTAAGTTGTTTTGCTGCATTGGGCCTCAAAGTGCTGCTCCTGCTCCTTCATAACTCTGGATTTACCTCCAAATTTTTAATACAAGACCATATGTGCTGTGCAGAATATGCAATGAGCTTGGCTTATGTTTCACAGAGCATCAGTGAAATATGGCCAAAAAAAGGTAAAATAATTCTCAGGCTAATCCATTCTACTCTCCTATGCCTGAGTGCTGTGACAAAGGTGGTTTATTACCATTACCATCAGTGTATGATTATCAATATGTATTAGGGCATCTCACCACTGAGCAAAGCCCCAACAGGCCATGACAGGACTAAAACAAACTATGTTTCTGCTCCATCGAGGGAAACATTAAGCAAAGATGCCCACGCCCCGCTCCCCCTGTGCCACCCCAGCTGACTCTGCTAGAGAAGTTGAATGGGTATTTGTGTGAGCACAGACCAACACACACGCTTCCCTTCAGCTTTTTGTAGGCCTCTGCGGTTCTATGATTTGTGAACCACCAAACTCATTGATCCACTCTTGCTCAGAACTACTGTAATACAGCTGGCAAGCCCACTGTTTTTTTTTTTTTTTTTTACTGCCCTGCATTAAAATGGTTGTCATTACACCTCTTTATGTCAGGGTGAATTAAATATGGGACTGAATGGACATCAATAGATGATTATCTGACTCTAAATGTGTATTCCAAATTAAAGTAGGGATGAGAGGGAAATTAAAGAATACAGTACTACACTCGATGAAAAGTAGATCAACCTTTAGTCGTGCAAATTGTTCATGAAATCACGTAGGCAACAAAATGCTTTATATTTGTTAATTCCACCTCCTAATTCAGTTATTAAGGGACTAGTAGATGTCTCAGTTGGTTAAACCCAGCTGCGCCAGCATGTGCCTTAACTGCAAAACAAACACCCCATTTTCTATTTTTTTTTTTAACTTGTAAAGCTATCTGGTCCATTTGGGTAATTGGCCACTTGCACAGTGTATGTTCAATACGAAGAAGAAGAAGAAGAAGAAGAAGAAGAAGGGCCTAGGAAAAACCTGTGTCATACATGTCTTGAGCAGGTAAGCAGCACTGTAAAGCCACGAATTTCCTCACTAACACGTGTGTTTTTTAGTTGCAAATGATCTCCTATATTTGAGTTCACATGCGAGGCTGGGATATATGTGAATGTGTTGAGCAACAACAATTGGCATTGTAAAGTCAGCAATCACCAACATGGCATTAGCGCTAGCAATTAGCAAAATTAACATCCAGCACAAACAATTTGCATGATAGGGAACCGTGCTCTCATTAATCGTAAATTAGAACAAGTTAAAAGGTTTAGTCAATGTAAATCAACCACAACAGTCTATTTGGGGGTTAATATTATGGTAACTGAAGCCTAAAAAGGTGTTTTGTGGGGCTAAAATTTAAGATCGTTGCCACAAGACAGGCATTTTATTGAGGAAATGTTTTAGGCCACACCTAAGCCACATGCATGTGAATTTATGCCTGATCACTTTTACAAGTGATAATTGTAAAAGAGAGGTATCACGAGCAGTTTCGAGCCTGACTGTAAATTGAGGTATTTTGCAGCTCATTTCACAGTCAAGTGGACACCGAGTGAAGGGACGGACGATGACGAGATGATGGCTGTTGCCTTCCACTTTGTGTTTCAGTCCGAGCCCGTGAAGCAATTAAAAGCTGGACGTTTTGGTTTAATTGGCTGGCAGCTTTCAGTTTGGGGATATACTAACTGTCAACGGTGAGCGTAATCCTGGTGAGGGCTGCTGATCCCAGGAGTCCCATCTGGAAGAGCGAGACGTCAGGATTCGCTCACCTTTGAACTCTGAACAAACCACATGTTTCCCTAACGCAGGCTTGAAAGCGGTTGACAGACCACGCAAACATGAAATGAAGGGAATTGATCAACCCTCCCATCTACCTGCTGGTAAGTCAACAAGCAAATTGAACTCCCAAATTGCCAACTATTGTACGTTTAGTAAATTTAATGGAATAACTAAATTGTAAAACCTTACAATACTTGTTGAAAACGGAACAAAGTGTCATGTAATGTGTGATTCAGTAATGCATTAGTGCTTAATATGCAGGGCACTTGGAAACATGCATATTCTAACAAAATATCTCAGCTGAAAAGATAGCACAATTCAAATGAAATCCTGACCGTATAGGCTGATAGGTGTTTTTGCCTGCATGTGCTCTCGAGTAGTGATGGGGGAAACAAAGCTGTCTTAAGCACTGTAACACTATGATTGTGTTTATACAGTCTGGGTTACTGCATCTGTTGGCCAAATCCTCCGTATTGCATGCGTATAGATTTTTTTTCCGGGCCAACGGCATGATAATCATCTGCTTGTTTTGGGCGATACTGGGGCTGCCTCGAAGTTATAGAGTCAATTTGTCAGTTGGAAGAACCCCTTCTCGAACGGTCTTGCTCCTGGGTCGACTGGATGAGCTTATAAAAGCGCGTTTCGTCGATACACTGGTCCGCGGTGCAGAGTCTGAATGGTCTGCCCAAGCCAATACCAATACTAATAACCGAAAATGTCAAGAGGAAGATAAATATATGATTTTAGATTGACAAGTTTGTTTTTCTGTTATTAGCATAATGGGCATGCGTTTGTCTGTGTTAATCACACTGGCACTGGTTGAAAGGGGGGAGCAGCTTGTTGACTGTGGGGGTTGCGGTTGAAGATGTGCATTTCTGTTCATGTTTTGCTCGCTGACAAACAAATGCTGTTGATGTTCTGCTTGTTCAACAGGTGTTTGATACATTTCTCGCACGGTCTCCTTTGCTGGCGGATTTCGTAGTACTTACAGAGATAACGAGCGTTGTTGTTGCTGTTGACTTGATTTAAGAAATAACCTGAAGCCTGTTTTACTGTCCTGCTGTGTGTCCTCTTCTTCGCGTGTGTGAGGAGCGTCGTCCTCCTTTTAACAGGCGCTGATACGGAGAGGAGAGAGAGAGAGGCACAATCACCACTCACACTTACAGTGGTGTGAAAAAGTGTTTGCCCCCTTTGCTGATTTCCAATTTTTTTTTGCACGTCTGTCACACTTAAATGTTTCAGATCATCAAATAAATTTAAATATTAGTCAAAGATAACACAAGTAAACACAAAATGCAGTTTTTAAATGAAGGTTTTTATTATTAAGGGAGGGGGGGAAAAAAATCCAAACCCACATGGCCCTGTGTGAAAGTGTTTGCCCGCTCCTGTTAAAACATAACTTAACTGTGGTTTATCACACCTGAGTTCAATTTCTCTAGCCACACCCAGGCCTGATTACTGACACACCTGTTCTCTATCAATATATCACTTAAATAGGACCTGCCTGACAAAGTGAAGTAGACCAAAAGATCCTCAAAAGCTAGACATCATGCCGAGATCCAAAGAAATTCAGGAACAAATGAGAAAGAAAGTAATTGAGATCTATCAGTCTGGAAAAGGTTCTAAAGCCATTTGTAAAGCTTTGGGACTTCAGCGAACCACAGTGAGAGCCATTATCCACAAATGGAGGAAACATGGAACAGTGGTGAACCTTCCCGGGAGCGGCCGGCCGACCAAAATTACCCCAAGAGCGAAGCGACGACTCATCCGAGAGGTCACAAAAGACCCCACGACAACATCCAAAGAACTGCAGGCCTCACTTGCCTCAGTTAAGGTCAGTGTTCATGACTCCACCATAAGAAAGAGACCGGGCAACTGATTGCAGTTGTTGCTGCTAAGGGTGGCCCAACCAGTTATTAGGTTTAGGGGGCAAACACTTTTTCACACGGGGCCACGTGGGTTTGGATTTTTTTTTCTCCCTTAATAATAAAAACCTTTTATTTAAAAACTGCATTTTGTGTTTACTTGTTATCTTTGACTAATATTTAAATTTGTTTGATGATCTGAAACATTTAAGTGTGACAAACATGCAAAAAAAATAAGAAATCAGGAAGGGGGCAAACACTTTTTCACACCACTATGTTTCGAATTGCATTCCTTTGTCTGCATGTGTTGCATTACTGGACAAAATTATCGGTTGAAATTCCATTTTGACAACAATGACAGTTATTTCATTTATTTGATTAATCGCCAATAATATATTGCCTTCAGATATTCTGTATTTTCCTGCGCTGATTCAAATAGCGGATCATTTGAATGAGCTGGTATGGGACAAAATGAAGCAGATAAACATCTGAGGGTGTCCTTACAGAACTGTACTGTGTTTTGTCCACCTTAGCCTGCTAGTGTTACAGTGTGGCTCCCTTTTTCCCCCCCGAGCTGTGTTTCCAGTGTGAGAATTTCGCTGCACATAAGCAACTGCATCAATGTGCTATGCTCTGACTGTAATTATCCTTAGCAAAGAGCAATGCACAAAACAATCAGGTAGCAGCTTTTCCTGTTTAGCTGCCGCTTACCGCCACTTTCACTGATTAAAATGACAAATAGTGCCAGCAGCAGCTCATATCAACTTGTGCTCATTGATGGTAATTCTGTGAGGACGTTGATGACAGGCCAATAGTAAACTGGTGTGCTGTCTGGTTAATGTGCTCTCTACAGCCAATGTCTGTACTCGCTTAAAAATAATTTGTGATTTAAGAACCCTCACTCTGCAACAACTCTCCACTTTACTACCAGAGTGAATTGAGTGTCTCCAACAAGTCTAACAGAGTGATACATCTTTGTAGCTGATCATGAAACATTAATTGCTGAAGTGGGATTGTCCAAGGTTATCTTTCATTCATGTCATATCAACATTTTAAAATTGTGAATTTAATTGAATGAGGACCCTTGGTACTTGGATCAAGTGGCTTGCTGAAAATAAGGTTTGTCAGTCAAAGTAGTCTACGACTGTTATTTCAAAGTGTCACATACATGTGTCATGTACCTTTACGAGAATCAGGCTGAACTCTATTGGCAGATAGAGGATATTAAAGAATGTCTTTGGCATCAAGGCTAAAACAACTTGTTTGAGAAATCCCTAACTGGCAGCTTTAAAGACCTGTCAGTCAGATTAATTCAGTTTCATACTAGTTCATGATCTCAAGAAATGAGAATCATAAAGGTGTATTTTGGAAAATAAAGTTAGGGTTTTGTTCTTACCAAATGTATAAAACATTCTTGAAAAAAATATGTATACGTTTCCACATTGTAATTTGTGAGCTGCCTTCTGCTGAAGTTTATGTGATTTATAACCACTTAGAGAGACACGAGATCCTGATATAATTTCTAATGTCAGTATTCAGTAAGCCTGAGCCAGCCTGACTGCTCCTTTCCCAGCAGGGAGGATGCACCATTGTCTTATTCACACTTTACGCTTTGCTGGGTTCATTAAAATGTTGGTGCTGTTGTGTCGCCCTCATTCTGTTGGCTTATTATGACAAATGCTAAGCTCTAGGTAACACCAACTTGTAGGTTACTTTTACCTAATTAAAGAAGATATTTATGTGTATAATTGTAGTACAAAAGTTTATGCTGCATTTGTTAATAATCCAAAGTGGCAAAGGTGTCATTCCCACCTGCTGTGCATTCAAGCCACTGAGCTGGAAAAACAAAACAAAGGCCTGCTGTTAAATGTCTCTTTAGCTGCTTACGGCACCAGAAACTTTGATCTGTGCAGTTTAAACCAACTAATAATATACTGCTGAAAATTATACAACAGGTAGTTCCAACTCAGCGATGTGATTGGTCAACTGAACAATTGGAACGTGCTCAAATCAGCATAACAGCACACCCTGCTCATCACTAGAAATATCACTCTGCCTTCCCAATGGGAATATAATTGTAATTGAATTGAATTTCATATCATATGCTATATAATGTTTTTACTTGTTATAGGCCTACTAATTGTGACCCACTTGGCGAAATCGGGTCTCTTTTAATGTGAGCACACCCTCTCGTGTAATATTGCTTAAATCATCAACGTGCTTGAGGTGTTTTAAAAGCACACAATTTTGTAAATGTAATATTTGCTTACTGTGGTAAACTTTGTTAATTAAACATCCTGCCAGACACAGGTTGGTGTTTTTTTTTTTTTTTTTTTTTTTTTTTTTAATCATACCAGACCCAAGGATATTTGATAAATGTGCACTTTAAATTTTTTCCATTTGAGAGTACTATAGGACACTGTGTGAGTAAAATACCAGAACCTCAGATATGCTTTAGAAGATGGAAAGGATTCCGTTTGAAATAAAATTAATTCTGCGAGCCCATAATAGGGAAGAAATTAAGTGGAGTCAAAGCGTTATGAAATGATAAATGGTTGTTTCAATTCGAATACATTTACAAAGAAGGAAAGCCTCAAATGGAGCCGAAATTTTTTTCAAGCACCCCCTTTACTTTCACACCTTGAAGTGGCAGAATGGTGTGGCCAATATTTGCAACCCTACAGCAGTACATTGTTTGAATCCCGTGGTTCAAGTGTGGTACTTCAACCAGAGACCTATATTTTAAGATCTCTCCATAGTCGCATTCTTTCTGTTTCCTGGATAAACTGAGAGGAAATGTTCTGTGCTTTGAGCATTGTGTGAGCAGTGAGAATGAATTTGGATTGCTGTCAAGGCAGAGATAGTCACATTGTGCCGCAACAGCAAAACGGGTTTCAGGAGGGAAGACATTGAAAAGCCCCCTGTCAGTTCTTTTAGTAACAGAACTGTACCTATGCTGACAGAGACAAGGAACTCACCTGATTACCACTGCAACACCACCTGGTAATGCTTAGGTGTGATTCAGTGGCTATTATGCAGACAGAAAATAATTAAATGAAACAAGAAAAACAGTGTTTTTCTTCCCTGTTTTTAAATGGAAGGAAATGAAAACGATTCCTAAGTGATTGATAAACATGAGGAAAATGTCACTTCATCACCTGCTAAACAAACTTAATATTTTTGTTTTAATTCTTCTGCAGTCTGGAGATGAACAAAGAAGAAATGTCAAAAAAAAAACCATCAACAAATTCTGAAGTGTACCACTGACTGAACAAATTATAACCCTGCTATGAATTTGATAGATTACAGTTGTTCCCCTCTTTAAAAATCCCACACAGTGCTGGCGATGTACCATTAGCAAGCTGCCACAGCACCATTTGTACTTCACTTAGAAAGGAGAAACTAGCAAGCTAGGCTGACTTGGACTGTGGCTCGCCTCCATTACTTTGACCACTGATTTTTACTGAATGTGTCCATGTTCATGCTATTTGAACAATTGCTGTGTCATCAGCAGCTCCAGCGCACTTAGTGCTGTTCATCCCACTTTGGGGCTGCGAAATACATCAATATTTTATTGATATTGTGATATAAAACTAAATATCAAAACTGATTTTGAGAAGTGTTGTCTTATCCTGGTTTTGAGGACTGCATCACAGGAGAGCTATCTAATTTTCTGAACTTA
Organism: Embiotoca jacksoni; assembly: GCF_022577435.1. NCBI lineage: Eukaryota > Metazoa > Chordata > Actinopteri > Embiotocidae > Embiotoca > Embiotoca jacksoni. Next base: position 21,962,217 of record NW_027185229.1, read on the forward strand.
CCAGACTGTTCTATTATTTTATTATTTACCTGCTTAGTCAGTATAACAACATTGCGGGTGACTATTTTGCTAAAAAATATTGTGATATTTGATTTTGTCTCAGGCCGATCCCACATTTTACACATCGCTGTTGTGGGTCTAGTTGCAGGGATTGCAAATACCTACATTGTCAAAATTAATTTCAGTGGGTAGTCTTGTAAACGCAGCATGCCGTAAGTTATTTTGTGGTTTGACACAGAAGAACTAATATGTGGAGTCACACGGTAACATGGGTGGTGTTGCTTGTAGAAGGGTCCAGTTGGTAGTGAAATAGCTGTGACAGATGCTTGAAGGGCTGCAGGGATTGCTAAAAGCATGCTAATAGTGATCCGCAAAGGCTTGGTGAAATTCAAAGACGGAAAACATGCTGGAAAACAGGAGAATACTGTGACAGCTGGTTTGAATTATTGAATTTCTGAGCTGCATCTAAGAGATTGTTTTGATCGGTGGATTTTTTTTCTACGTGCATTTTCTGTCTCACGCATAGTTCATGTAAATGATAAAAAGGGGAATTCAATTAAACTGCCCCAATAATTAACACAGGTTGAGGAAGCTTGTCCCACACTGAGGCTAAATTGTGAAGGGACTTTAAGGTACTACTTTGTATAACAAACACAACTCAAGGTTCTGATAAACCTTTTATTGCATATTACTACACGTTTTCTCCATTTCTCCTTGATTAAACACACTGAAAGGGACATAATACTGTACTATCGTTGTGATGAGTACATTTAAACTTGTGCATGTCTTTTTTGCAATTACATTTGCTCGCCTGAGGCCATATACACACAAATTAATCTGGCTCTTGGCAGAACCAATCACAGAATGAGTATTCAGGAAGATGTGGGGCCAGTGGCTTCATCAGAGTTGTAGAAATGACTGAAAATGTCTGAAATGGCTTTGTTCTGACCTGGTTGTACTTGAGGTTAATTGTGATGTGCTTAGAAAAGAGAGACGGGTTTGTTTGAGTCCAGAAGGAGCTGTGAATGTGAGTGAGGTGCTTTGTGGACCACCTAAAACGTACTGCAATTTTCTTACATCCTAAATTTTCACTCAAGAGAGAGGAGCCCCTTTGTACCTTTTGGTGCAGCAAACAATTGAAATTAAATCCCCACAAGAAGTTTGGATAAATTCCTCACTGTTGAATAATTATCTAAAAAAACTATGTACAGAGATTGCTGCTTTGAAAAGCTAGAGCTGTTCAAAGTATACTGCAGAAACAAAATAGTCACCAGGAGTATTATTCATGAGATTAAAGTGTCAAAACACTTTATCCTGTAAAGACTGTACTGGTTACCACAGATTTTGGTCCATGCAAAAAATAAGTCTCTTCTATTTTTTTAATTTGTTTTTAATGCTCAATCCAAATATGTTTTCAAAATGTCTACATGTATATGTTTTTTTGCTCCACTACACTCACATAGACCTGGAAAAGCATTATTTTTCAAAATGTATTTATCATTTATTTTAGGTTTTGGGTTACTTGATACATGGACCCATCTCCCTTCAGAAGAGAGAGGAGGATTGGTACCGGAGGCACATGGACGGTGACCGGGGAGAAGCTGCTGCACTGTGCTGGACTGGGACCCCACACCAGCCTCCGCGTAGACCCCACTGGTGTGTCACATCGGTGGAAGTGGTAGGGGACATGGGGTCGTCCGGTTGGGACCCAGGGTCAAACTAGGGGGTTATTTTGACAGTCCCCGCCAGCAGCCTTGACCAGAGGGGGACTTTGTGTGCGGACTGGGGCTATGAAAGGCCCAGGTGGCCGTGAATGTTGCACACATTGGGAGACCCGCACAGAAACCATGGGGCGATCAGGAGAGAGCGAAAACTCAACTTTGCGCTACCGAAGGTAAACTGGGCGAGAGACCCTCACCAATCCAGAGAAAAAGGACAGTTGTGGTGGGTTTTTGTTTCCAGATAGTCTGTATGACAAAAAAAAGGAATGAATAGTCAAATCTTTGTATTGCACAGCCAAATCCGATTTGTCTGGCCAAATGCTCTGTCCTAGGCGTTCCTGATGCCAAATATAGGCACAAACCATACAAGTGTACATTTTAGAAGTAAGTTTGCATGTATTTAAAGTGTAACAACAGCCTTATTCATGAGTAGGTAATGACACCTAAACAAAAACAGGCCAAAAACATTTAAATTCAGTATAAAAATTACAACAAGGCATTTTAGTTTGTGGGACAAAAAAAAAAGTTACAATTTTGTTGCCCAGTGCTTTCTACTTGTTACAAATGTAAATGACAAATTTTATCTGCAGCGAACGATGTTCAGGAAGTGTCTGGACCACTGGTTTCTGCCATGCAGTTTTGTCAACCTGACAAGCATAAACAATGCAACTATGTATTGTACGTTATGAACAGTGACGTCTCTCTAATTGGCTGGCTGCTGTCTGTCCTGATTTACAAGTGTATCGAAGATGCTTTCTCATGCCATACACATTAAAAACAATTGGACATGGCTCCTGCCCTCCAGCATGATCACAATTACTACAGTTCAATCTCCTATCTCTCTCTGTGTGTGTATGTGTGTGTGTGTGTGTGTGTGTGAGAGAGAGAGAGAGACACAGGGAATTTGTATAGGAATTCCTATAAAAAAACAAAATTTGCAGTCAAAAAAAAAAAAAGTCACATCTATCTAGTTGTGTATCGAACCTGCTTTCTCATGCCATACACATTAAAAACAATTGGACATGGCTCCTGCCCTCCGGCATGATCACAATTACTACAGTTCAATCTCCTATCTGTGTGTGTGAGACAGGGAATTTGTACACCCACTGCTGGAATTCCTATAAAAACATTTTTTGCACAGTCAAAAAATTAAAAAAAAGTCACATCTATCTAGTTGTGGATAAATATATTGCGATCTCTTACATAAGTAAAAAAATAAATAACTCACAATCAAAAAGTACACATTAGGTTGCATCATGGCCCCTGAGAGAGTGTCGTCATTGTATTGGATAGTTACTGATGATTTAAAGTAAGCATTATTCTTTTCATTGTTGCTTGTTAGACTGAAGCCAATGAACAGTAATGAATTACTCACACCAAATGTCTGGCTCTTTTATCTCTCTGATCCATTGGGGTTTTTTAATTGATGAAATGTGGCCTTAGTGAGTCACATCTACCATGGCATGAGGTAATAACACAGACAATTCTGCTGACTCAGCACACATCCACACATCCGCTGAGGCGTTGTGAGGAGGAAAAAAGAAAAAAAAGTTGAGCAGTTCAACAGATTAAAAAAATCCTGTGCCCAGTCCGAGAGAGGAAGTTTTCCATTTTATTTTTCATTTTTATTATCTGTCTGGTGGAAGTGTAAATGCCAGGAGGATTAGAGAAATTACATAGGCTCTCGCCTTTCCTGGCCTGGTGCTTATCCTACTCTCTGCTCATCTCGCTCCCTCTCTCTTTCTCTCTTTTTTTTTTTTTTTCCATTTGTTGCTGCCTTACCTTCTTCGCCTTGCTCTCCGTTTATCCACCATTTTTCCCACTCCAGTGTCCTTTTCTGTCTTCTTTGCCTGTCTCTATCAATCTCTCTCTATCAGAGCAGCTCTGTCGCCTTCTTCACCTCCCTCCCTTGTGACTTACCCCTATTTCTATTTCTCCCACCCCTATCTTCATTTTTAGCCATGCCACTGCCGTCTCCTTTCTTTTTGTAAGTGTGTTGCTCTCACCATCCTGCTGGCACTCCCTATGCGGCTCATGTTGGATCAGCATGACTGGGTCTGGCCCCCGTGGGTCCTTCTAGCCGGCCAGTTCTCACCAAAGAAAAGTGTCTTAAGAAGGGCCCCCCTAATCCTTAAGATCTATTACAGATAGTGCGACTGACACAGGCGACAGAGATTAGAGGGGGCAGATACTGACTGTATTGATTGGCCGTCTCATCCCGAGGCCAGACCAGCAGCTTGCTCGTGTAATAGCACGCTGTAATGAAATTCAGCCAGTATGCCAGAGCCAGCCGCTCTAAATGCATAAAGACTGGACTGCGCTGAGGTAAACTGGTGATACTGCAGAGCCACACGGCAAAGGTTGGGGACAAAGTGCTTGCTGCTGGTTTACCACTTTAAGTGGAGGTTAGAATCCATGCATCACCTCCCATATGTGCTTGCGACAGTGGCCCAAATTTGCAGAGTTAAAACCACTCTGTGCTTGGACCCATGGCTTAGCCTTTTTTTTTGCATGTAATGTTAAGAACTTGTGTTTTAGTGAGCCATTAGTTGGGGATTTTTCTTTGGCAGTCAAATTTTGTCATGTTTGAGAGCCAAAAAAACAAAAACCAGCTGGACCACTATTTGCAGTGCATTACCAGAGATTGCGAGGCCAAATCATTTTGTGCTTCACGCAAAAAGAAATGTGCCAGATTTGTTCATTTCTGGATTTTGATAAAAGCCTCATTTAGTTTGATCCTTTAACAATTAAACAGATAATTAATTTAAAACAAAGATTGATGATGGTACTGCCTGTAGCTGATACAAATATATGAGTTGTAACCAAAACACAAGATTATATAATTCTTTATTTCTTTTTGTTTTCTTTATAATCTTCCTTTATTTTATTTCAAAGGAAAGCACAAGAAATCATTTACAGAGCAGACACCGTTCATATACAGTATGAATGTAGTAGCTGGAAAATAACAAGCGTTTTAATTTCAGTTGGACTTAAGCCCACAAAAAACCACATCAAGATATTCATTAGTGCCATTTACACACACATACAGGCTCAGCCAGAAAATGACACTAATAAGCGTGCATTATTGGCACCCATGTTCAATACGAGAGGGATTTACACTGTATGCGCTGGTGAGTAGCTTTTATTGAAATTAATCTGCTACCATGTTTAGATCTCTCTTTCATTTTGTCCATTCATGAAAATTCTAAAATGACTGGAAAAGCTTTGCTTTGACTGTGCTGACTGTGTTTTGAAGGACTTTCCTAGCACTGCCAAACGGGGCAGGTGCACCATGACAAGCTACATTTTTCAACAGCTGAGTACCGAGAATATCTCCCGCAACTATAAATGTGCACAGATGGATAGAGGACAATAGCAATTCATAGTAGCTTTAGGTACACCTGAAAAATGAAACGTGTTGCTTTTCAGTTTAGTTTATCGTATGCATGACATAGTAGACATGACACGCACTAATGGGCAATTTTTCCAAGAAACTTTATCCGAGATCTCACTAATGTATCAGTTTTTATATTGGAACAGTGATGATCTCCAACCTCTTGGTGTGCATAATACCATATCAGAGGGACATCCACAAGTTCATTTTAAGTGGGTTATTGAGTTCCATTTGCTTTTCAAGCAGATAAGTAGAACAAAACTGACAGATCCCTGAGAACAAATACATATTCAGTATTTAAACAGCGCACAAGTTCCCATTTCTGCCAAATGTCTATCCCCCTGCCCTCTTTTAAATTTTTTATTTTTTTTATTTTTTTATTTTAATTTTATTTTTTAATCAGTTTGCCTTTCTGTCTTTACAGTTCAGTACTGATATTTGTCAGCAGTGCATGTCTCAGAGTTTATCGACATTGTTACAATAGAAGGCGGCTTAGAATAGTCTTGATTTTTTTTCTTCCAAACAATTCATTTAAAAACTAAATTTGGCCCTTATCCAATTAAATGTGGATAACATCACATCAACAAAACTTGTGACATTTATATTTGCCATAACGCTGACAAACATGGATGTGTCATCATTGCAAATGCTCGTTACAGCTGGCTCTAGACTGTTTTCAGTCTCTTTCACATACACTTCTCCTCCTCCTTAGGCATCCCTGTCCCCTGGGTTTAGCTTGATGCAATGGATTGCCAACAACACGCTACAGCTACAAGGCCTCTGCTAATCACACTATTGATCCTGTAATTCCACCCATTTGAAACTCTTTAGCTCGGTGGGCGGTATCAATGAATAAAGTCCAAGTCTACGTTTCTTCTCTTGTTCGCTGAGGCACCTGGTGTCTCTGGGGAGGTGACTGAAACCTGTGTGCCTTCTACACATCACAGCCTTGCTCTCTCTTTAGTATTCAGCTGCCACAGACTCCACTGGAAAGTCTGTCACGTTGAGAACAAACGCAAATGGAAAATAGCTGATCGACCTCCCTCCCTTTGACTGCATCTTTGTGGAACTGTGTTGTGTTGGGCTGTGTTGAGTTGTGTTGTGCTATGTTGTGTTTTTTTTTGTTTTGTTGGTTGTGCAAGTAAAGATTGCCACATCAGAGCAAAGAGCTGGGATGCAAGAGAGGAGAAGCCTTAAAATGTGAACTCTTATGGAATATCAATAAGCAGAGTAATGGCCTGGTTTTCGAGATGGCAAAGAACGCTTTGGTCCATTGCATGTCATTTCAAATGTTTGGCCTGTGGAACAAAAACACATCTTATTGCCCCAAAAGCTATCTTGTATTTAAACAATGTCCACAGCTAGTTAGTCCTTCATATTATCAGCAAGGGTGTGTCATATTGTATCATCAACAGTGATGTTGATCTAATTTTAAATATGATAAAAAGAAATTCATATCATGATAATTGCAATATTCTGATGTAATCTTGTCATACTGTTACATACGTTACATGCGTAAACGTGTGGAAGTGGTTTGGTTCAAAAGATTATATGTACAACTAACCATGAAAATATGTTAGTTTTTACCATACACTGCATATGAAATTGAACGTACCTTCCGGGTCTTAAAAGTCCCAATGTAAGTGCCTTAAACTGCATTACCACAGAGGACCGCTAGGAGTCTACTCAAAAAAGGCTCTGGCTCAATAGACTCCCATTTCACTTCTCTCGTGAAATACAAACTCAACATTTTTTTTTTTCACAAATCATTATGGTGTCATTCCTTAATAATTGTATTCTGGCAGGCAATCTTGAAATAATCCCATCGTTAATTAGATATGAAGCCTCAAAAAAGCGGTATGTCTGTTTGATTGACAGGCCTGCTGTGAATTTAGGTTTCTGTTATAAGTGGGTGGCTGTAGTGTGCTCGGTCTTCCAATCAGATCCACCCCTCGCTCCTCCCTACCTCGTCCATATATGGTCACTTCTGGCTTCACAATAGGATACAGAATAGAATACAATGGAAACTGTCATGTTTATGCTGACATATAACCATGTCTTATATTTTGTCATATTGTTATCGCAGAAATATTGTGATATTATTTTAGGGCTATATCACTCTCCCCTAATTATCAATGAAGTACATTAATTTTGACACATCTCCTTGACGGTAAGTATGCTTTACCACGACTGGCACAAATTCATCAATAGATGCTTTTCTCAGCCAAATCAAGCAGAAATTCACAGCATCACTCCACATGTGCACCCCGCAATAACACGGATGGTGCAAACCAGCTAATGGAGGATCTTATTTTCCTCAGCACTTTGTATAATTGATCCTTGTGCTGTAGATCTGTGAAGAGATGAGCTTGAAGTCCCAGACTCGTAATAAAAAAATGTGTATGCCTTTTAATTAGACCAGCAGTAGTAAAGAGACAGCGGGGGAAGAGAGGTGGGGAAGGAAACATATTGCAGTGAGTGATGCCAAATCAATTATTCTTGTTTGCATGTCGTCCTTAAGTAGATGTAGGTCTGAGGGCAGTCATTTTAGGATGAGAAGAGCATAATGAGGGAGATTGTGGGACAAAAAAGGGAGAAAGAAATTGATATGGGGAGGACAGAGATAGAGCTGAGGATTATAGAAATAAGAATAATAGGAATGGGAAGAAAACGGAAGAACAGGATTTACATAGAATGTAGTTTTTTGGATGGATTTACAGGGGAAAAGGCTGTACCGGATGGATTTGTGAGAGTGTATCAGTAGTTACGGGAATCCGTAGGTGAGATCTGTGTAATGTTGACGCCAGGATAAAAGGTTTACATGAAATGAGCTAAAGTACTGTAGGCAGATGAAGTGGTGTCATCTGGAATGGGATAGAAGAAAAGCGGTTGAACTAGAAACATGGTTTCCTCTCTCACTTCACAAGTAAGAGCCACTGCAACCGCATTATAACTGGAAGGGATTTAAAAAGAAAAAAAAACAGCACAGGAAAAAATGGCAGATGAGAGTATATGACATGACCAGTGTCTTAATTTCTTGAAAGGATTTATTCTGGTTGACAACTTTGGTGTAATGTCAGTGTCTTTGGCCCTAATAATTATTGGTTATGATAAAATTGTACTTGCCAAAGTAATTGCCCAGATCTGGGCACATGGCTGCTGCTTCAAAGTCTGGTAGAGCGAGTTAAGTATGGGGAATACATTTGAATAAATCTAAAGTTAAGGGAGAGTTTGATATTTGTGTAAGACACCAGGAAGTAACTTGTCTGTGCCATTAGCCCACCATAAAAACATGGATTGTTGTTTTTACACTTTAGTTTAGGCATTAGCACATACGATGAACTTTACAGGTGTTGGGTAGGTGGACTTTGGGAAGAGCCAGGATAGCTGTTTACCCTTCTTCCTTCTGTGCAACAAGCTATGTTAACTGGCTGCTTGTGTTCGCTTCATGTGTACCGGACACATATAAGATTGGTATCAATCTTTTCATGTAAATCTCGAAGAGGAAGTGACTAACCCTATTTCCCAAACTTTTTCTTGAAACCAAAAGTGATTGTGCCAAAAATGTCATTAATAATCTCGTTACTGTACACAAGATGACCAAGTATTACTGTGAAAGTTGAACCAGAAGGCATTTTTGAAAGTATGATGGACAGTTTGGGTAATAATTCTGCAACTTTATAATAATCTTTTGAATTAATCTGGCTAACCCTTGTCGAAAGGGATGTTTACAGCCTGTCCGATAGGCATATCTTGCCCCATGTGAATTATTTTTAACAGTCTTATCAAATTGACAGATCTCTATGCTGATTACACTGGGAATATTACAGATAGATGGGAAAAGGACTCGCAATTAGGAGTCATCCACTAAGAAATTGAAAATGTCCAATAGAGGGTCTAAATTCTTTACTAAGCACAAAATGGAAAGATATTTGTGTTGTGTGTTAATAGGCTGTTCATCAAATGTAGGCCCATTAGCCCAAGCAGGTGACAACAAGGCGGTGGAGTCACATCTGTTTCCCAAGGTCATAAAAGTTTGCACCCTATTTTATGGATTTATGTCAAACCAACTGGAACAGCTCCATGTGTTGTTTTGACTGTGTTATTGACAGATTGGGATTCTACGATAACATTTTCTCAGTACTTCATACCTCCAGCAGACTTTTCATCCATCCAGCTATTATTAGCTCCTGAAACTCATAAGGACCGCTGGACGATGAGGGATTGCCATTGTTCAGTCTCTCACTCGGTGGTTTATGTGCTGCTTCTTTTTCATTATGGTCCGAAGAGATAACACTATTCAGCAAACCCTAACTGCTCATCCCTTCATTTGCTCTCATCATTATCGAAAGTAGTGATTGTGCTAGTGTGGCCCTCTCCCTTTCTCGCCCTCGACTCACCCTCCCTCTCTGATATAAGAGGTGCTCTTTGCACTCAGCCACAGGCCATTAAAGTTGTCCCACAGCAATAAGCCTTTGTCTTTGTGACCAAACAGTTGATGTTTGATAAGCGGAATCCTGGTCTGTGTTTTAGTCCCCTGAATGGTGCTGTGTGGGCTGCGAGGCCCTTCACAAAGCAGCTAGCACTAAATTGCTCACTCTTGCTTGCCTTTTGTCTCTGGATTTGTGAAACACTTTGAGCTGCTTTGCAGTTCTGAGGGCAGAGTCCTCTGTGGGATGGAGTTTACTGAGGTCTGTGTTTTGTAGCTGAACTGACCACACAGAATCAGGACATGGACTAGTTCTAGTTCATCTGTTCATTGCAAACATGTGATTATGGTTTTTGTTATACTATGTTTTAAGAGAATTATGGGTATAGTTCAATGGGCTTAAGGTTTTATGTTAGATTGCCTTACAGTGTCAGCGTCATTCAGGGCAGAAATAGCCCTTTTCCAGCTTTGCAAACTTATCTAATAGTGAGCTGGCAAATCATTTGTGTTTGCTTGAGTGGTGACAGAGAAGGCTGAATCACAGAACACTTTCACAGCCACTCTACACAATTTTCATAATTATAATTAAGTCATTAGATTTCAGCTACCAAGCCATCGTTTGATAAATATACTCTGACAGAAATGCATGGTTTCCACTCTTACACTGGTTTGTACTAAGGGTGATTTTTCTTACCTGTCTGTGTAAGACAGTCTTCAAAGTGAATTCAATATCTTTTTCTTTTCTTTGGATTTTGCACTATAAACATTTGTCTTTCTGTCACTGCTTTTATCACCTAGCAAGAGTATGGTCACCCTCATCCAACTAGCTGTAGTCACAATCCTATTAATCGCATTAGCACTCAAAGAGGGAGCAGCCAAGTTGGATTAATTGACTTGCACTATGCAAAGCAGGCACAATGTAACAGGAATTCAATACCAAGGAGGGGTGATTAGTGGTTACAAAAATATTTTGCTGCTTGCCCAAAGTTTAGCAAGACATTATCTCATGGTAAGTGTTCTACCCTAGCCTTGCAGACGCGCTTTTGTTTCAGTATGAATTGACTGTGTCTGCAGATGACAATAGCCTAAATGCCAATGCCTTGTTTTCTCTTTGTCTGAGATGTCAAAGGATGTCAACATTCTCTGCCATCACTCACTTCCTATTTATGCAGACTTGAGCCCAGCTAATGTGTCCATATGTCCCCTCTGGGCTCCCATACATCAGCCATTGACCCGCCCATGGGAAAGGTTCATGAAGGATGGATCATTCATTATTGAAATGTCTAAAAGGGTGGGGTAAGGTGGAAATTCTCATTAAATTATTTATTTATTTATTTGCAGTATTTTATTTTTTTTTTAACTGCAAAGATTCACCAGACACAGAATTGTTCTGTGAATATTTGAAATTCAGTGTGGATTTAAAGGTGGACTGAAAAATCTAATATTGTTTTAAAATGCTGGATTATTCCCCAATGCAGATGCCATAACAATTGTTTCATTATAGTTCTGCAACAAAGCTTTGTAGCAAGTCTTTTCTTTCAAATAAAAATACATCTGCAGTTGAGCATAACATAAAGAATGAAAATGCTGATAGCCCATGCGGTGCACTACTAGACTGTCACTGGTGGACAAACAGTCTGTCGTGTGATCAATGAGCTTGTGTTTGAAATCATAGCAGAGCTACAGCCCTTGCAATACAAAAAGTACCTCATATATCTAGGAAATGCTTGCAATACAGGCATGCTATGAATAATGTACTGTGTACAGTATACAATAAATAAGCAATGAGTTTCCTTTGACCAGTGTCTCTCAACGGGCCTTGTTTGTTTCAAAAGATTGCACATTCATCAAAGGTTTGGCATAGCTAGAAGGGTAAAGGTTGATTTTCCTTTTTCTTTTTTTAAATGTATAATGGAAAATAGATAACTGGATACATATTGTATGACAGGAAAACACCTGTCTTTACCAGAGAGTAGATTAAAGATGTACTGTGCATTTACATGTATAGCAGATGTATCACAATGCTCTTCTCAATAGCATTAGGTTGCGGACAATAAAGGAGTAAAAGAAAACCGCCGCTCTTTGTGAAAAAAGAACAAAAAACCAAGACATCTCAAGACTCATATTCATATTAAATTGAGCTGCAACAATGCATTAATCCAATAATTCCGACAACAAATGTCAACTATTTTCAAAATCATGTAATTGTTATGACGTTTTAGTAATTTTATTTGCAAAATTCTTAGATTTGACGATTTTATGCTATTTTTTTGAAACATTATTTTGAATCTAGTACATATACAGATTTTAAATAATAATGGCAAACACAGAATTATAATACAATAAAAAGGATGGAACTGAAAATAAATGCATTTAAAAGTTAAATGACAAGGAATTAGAAAATAGTATCAGTGGCAGCAAAAGCAAATCAAGACCAGGATACACATAAAAGAAAGATGAAAAAAAAAGTGAGTCTTAAGATGTATATTGGAAGGCTCTTTCACAGCTTTGGCCTACAGTAAGAGAAGGCGTTCTCTCTATTATTTTGAGTGTTTAGTGGAGATATAGTTAATGTTTGACTATTTGTATTGAGTATGGGAGTACAGGGCGAGACAAAGGTGGCCGAGTATGAAAGTGCCAAGTATTTCAGAGCCCTATATGTAGAATTAATTATAAAACATATCAGAGCCAATGTAAAGAGGCTGAAGTAGGTGTAATTTTTTTTTTTTTTTTTTTTTTTAATTTTTTTTTTTTAACTTGTTTGTGTTTCTGGCAGCAACATTTTGTACACCGTGAAGTCTATTCACACATTTTTTTGGTAAACCAGGTAAGAGAACACGACAGTTGTCCAGCCAAGAGAACAACGTATGAATACTGTGTTAAAGGTCCAGTGTGTTGCATTGAGACAGATTCTCTCACACACTTGGAAGGGAAGGGTGAACCGAGGGGTAGTCATTGGTTGCAGCACGCAACCTAAATGCAAGTTGTTAATCCTACATGCTGCTCTTTTCACTTCATAATGTCCCACTTGAGAATTCGTTATTTATTTTATAGTGGACAATCAATTATCATTTAGGAAGGTATTAAATTGCCTATATTGCTTTCGCTAAGATTTCGCTGATAAACGGTTGACTGCAGAAGTGTAAAGTCGTTGAAGCTGGAAAGCCATAGATTCTTATTCTAGAGAGACTAAGATACTGCTGGTTTAAACACTTCTGGGAAGACACCAATTTTATAGGAAAAGCTTATAATGCTTGGTACATTATGGATAACTCGAAGTCTACAGTCCTTCAAGAACAGCAGGTGGACTATATCAATACTATTTACTATTTTACAAGCACATTGTTATCAGTTTTGTGGAAATTATACCATGTGTGCCTTGAAAAATTATTTTGTTATACACTGTGTGATGTACTGGATTAAATGTTGGCAATGTTTTTGTAAAAGAAGCTGGAAAGCTCTTTATATTTTAATTAAGTTGAGTCTGATGTATATGGATTTAGCAACTGGTTTGGTGTTGAGAACAAAAATGGGAGGTATACGCATTCTAATGATTTCCTTATTTTCTCGGATCCAACATTATCTATTGCTGTTTTTAATTAAAATTCTGCTCTACCCCCCTTTAATCCAGTTGATGGCTTTGCTTTTTAGGTCTGTCCTTTTATAAGAGAGATCAAATCACTGTTGGTTTGATTTTTAAAAATGGGAGCTTTCATTTTTAAATATGCACAGGAATGGTCGAATATTTTAATTTCGTCCATGTGGTCAATCACAGTATTTTTTTCCATTTTTAATTAAATCTAAGGTGTGTCTCTTATTGTGAGTTGATGATGAGAGTTGTTTGTGAGATTAACGTTGTTCAGCATGCTCAAGAATTGTACTGCTTTGCTATTTTATATATTGTCTATGTGGAAGTTAAACTGTCATGAGAACCTGGTTGTGACTCAGTGGTAGCAGGACAGTTCTGCAAGAGAACAATCGCCATCATTCTGGGGTGGTTTGTAAGTGGTTAGAGTCTGTATATGATTGCATGTACCAAGACCACTGCCAAATGCTCAGAAGTTGAGAAAGTCCTTGTGTCGACTGTTTTTACAGTTAGAGCTTTCTGAGGAAATTGCTGCTGTGCCTCCTCCTCTCTCTTTTGTCAATTGTCTGACAGAATTGCAGTTTCGGGGTATAGCCTCAGTAAAAGTAACTGAACTGTCAGGGCCGAGTCTCTGTTAAAAGCATGAAATCAATTTTCTTACCAGAAGTTCTCAAAAACTTAATGTATACTAGGTGTCTTATTTGTAAATTATCTTATTTGTAAAGGAAGATACTGCGTACTGCTGTTTTTTTGTTGTTGTTGTTGTTTTTTTCCACTTATTTATTCTTTCAAAGTGGAACAGCACAACAATAACTTTTCTAAAAACTCATAACATAACTCATAAACAGCCTGGGATATACAATTCCTCTCTTCTATTATTCAACTCTGCTTTTTTTTTTTTTTTTTTCACAGTTCTATTCTTAAATCGCCAGTTCAAATGTTGAATGCTGTCCATTTTCTCCACTTCTCGTCCAGTTGTGCTTTTTGTAATCTCATTACACGTGTCAGTTTTTCCATTGTGTAGATTTCTTCTACAATTGTGGTCTATTGATTTTTTTGTTGGTGGTTCTACCTTCCCCCAGTTCCTTGTAATTGCTTTTTTGCATGCTACTAAGTATTTTCACCAAATATCTGTCATTTCCACTAATGTTTTCTTCAGTGAAATTAAGGAGATAAATTGTCTTACAGTTCAATGATATATTGTATACTAATATTTGTTGTAGCACTTACCATTTCCCAGAACACAGTTATTTTCTGACATTGCCAAAACACGTGAGTGATCTACATCTAATGATCCACACTCTCTCCAACACCTTCGGTTTTTCTTTTGTGTAATGAAAAACGTTTTTTCCAGAAAACTCCCTCCAAGTCCGTGAGCTGGTGGATGTCTGATGGGTTTTCCACATATTTTGCCAATCATCTTCTGCAATTTATATTTTTTTAGCTCCCTCTCCATTTTTCTTTTATGTATTTAGTTGAATGTTTATTGTTAAGATTTAATCCTTGATATATTGCTGATATTATTCTTGTATTGCTTCCCTTACAAGCTTTCTCAATAACATGGATCACAAATTCATTTCCCTGGAGGGGTCCACCCAGATTTCTTTTTTGTAGTAATGTCTTAACTGGAGCTACCTGTAAAAATCACGTGTGTCCAGATCACATTTTTCTTTCAGATTTTGAAAGCTCTCCGTCTCTTTCTAGAACACACCAAGCTGTCATTCCTTTGATTGTCCAGTGTTTGAATACTTGATCGTGTTGGGCTGGTTTGAAATTGCTATCATATGCTACTCATTTTAATATTTTGGTTTCTTCCAGAGCCTTGTAATTTCTCATTAATTTAAACCATAATTCTAATGTATGAGGTGTTATTGAATCTAATTTGTTTTATATTTTTTGTACAGCTTTTTATCTAGATAATTCTAATATATGAAGTGTTATTGAATCTAATTTGTTTTAAATGTTTTAGTACAGCTCTTTATCTCCTATTATATTTTGAATTGGTTGGTGTATTATTTCTTTTTGGAAATGTCTTTCCATTTCGCTTCAAAATCTGGCTTGCACCAACAATGTAGGGGTCTCAGTTGTGCAGTATAGTAATACTCCTTTAACTTTGGTAGAGCCATTTTGCCTTTATCTTTAGGTAGCTTGTGGGTTTCGTATCTAACGCTGGGTCTTTTTCCTCCCCAGATAAATCTTGATATTATTTTGTCCCACATTAGAATTGGCTCGGGGGTACCTCTATTGGTCATGATTGGAACAGGTAAAGAAGTCTGGATAGCACATTCATTTTGATTATTTCTATTCTTGAGATTAAGTCTAGTGGCAGGGTGGACCATCTTCCCATATCATTTTGTATATCCTGGTTTACCTTTTTGTAGTTTGCTTTATAAAGTTTGGAGAGGTCATTAGTAATTGTCACACCCAAGTATTTTATAGATCTTAAATTCCAATTGAATTTATACGTTTCTTTAATCAATTTTATTTGTTTATAATTGAGTGACAGAATCTGAGATTTAGGAATATTTATCTTATAATAGTTGGCCATATATTCATATCAAGTTCATTAGTATAGGGAGTGTTCTGTTTGTTTGTTCGAGGAAAACTATTACGTCATCTGCGAAAAGTCCAATTTTGTGTTCTACCCCTTTTATTGTGACACCCTTACATTCTTTCTTCTGCCAGACTGCTTGAGCTGGCGGCTCGATTAAAAATAGCAAAGAGATCTGGTGAAAGGCAACATCCTTGTCCAGTGGATCTCTGAAGCCTTATTTTGTCAGTCAGGCTTCCATTTACTTTCATTCTAGCTGTGGGGTCAGTGTATAATGTCTTAATTAGTTATACTGATTTATTATTGAATCCTAGCCGTTCCAGTACTTGATAGAGGATAGATAAATCTCCAATTGACAAAGTCAAAAGCTTTTTCAGCATCGGTACTCACCAAGACAGAAGCTCATTTTTCTTTTTGTGCTTGTTCTATTATATGAAGTGTTCTCCGAATGTTCTCCTGAGTTTGACGGCCTGTTATGAAGCCTATTTGATCATCGTCCATCAGTTCTGGTAAGAATGCATTTGGTCTTTTAGAGATGATGGATGTAAATATTTTGTAATCTATATTAATTATTAAAATTGGTCTATTACACAGTTATCTTTATTTTTGTTTGGTTTGGGGGTGACTGAGATTATAGCTTCAGCCCATGTTGGTGGTATTTTGTTTTCTTTGAGGGTACAATCAAAGGAGGCCTGGAGCGTTGGTATCAGCTCTTCTTTAAAAATCTTGTGCCATTCTTCTGGGTAACCGTCACTGCCTGGGGATTTATTATTTTTTAATGCATCGATTGCTTTACTAATCTCTTCTCTTGTGATATTAGCTGTTAGTGTATTGTACTGAGAGGTACCAATTGAGGGTAATTCCAGTTCATTTAAAAAGGCTCTAATTTCATCCTCATTTGCAGCTGGGGGCTGTGTGTACAACTCTTCATAGAATTTTTTGAAGATGGTTTCTATTTCTTCTGGATTACAGGCTATCGCGTCTGTGTAGGGGTCTCTGATTTTATTTACTGTATTTATTGCCTGTTATTTTTTATACTTCCTGATTGTTCGTTATTTGGTATTGTTGTTCCAGTTTTCTCTGCCTTTCTGAACAGTTCTTGTTAGTCTCTGATTTCACTTCTTTTAACTGTGCAGTTTTTGCTATACATTTTCCCTGAACAACTGCTTTCAGGGCATCCCATATGATGGTAGGGTCTACTTCTGCAATATAATTTTCATCTATGTATTGTCTGATTTCTTTTTTCATGTCCTGTATTAAACCTTTGTTGTTTAATATTCCTGCATTAAGTCTCCAGATTTTTTGTTTTTTCCTGGCTTTTTGATGTATTTTTAAATATATATACATCGTTGTGGTCGGATGAATCTGCACCACCTATCCTACATTCTTCCACTCTATAGCTGTCTCCCATGTTCATAAAAAAGTAATCTATCATCGAGTGCACCTTATGAGTTGCTGAATAATGCGTATAGTCCCTTTCAAGAGGGTTAAGACTCCTCCATATATCAGTCATTCCCATTTTTCCCAATGTTTTGTGAGCTTTGCAAGCTGTTCTTTTGTTATTTTTCCTCAAACTCGTTGTGTCTAGGCTGTGTTTCATGACTATATTAAAGTCCCCCCCACAAACTAAGATGCCCTCTGTTTCTGTTGCTATAACATTAAACAAAGATTGAGAAAGTTTTTATCACTCATACATATACACTTGTCAGAGTAATGGATTAATTTTCCAGGTTTCCCTTTACCAAGATGTATCGTCCCTCTTTATCCTTGATTTCTTTTTCATAAAGAAAATTGGTTGAATGTGAAATGAATATTGCAACCCCTCTTTTACGACCCTGTCCCCCTCGTGTACCTGTCGGTGGGTGGATAGGAAATCCTCACATCTTAACCTAGACGAGGAACTATATACTACCCGTGGAGTTTTTCCCCTCGCTCGCTGCGTTGTGTCTCAGGTCGGGGCGCAGCCTTTCACTCGCTGCCATCCCGGTGCTCCTCGCAGGTTCTCTTCCCCTCGTTCACCGGTGTCATTTGGCGTATCCAGCAGGAGTACTCTTGTTTTCATGTCTTGTGCACCTTCCTTGGCATCGTCGTAGCTCTTCAACCCGTCATTCTAATGGATTTGTATTTTGGGGTCTGGAGTCTGAAAGCTGATGCCGTTCTCTTTCAGTGTCTTTTTTATTCCCGGGTATGTTTTGCGTTTCTGGACGAGTTCCGTGGGATAATCATGGTCAAACTGGATGGATTACTGCTGTTTTAAGAGGTGTACTCTGCATCACAACACTAAAACAACACATGAAGGTTTTTTTTTTTAATTTGAATTTGAGTACTCGTATATATTTCTGTGATTGCTGTTAGAACTTGAGACATCAAACTTGGATTTATGCACATTGGTGGAGTAATAGCTTAAAACAAACTTAGAATTGCTGTAGATAGGCTCAGTCATGTTTGCTTTGTCATGTGTGTTAATTTAATGGGACCTTCTGATGCTTGAAGGGCTCTGGAGGCCCAGATAACTGTAGTAATGAATACACTGTGTACTGGATAAAGTTGCACCAGTTTAGTATAAGTTTGTACCTCTTTGAAGTTGGCACCCCACAGGAGCGGAGTGGGATTAAAATTTGCCTAGGACTTTTGGCTTGAAGTGGCAGACCAAAACTCCTCTGGAGACACGGTCACCAAATTCTATTACACATGCCCTTTAAAACTGGCTGTGTTGTTAATTCTCAGGAATTATGAAAATATAAGATTATCAAAGGTGAGCCAAAGTACAAACAGGCTATGAACAACTCTGTTGAGTTGTCATACTGAATTTGTATCATATACAACCTTTTTTGTTTTTACTTTTTTTGGTGCACATTTGTGGTGTTGGGTTTTGTATGTAAATTCATTATTAGATGAAGTAGTTATATATTTGAATGTCTGAATTTTTGTGCTTCTAATATTTTTTTTTACAGATTTTCGAGGTTTGACTAAAACTTCTTTTACCTATAGTACATGAAAGCACATAAAAGGTACAGTGCCAAAATTACCTGAAATACAAGTAGACAATGATATGTATACTTCTATACATTTTTAATACACTATACAAAGGTATGCTGCTCTTCTTTTTTCTTTTTCTTGCCAGCCTACACAACATACTGAGTCTTGAGCTCATTCACACTGAAACACTGTCTGGTTAAATTGCTGGCAGTTTGACTTAATCATCAGTGAAAAGTCTTTTATTCTCTACATTGTTAGTGGAGCCTTAAATGTTTGAAGTGCCTGGTGGAGCAGTCCTGTACATCACTTAAAATTTACCTCACTGGATCCAATTGTAACGTCATGTTTTCTGACTAGTAATTGTGTTGCCAGACACCAACAGTGTATCTGAGACTTTCAAGCACTCTTTACATTTCCAAAGATCGTAACCTCAAGTCACCTGTGTGTTTTGCATGATTTCTCTCCCTCTAGTGCTTGTTCCCTTTAAGGTGTTGCAGAATTTAAACTCTGTACACTGTCATGGCTACAATATCTCCGGGTGATGGGTCTCAGATGGTTGCGCTCGGGAGCCTTACGGAGTAAATCTGCGCCAAGTCACTCAGAAACACTGCCACACACACGCACGCACGCACATACATACTTTTTTGTAAAGACTTCATTTTTTGTATTTATTCAATGCTCTTTATGCCATTAGTGGTATAACAATTTTACCCAAACCTGAAAACGCTTGAGATTCTGGCTTGTTTGTATGCTGGCCTGTAGACCTGACTGTGTTTATTCATTTTTCTAAATCACAGACAAAAAGGAGCCAGAGGGCAGGAGTCTATATATATATATATATATATATATATATTTAAAAAGAGTTGTAGCTAAATTCCATACATACATTAATACTAAATTAATTTACTTTCCTTTTGGGTTTTTTTATACTACTTGAGAAACAAAAATGACCATATTTCTTTTTATCACATCTGTATAGTCAAGTTTAATATACTCACATATACAGTCTACAATCTATAGAGTGCTGCTGCTGATTATTTATTGTCAAACAAGTCTCTCTTTTTTTTATGCACCACAACAGAGACTTGATGTTTACAATTTGTCAGCCTGTAAACCATCTGTCACTTCCAGCTGTTTTGATGCATGGACACTGACAGTACAGTGTTTAGAAAGATCCACGGCCTCCATAATTTGTAGATAGACATGTTTTACAGTAAATCATTGACCATTTGTCTGCCTGAGGCATTACGCCTTTAGTGTTCAACAAAATATGGAATGGAAGTAGTTTCAGTTCTCTGTCAGACCAGCAGACCATGAAGATGTGAATGAGATGCAACAGAACATCTGCCATATAATGGATGCTGTAATTTAAAATGCCCCACAGCATAAATGTTTTAACATGAATGACCCCCACTGGGCTTCAGACTACTGCCAACCCTCCCAGTACTGCTCACGTGCTTTTTGCAGTGAGGTAGGTTAGTTTATCTAACAACTCGAGGCAGCTTGAAAATCCAAATGTATCTATGGTCACATCCTACAGGATTCAGTCTCCAGCCTTAGATGTAACATCAAATAAGAATTATGTTTGTCTACTAACAATACAACAGTTTTTTTTGTACAGGCAATAAGTCTATTTTTACTTAAATAGGTCATAATTTTATCTTCTCGTTGATAAAGTTTATCATTAACTCTATGGCTAAGGGGGGTAATGGTAATTGTCTGTCTGTCTGTCTGTCTGTCTGGTGTTCAGTTACATCAATTTGGTTTAGTTAGAAATACCTTGACAACTACTGTATGGATTGCCATACAATTTGGTGCAAATATTCATGGAGCCCAGATAATAAATCTTAATGACATAGATTTTACCCCTTGTTCCCAGCAGTAGATTAAATATTGCAATAATCTTGTGAAGATAGATTGGTAACCTTGATGTCTGTACAAAAATCTGCATCAGTGAATGAGTCCTAATGATGCAGGTTCACATTCGTGTTTTTGAGTGACATGTTTCAACAACTTCTGAATGCTTTGTCATTAATTTAGGTACAGACATCCATTTTCTCATAGGAATGAATGGTGATAATGGTGTTGCTCATTTAACCTTTATTATAGTATTATATATGTATTTAGATTGTAAATGATATTTATTTGGGATCAAAAACATGTAAATCTAATGGCGTTTCCATTGGCCTCCGCTTTGCTTTGTAGTGGGTGTTGATTATCTGCTCATCATCAGCATGTTTGCATTGTTATAATGAGCATGTTAGCATTTGCTACTCGTTTGTCTGGAAGCTTTTAGTCTTGTTTTCACATACGCAAAATATGTTGGCAGCTGCAAAAAAAAAAAAAGTTTCACAGATTTGAATTTGAGAAAAGTTTTCTTTTATAAACTTACACATTCAGATACAAGCATGCCCTTTTTTTTTTTTTTTTTTTTTTTTTTTTTTTTTTTAACGTAAACACAAAATATGAAATTACAAGTGAAGACTGTGAAACTATTTGAACATAATTTCACAAGCACAAAATCTTTATGACCCTAATTTGATCCCATACTTTTTCTTTCTCAAATGTACTTTGTCTTCCATCTTTAAATGGAGGCCATTCTAATGCATTATGAATTAGTTCAAGTTAGTGAAAATAACATTCAATGTAGAGAAGTATAATGCTTGATACCCTCTGGATTCTTGCCACATTCTTTTAAATCTGAGGTCACAGTTTAGCTGTGGATGAGAGCGAGAAAGTTAAGTTGACACTCTTGCAGTCAGAAGAACTCTACTTCTTATTCTCCCAGGGTTTACTGAGGGAGAACTGTAACAGTTTCTATTCTGATAGGAAGCAAGTGCGAGGACCGAAGGGCAAAATCAACTAAAAGTGTTTGATCTCCCCACTAGCTGATTTACATTTACAGAGCACAGTCCTAATCTCCCCATTTATAACCACCAAATAAAGGAACAGAGACACAGAGGAAGACTGACCTGAAGCCAGTGAAGTCCAATGTCTCATACATCCCTCTCTCTGTCTTTATCTCTCCCACTTATCTTTAGACTGAATTTCTTTATTCATCTTTTCCTCCTTTTCTCCCTCTCTTTCTCTTCCAACATCTGTCCCATCCCTTTCTGTCAAACTGACTCTCTCTCCCTCCATCTTTCAGTCTCTGTTCTCATCTCCCTGAAGGGTCTCCATCTTATCTCTGAGATAAGCTGAACTGCCACAGAAACGCATTGGTCTTCATCTCTGTCTGTATTCCTCCCTTCTGGGTTTATTGAGGCCCATTTGGGAGGATAGTTGCAGTTTAATGAAGCATTCACTGTGTGTATGTGGCTGAGTGTGCGAGTGTGTGAGTGTGTGGTGCGAAATTACTTTTTACTTCCATGGATACTCGAAAAATGAAGGGAGGCGCACCTCCTGCACACTTGACAACATTATAAACCTCCATGGTCTCTGAACCATGAGGCCCCTTTGGACTTGACATCAAATAGTTTCCTGTTCAAGGAATTTATTCAGAACTTCTTAGTGTAGTAGATGCCCCCTGTGTGTTAACCTCATGAGATATAGTATGCCCAAAAACATGCTGCACATCCAAAGTGTAAAGATTAATTTCAATTCCCCATGACTTTGTTGCTGTCCTTTGCATAAACAGAAAGGAAAATATAATTTCCGATTTTGTTGACTGTATTCCTGCATACTGTACTACTGCATACTAGATCCTCTCATTCATCACCTCGCTCTCTCTCTTACATAACGAACAAGCACATATAAAGGCTCTCCCACCCCCCCCTTCCTCTCCCTCTCTCTCTCTCTCTTTCTCTCTTTCTCTCCCCCTCTCCCCTTCCCTCTCCCGCCCTCCCTCCATCCAACTTCATTCACCCCGCTGGCATAGGTGGTCTGCTCCTCACCTCATGAGAAACCCAGCCTACCCTTTTGCCTGTGCGGTTTCCCATGAGCCTCTTTGTTATCAGTCTAAGCGAGGCAGGAAGGAACTGCAGTTCAAAACCTGATGTCTTCCATTCAACTGCAGCTCGCTGCCATCTGGCTGCCCGACATTGCGTGGCATTACAATGATGCGTGCAGATGTAGGGGAAATCTGTTTGCCTTTAATGCAGGTTGTTTGCCTTTTAAGGATGGCAGACTGGCAGATGTTAATAGTATGCATGCATGCACATACAGTGCAGTATACAGTATGTAATAGTCCTACAACTCTGGTGGTGTATTTTTCATCAGGTGTAGGCGTCAGCAGACGCTTTGATGTGTTTGTGCGTGTTGATGATTTATTGGTGAATGGCTGTGTGTTGTTGCTGAATCTGCAACTGTGTTACAGCGCCAACAACCGATCAGCATAACAACATGTTGTTCTATGTTTACAGGGACAGAGGAGAAGAATGAGAGGAAAGAGAAACTACAGAGAGACAATATCTGTTTATCTTGAAAATGATGATTATTTGGTGGGTTTATGTGTCTGTGTAATTAAAGAAGAGAGGTAGGGATATTATTCAGTATGTCAGAAAGTGAATACAAAAAAAAAAATTGATAAAATTGATGGTGGAAAAACATCAGGGATAGACAGAGGTAGTACGAGTTGTTTCATCTGATGAGAATAGATGTATCAGGGGATCAATCTAATGTTTGGACTGTTTGCAGTTCAAAGCTAATTTTAACACAAGCACAATAACAGGATGTTGTGATGAAAAGTGATACTTATGATTAGTTAGCAGAAAGTAGAAAAATGCATTCACTGTGATTCATTTTGTAAAGCAGTAAACTGTCAAGTCCAAGGGGGAGAATATAGTCATTTGCCTCAACAAATTGGCCATCATTTATTAATAACACTAGATGATAGAGACTTTGAATGTTTTTATAGACCATGAAGAAAGAGGATTGTTTTACACATGTAATATTTAACAGAGTAATTTACAGATTAGCCAACGTTAAGCATTTTAGGATAATTAAGTACAAAATTTTAAATTCATTTTTTAAATGTTGAACTGTGCTTTCTTCTTTAATTTGTTTAAATCAAATCTATTCTCCACTCAGCATAAATACCAAATGTCCTTGTTTTAAATCTCATCAAGTAGTAGTAGTAGTAGTAACTACAAACTAGACCGTGTAGTATACTGCAGATGTTAGTGTTGCCAAAATAAAGGTTAGATAAGAAACTTTAATGGTGGTAATGAAGATTTGCTACTATAAAGGTAATGCAGAATTTTCTTAAGCTCTGAGAAGAGATTTAATGGCTATTTATGCTTTTTTTCTGCCTCATGGTCAAGGGCACAAATACAATTCACATGATGTTGAGTCTTGCCGTAATCAATAAACCGTAAACCAGGGATGGATGGTGAGCTGTTATGGCCATAAAACAGTGCCAGTTGTATTGACACGGCCATCTATACTACTCTGCTAACTCTTTGTCAAATGGAGAGAGACATTTTTCATGTTCTTGACTTCTATTAAATCAAACTGAGTCATGTTAAAGCACAGAATCTTTTTCTTAATGCTCTTTTCAAACATCGTAAAGATGGACAGCATTTTTCCTTTGCACTGCAGAGGCCAGGACATCTGCAGTGTCTTTGAAAGTGAACTAATGGAAAATAATAAACATACAGAAATTACACTCTTTTCTTTCATTGGAGAGTATACGCAGTTGATACCTTATATATATTCACCGTGGCTGCATGGTTAAATTGCCAATGTAAATGATCTATGTAAAAAAAACTAAGTTTCTCTTAAAGAAAGTTATCAAAGTACCAATAAACAATATTTTATATAACTCCTTATACTACTAATTAACCAAATTTCTGTAGTATGGAGGGTTTACTGTACTTGCAGGGAAAATCATCACCACTGTAAAGCTTCATGCAGCTTTAGATTCTTTTATTTTGGTTCTTTTGGTTTTTCACTTGTATGGTTGACTTCCAATTTTTCTCACTTACTAATGGTGTCCGAAACATACTGCCACGCAGTCTCAACCCCAGTGCTGTCAGATATCCTTGGAACTAATTGACTATAATTTGAGTAAAATTGCACATGATAACCTGTGACTGTGAGTCTGTGCTAAACTATTACAGTCATTGGTCAAGTTTGGTTTTGTATGACAGGCGTCAGCTGATCACCTTAAGTTAAACTGATTAAATAAATGAATATTTATGTCACCCAATATAAAATACAAATGAGTCATTTTTGGTATTTAAATGCTTAAAAACATTTTTGTCATGTACTGTATTTGACTATATACATATCCAGTAATAACAATAATTTCAGGACAGAGGATAAAAACTTAGAATTTGCCCAATTTGTTAGATTTTGCAGCTATATTACATGGTGTAGTAATAAGATTACTGGCTCAACTTAAAAAAAAAAAAATACTCCCACTGCCTTCTAGCACAGTTTTTTTTTTGGCAACAGCTTCTTTCATACAGTCTCTTCGATGCTATACTGAAAATGCTCTACAAAAATCATGCCAGATGAGACATTTGTTGGAAGTGATATATATGGATTTTTAATAAGAGACTTCTGCAGCTTTTAAGATATTGCTTTCACAATTAGAACATCAGCATTGACCCATTAAGTTAAGTGTTGCATTACACCTGTATTTTCATTATTTGGCATTTTGATGATAATGGAGTAAACTGTCCACGGCACTATTTCTGAATCTTCCCTAAGTGCTCTACCTAAAAGAGGTCTGCTAACTGAAACCTAATTTATTGCTAATTTTGTTGCATTTGTGTTTGCATTAAGCTACTCGGATTGCTTGCTGTGTAAGAGAGTGTTGAATTTACATGTCAAGATAAAAAAAAAAGAAAAATAAGAATATAAAGTCTTTTCGAGCACTATAAGCACTTTCTTACAAACAAATGCTCAGTGTCCTCAGTCATCAAAAAATGTGTTTGTCTAAATTATCCCACGTCAAATTTGCCTATGATTTGTAAAACACAGGTGTGACTAATATTAATAATAATGGCTGCATTCAATTTTAATCAGCTGGGATATTTCGACTGCCTGACTAAATAGTCACCATTAATTCATGTTATTAACATGTTATCTTCTGTTTTGCAAATGCAAGCATCTGCTGTAAAAAAACAAAAAAAAGTGTATAGTAATACAAGCCACTTCTGAAGCTTTCTGTACTTGGTCTAAGTGCTCACATCAGGGAGCAACAAATGGTCCCCCTATACTATAGCATGTCGTCCAAAATATGCTAAAAGTCATACTATAACATTAAAATGTATTAATGGGATTTTGGGGGATAAAATTTGTGGTAGTTTGGACAGAAATCCAAGAAGATTTAGACACACCCTTTATTTTTTGTTATTGATTCTTATTTGAGTTTTTGTATTAGGTTTTTGTTTTGTATTGTTAACCTTTGATTTGGTATTTGTATGACTGCATTTACAATGCACACCCGAAACCGTGTGGCTTACCCTTAGGGGGAATCGCTCTCCGTGAACCATATAGCTTACCCTTACCTAACTGTGTGGATTACCTTGAGCGGGGTTCAAACCCTCTTATTTCGCTTATTTCGGATGACATGCTATAGTGTGACTTTTCTTTTCATATTTTGGACGACATTCTATAGTATGACACAGTGGTGCAGTGGTTAGGACAGTTGCCTGAGTGATAAGTAACTGGGTTCGATCCCCACTTGAGGCATACATGTCAGTTCAGAAAAAGGTCATACTCCAAAAAGTGATTAAAAAAAAAAAAAAGACACGGCATGTTGTCCAAAAAGTGACCCAAAAGTAATTTTAGTATATTGTATAGAGTATATAGTATAGCCAGGGCGATGTGGCTAAGTTTGATGTTTTGCCGTGACACAGAAAGTTGATGTTTGAGGTCAAACGATGCTCCAAACCTCATGAAACATGCGTCAGGCACCAACTTTCATGAGTTTTTGAAGATGTTAAAACTGCCAAAAAAAAGCCAATTTTTTTGAAAGAAGAATAAGGAATGAGATCAGGAAAAAAATTAAAACTGCAAGCGAGAATATGCGGACCCTCGCGTGCTGCACGTCGGGGAGCCGGCAGCCCCGACCCGCTGGATCCCCGACATGCAGCGTGCGAGTGCCTGCATATCACTGCTTGCAGTTTTCATTTGATTTGTTTTTGTGTACATAGTTTGTGTGTCTGTGTATTTATTCATTGCTCTTATTTTTTCTAAAATAATTATTTTTTTATCTGTCTTAGTTTATTGTATACATATTTGTAATTGTTTTCTTATTGTGTGCACTTTTTTGTGTTTCTATGCTGCTGTCATGACTAAATTTCCCCACTGTGGGATTAATAAAGTCTAAATCTAAGTCTGGTCTAGTCTAGTAGAGGGATGTCTAAAAGCACTGACTCGCATTACAAGGGTTGTCTGCTCTTCCTTCCTCCTGGATGATCTGAGCTGAGTAATGACGTTAGACTCTGCACTGAGTTGTAACACTGAATAATGAGGTGAGAAATGGAGTCAGAGGGTGCAGTGGTAAGTGTTGACATTGTTGACATTGTTGACATTTCATGGCAGTGAATTCACCAACACCAAAGGAATTATTTAGAGCCTTGTGAATCTTGATGTATTGGATATTTAGAGCTTAAAGAAATGTGTGAAAGAAGGTTCTGCAGTCTGCGTTAGGGTTGTATTATGTGCATCTTCTCTGTATGAGCTGTGTAAACTACAACTAAGGACATTTTTTAGATGGATTTATAAAATACAAATGACTCGTGGAAATTTATCAAAAATATATTACCCCGGAACTTTAGTACAAAGTTTTCATTTACAGTAGGCCTTTAATTAATTCACCAAAAACCAAAGATATCCAGTTTGCTACCATGAGGAGACGCTGCAAATCCTTGTATTTAAACAAGTTGAAACCATGAAATGTTTTGCTGGAATTATCAATAGATATTGAAATATCGTTATCATGAATTCTTTGACCATGATAATCTTGAAGTGAAAATCTTAATATTCAAATATTAAGACTTGTTATTAATCAACTAATTGATTAGCTGACTGATTGCATCAGCACTAATTGAATTAAATAGTATAAAATGTTGTAGTAATGACAAAATACCCATGCTATATTCTGTTTTGGTAATTGGGGGGCACAGTGTTGCAATGGTTAGCATTGTCGCCTCACAGCAAAAAGGTTCCGGGTTCGAATCCAGACCTGGGCATTTCTGTTTGGAGCTTGCATGTACTCCCTGTGCCTGCGTGGGCTCTTTCCGGTACTCCGGCTTCCTCCCACCATCCAAATATATGATGCCTACACACATGAAAAATACATTTCCCTAATAAAATATAAAACAATTACCATGCATTGGCATAAATTCTGACCCCAGATTTGCCTGCTTGTTCCTGTATGATATTTCCTCAAATAGTCTGCTGCCCCAAGAGATAATGTTATTATCACTGCATCCCTTGGTAAAATGTTGTTTATTCCGTTAATTACCATTCCTTTTTTATATGCTGCACTGCAGCTGTGGGGGCTATCTGGCACATGCAGCCAGGCAGAGCCTGTAAAAACCCTTCTGGAAGATTCATAAAAGTATAAACTACAGGAAACTCCTCCTTAGGGCCCTTTAATGGGTCTGTGCTTTTCAGGAAGTGTTAAAATGTAAATTACGGAGAATTTTATTTTTCTCAATGACAGCCTGGGGAGCAGTGAGAGGCAGATCTCGGGTGGATCCCTATTTTAGCGACAGTGTTCCAATAATCTACTTCCAATTTCTAATGGCCAGAATATACCAACAGTATTGTAACATTAAAACCAGAGCATTGCAATAAAGGAGACAACCCTCTTTTGATACAAGTCACTATATAAAGATAGAAAACAATACTAATTCAGACTCCGGAGAGTTTACAAAGGCTGTGTGGGAGGAGATACTAATTTTGTACATCTTTACAATGGCACCTTCATAATCTCATAGGTACATTTATAGGCTTTAACAGGCTTTAACAATGCTATAACACTTAGTTAGATAGCCTTGCTTGTCAATGAACAGAATGACTGACTTGGTTTAGAAAGTGCTTTTCATGGAACAGTTGGGATGTTGGTGAGTGGAAATTAAAGTCCCCTAGAGATGTGCCACTAGTTATCAGTAGGGGAAAAAAAAAAAAATCCATCAGCCAGCTGCTCTCACACTGTCATTGAAGAAAAGGATTAAAAATGTCTCATATCTATTTAAAGGACTAAGATCAGGCATCCCCTGTCCTACAGTAAATAAGAAAAATAAGGATACACAATAAAAGCAGCAGCACAAAAACCTACAAAAATACATTTACATTTTCTTTGCAACATGCCATTAGATTTAAAAATAGGGTATTAACAAAGTATGCATTTAGTATTACTGTAAAGATATAGGCTACTTTGTCACTAACTTTAGTGGCCTTTCCAACTAGAATGCCTTTCGTCAGGTCAAAGTATTGCCGTGGGCAACCTGACTGCATGAGTTGAAACACAGGTTCAAGTATACCATGAATTATTTTCTCCTACATCCGGCCACATTTGTGCCTGAGATTAATTTCAGTATCAGCTGGGGGCCATGTAGTTGAGTCTTTTTACACTTCCTTGGTGAATGAGAAATTCAGTGAGACAGAATTCACTATCTGCCACCATGTCAACTCATTTTGAATAGAAAGCCTTAATAGTCATACTAATGGCAATCATTTTGGTTTGGGAAAATGTTAAATTACCTTTAAAGAATCTGCATGAATCACCAGATGAAACACCAGGTGTCTGGGTTTAGTCAGGGATTTGTCAGTCATTATTTAAAAACCACAGTCCTTAGAAGCTGCTAATGTATAACAATTTAATTATATGGCAACAGTACAAAGTCAGATATTCTCATTATTCCCACCTGTTAGCTTTCCACCAAATCAGATCCAAATCCTGTGAGTAAGGTTTTGCCTGAAAACATACCCTTGCTTTGATGAATCTTTGATTTTGTGTCATCTTCTGAGTGAAAAACAAAAAAAG
The DNA here is from genome assembly GCF_022577435.1 of Embiotoca jacksoni. Classification (NCBI taxonomy): domain Eukaryota; kingdom Metazoa; phylum Chordata; class Actinopteri; family Embiotocidae; genus Embiotoca; species Embiotoca jacksoni. The sequence continues at coordinate 21,991,825 of NW_027185229.1, forward strand.
TCCTTTATTAACCAGAGTAAGCCAAGGGTGGGAAGGGTAGAGGCCCAAATGGAAAGAAGATTACAGGACTGTACATTAAAACGCGCACTTTTAACACAGAGCAGCCAAACAGGAGAGCGCGAGAGGAAACCTCAAGGAGATGAAGAGATCTTTGAAGTGACACTCAGCACTTCTTTGAAGCTGTTCTCTTGTCCAGAAGCAAAAATGGGTCTGTATTTTATGTTTCGATTTGGCCTCATGATTTCACCTTTGAAGACAGAGTATACAACATAGCAGAGTGGTTTCAGAGAAGTGTACGGTAGATATACAGTATATCTCCTTCCAGAGTGCTGCTAAAATTTTAGAAGTAAATGGTTTGATTTAAAAGTTATCACTAGAAAGCACATTGCTGCCAAGTGAAGGAACATGAAGTCCACAGGGGCATGCCAGGAATCCTTAGCTGCTGCACTTTTCCAAACAGATTATCATGTTGGCGCAATCACTGGGGAAATGAAGATTGGTACAGTCAGATCAGGCTTAGAATATAAACAATTAAATAGCTGACACCAATATTATCTGGTAGGTTCACCAGCAAGCCAAAAAATTATTCTTAAACACATCACTTCTCCTCACTTCTATATGGTGCAGATTGAAACTTCACAACATTTCACATTGCTATTTGAGTACTACCTAACTTGTCAAACTTTAAATTCTAGTGTTTGTAAAGCAGAAGATTTACAATAAGAGTGGTGGCAAATATAATTCATAGTCATTTAAAGAACAATGAGTCCTTAATGACGCGTTAATGAGCAGGTGGGAAGTGGGAGAATACTCTTGAACGCCTGTCAAATTAGGTTAGGTTAGGTTAGGTAGTTACTTTATTAATCCCCAAGGGGACATTTTTTAATTATTTAATTATGGCACTAGAACAGTAAAATGTAAGAAGTCAGTTTGCCCGGTTACTCCTGCTTCTTTGCTATCTGACCGGCATTGGAATGGCAACTTCAAGTGGAACTGTGGAAAATTCAGTTATTTCTAGGGATGAGACGAATATCCGGTACGGATAATGTATTTTTGACAAGTATGAGTTTAATCCGATTAAATGTGTCGATATCCGTGTTGATGAAGGCTTCTAACAGATACTAGCTGTGTGCACACATCAAGGCAGCTACACACAGAGCTCCGCCTCCTTGTTAACGCAGACCGATGCAGCTTGAGACACACTGGGTGGACAGAATGGAAAAGAAGCTGGTGACTGACTTTAATCAGAGGGTCACTGATAATTTTACAGGCCAGAAGGATAAGAGGCCAACATATATATTGAAGTAGTGCTACTGGCTAGGGCTTACGCAACATTAGTGTGTTGTGTTGTTTGTTGTGTATGGTTTTTTTGGGGCTTCGCTGAAGTTCATCTACTTTGATAGCTGTGTTTATTCATAATTATAGAAAATGTCAGTACATCAAAACATCTAGAAATGTAGTGTACAAATATATCTGAGCTCCATTTTGTGTCTTTGTTTATGTATATGGACGATGAACAGGTTTGTTGTGACTTTTCTTGTATTCTAACAGCCGAAATAGAACGTATTTCCTGGGGAGGCCATATTGCCTTTGTGTGTGAAATTGCATTTAGTGGTCAAAACATACCATTTTAAATGCACCTCCGGAATTTGTAATTTGTATTTAGTATGCTTTTAGAATTACTATCTGGATTTTAACTTGTATTTCAGGATTTGGTGAAATTTAGATTTAAATTGAGGTTGTTTAGATGTTTGCACCAGACTGGTTTGAAAGTAACTACCAGCAAAGTATTTGTATGAAGGGTAATATTTAGAATAAACTAAATCAGTCAGTGAAATTTTTGAAATAGCATCATAAACAAACAAAACCTGTTTGTAAACTGAAGACAAATTTAATACTGTTTAGTCTGGTCAGATCTAAATTTTGTCAAGACAAAAATTTCAGAAATTTGATGGTCACATGGGTTTCTTTGCGAACATTTTACACATAACTTTGTTTGGCTCTGTATTTCAAATGAGTCTCGCTGATAAAAGAAACATAGTACAGGATTTTTGCCACCGTAGGGACTCCCGCCAATGTTCTTTGGAGAATAGTTTCAGAGATGGTTCCTTTTCTAATATTGACTCTGTTTACTGCTATGAGGTCATCAGGGACTCTGCCTTTGTGTTGAATTGTGGGGGACATAACATAGTTGTACAGTATGAGCTTAGAGAAAGTAAGTCTGTTCACATTTGAACTGAAATAGAGTGGAAAGCAAGAAAGTAAGACAAAAGGATAGAAATAAAATGTGTTCCTTAAGTAACAGCTTGTACATGTACAACAGGTAATTTCTAGGTTTTTTTTTTTTCATGGATCAAACTCTGCCTGGAGGGCTTTTTGTTAGAAGAACAAACAAAAGAAACCAACAATGTACCTCATTTCCGCAACAACTACTAATCAAATCATCTTACTGTCGTACTAAGCTTTCCAAAGACGCTGGATTATTCAACTATACTTGTGAATATCAAAAATAAAATAGTATTGCCTACAAGATTTCCTTCAGCACTTTGTTTGTTTGCTTGCTGACATTTCCATTGAGAAGTTGACCTTGAAATAGCTGATCATACACACAAGCACAACACACAAGTTTTTTTTTTTTAATAGATGTATACATTATGGCCAAAGATTTTGTAAACCTGTCAGAATGTGACATTTAGCATGGGCCTTGTACCACACACTATCCTATAAAGACGATAGTCAGAAGCAATCAGTATCCATTGGCAACTTGTCCCTAACAAAAGTCGTCATGGCTTTTGAAATTATGCTATAATTCTACAATTCCAGAGAAAAACAGTGTGCACAAGATCCTGGTAATTACTGGCCAGGAAAACAAAAAAAGTTTGTGTAGATATTTATTTGGTGCTCCTCTTTCTTTCCTATAGTGCAAAATCGATCTGTTTTGGTCGATGTCAAAATGTATGTAATGCATTGTTATTTGATTGCATCATTTGTCTAAATTATATTTAGTTAAGTATTTTAAGGCAATAGCCTTCCTACTACTGTGTACATTTTTTTTGATATTCTGCTTTGTATACCAAGCAGTGGTGGCTGGTGGAAAATATCCCATGCGGGGCTGAGCCATATTCAGTAAGTTTCAGTAACCATCCCAATACAATTCAACACAAACTGCAGGATACTAGTGCTCTGTGAAATAGTCAGTAATTATTTAATGTCACTATTAAAAAGTTGAGGCATTCTTCCACCAAAAACATAAACCGCTTACTTCACAAGCTTTCCATCTGCTTTTGAAACTAAACTCAAACAGTTAAGGGATTTATTTTACACATAATGTCTGCTAAGAGAGGCAGTTGACTTGATACATTAGTGCATCCCTGTTGCATAGGTGCACAGCTGCGCTGTTGAACACACGAAGTGTATGGTGATGGTAGCAAATGAGTAATGCACGAGGCACACTGTCAGAACAGAAATCCTATGTCTTAAATATTGTCAATAATGTGTGGTACCCAGACATCTTCGAGCTGCTGCCTGCTGCGGTTGATACAAACTGGGTTGGCAAGTTAGCAAAGATCAGTGTCGACTACATAATGAATAATGACAATCTGGGTTGTAAAGCGAAAAACATTTTCGAAGTTAATGAAGCTTATGAAGGATTTAATTAAAGAAAATACACCAAAAGCAGATGAATAAACATAAACAAAAATCACACAAGGCTGTTTGCTTGAGGACATGTCGTCAGATTCGTGACCAACTGACTTTATGTCAATGTGGTACTGGATTTAATCTTTTACATTGCCAGAAGCTGCTGTATATCCCATGTTGGGGCTGTGGTATTGCAGTATTGCTTCCAGCCATCAGGATTCAAATCAAGAAAGTGTGTGCTCTCAGATTAAATTGATTTGGGCGGTATTGACTTTAATGGAAATCTCCTGCCTTCCATCAGAGTATGTAGTTTTAGTTCATGCCCATCTAGTACTTCATTTCTACTGATAGGTTGTTGAGAGTTCAACCCTCCCTTTGGAGAGACACCCCCCGCCCCCCATATTCTTTCATTAACAAACAGCTGAATTCTTGAACTGGGTGGTTTTACTCAGACTGTACCTGTGTTTCTGGGTCAGGGAGACTAGTTTCTCAGTATTAGCTGTCTGTAAGCTTTTTGCAAGAATTTGTTCAGGTGGTGGTGCCTTGAGCTGCACACTTTGTTTTGTTGACCCAAAGGAAGGAGGCTGTTGGCACTTAACATCACACAACAAACAGGGCTAACACAAGCAACTGTTCCATAACTGCAGAGCCTTGTGCTCACGATGAATGCGTCAATAGTTTTTGTTCAGTAGCTATGCTGCAACAATATTGTCAGTTGTCTATGACAACCTTATGTTGGAAACAAAGCAGAAATCACAATGCAGATGTGGTTTCAAAACTGGATTAGTGGACACTATTTTTTGTCGAACAGAGATGCAACGTGTATCATCTGAAAGAGGAAGTTCTGCTGTTAATTTAATATGCGATATGTTGTGAAGCGATCGGGACTGTGGGGCTTATTCAAGTGTGAAGCAGGAGCTTGAAAGTCATTGGAGAAATTAGTAAAAATATTGTTCTGCAGACATTTGATCTGTCTTTATAATGTGACATTTCAGTATACTAATGTGTAACTATCAACATTATAAAGCTCCGGTTCCGCTCTATCTTATGAATACGTTTCATATTTTAGCAGTGACAATATAATTCAGTAGTGGGTGGGAAAACGGTTCCCGTACTACACCTGTCTGAGTTTTGTCGAGAGCTGGAGGTGTCACAAAAATTGACAGAGGTGGCTGCCTCATAATTACATGTAACTAATGTAGTTTTTTTGCCGTGGTGGAGGCGAGGCTCTGATAATTGGAAGCACGGCTCCGCATCATTAAAAACAAAACCCACGTGCTAACTGCTACAGGCCTGAGTAGCCGTGTAACCTGGGCGAGCCAAGCCAACATAGCTCCTCTCTTCCCCCGAGAGTTGTGAAGCGTGGGAAGGCAGTCTAAAGGATGCCCAGTCCCAGAGAACGATGCAAGCCAGACCAGTATAGATCCTCCTCTCCCTCGGCCGCTCTGGGGAAGCCAAAGTGACCAAGGAAACACAGCATTAAGCTGATGCCCACGATTCATCACGTTATATAATTGATTTTTCCCTCATCCCAAACGCATTAGCTTTTCCCAGCATGCCTTAGTTCTTCTTTCATAACTTTAAAAAACTAAAGCAACCAAATTAAACAGGCCGAGTGAAGAAAATAGAAATAAATGTACTTTTGATAAAGGTGTACTTTTATAACATTTCAATGAAGGCATAACAATAATTTAAATAATCTATTACTCGAAAACATGAGTGCACAAAGTGGTAGCGTAATAAACATATCATAGTTTCTATTCTTAAATTTGGAATGTGAAAAAACAGCTTCCGGTTCTGCCTGAATGGAAGACATGGTCGTACTTAGCATTGATAAGTAAACTAGGTATAAACTCTTATATTGACTTATAAAGATGGATATATCCCCCAGCCTTTTAATGCAGCAGATCAAAGGGCTTGTCATGTGCCTTATTTAAGATTGTTTCTATGCCCTTCCATTCATGATGACACAGCCTTACATCCATAGCACACAACTGTGGTTGCTAATGGAACACTCATAAGTGATTTGTATTTGAACAGAAGAAAAACATGAATTCTCTTTTTCGTTCAAATATCTCATAAACATCTGCTTACCTGTTTTCACAATTGCAAGGATAAACCCATTGAGGTGGACTACCTTGTGTTCAAGTGGGTTGTTAAACCACAAACACATCAAAAAATATAGAAAAAGCTGATTGAAATTAGTGAAAAAACTTTACAAACTTAGTGATAGAGTGCTACGGAATTAACCCCCCAGATAACAACATTGGGCATAACAGTGAAATTAAACTGTAAATCAATGTGGATGCATTGTATATAAATATTCACATCCAAACAAGGTTGCCAGTTTGGGCAGCCGTTGAGACAGGCATCCTTGTACTCCCTCACATTTTGGCCCTTACATGGAATAAATATAATGTACTGAAATTTTTTACCCACAAGCCAACCAGATCTAATCAAGAGCTGAAAAACAGAGACGTAAATGAAAACGCCACAAATCTTGTAGTGCACCACTGCTTTGCCACCCCTGTTTTAAATAGATCAATTGCCTCAGCTCACATTGTCAGGCCCTTAATATCCTCCCCTCAGGCTTGTGGTTTAGCTCTTTAGTCCCATAAAAATAGACTTGATGGATGGCTTTGCAGCACTCTGACAGAGGCAAGGGAATCCCCAAACAGCTCCCCCTCCCCTCACTCAACCCCACTCTCTCCACCACCACCACCAATCCATCCACCCTCCTGGAGCCAGCTGGCAGGCTATTGTTCAGCATTTTGCCAGCCTCAGTTCTTCCTCTTTTCTTTGATTGAATCACAAGTTCACTACATTCAGGGGTTCTTACATGGGTCAGTCCGATTTAGGGACAAAATTAGCTGCACATGTGCAGATTGTAGCCAATAGGAAAGGGGGAGAGGAACAGACAGAATGAGGCAGCCAAAGGTAAAACAAAGAATTCATGTTAGTTATCCAAACTGAGAGGGGCTAGTAAGAGAAAGTAAGGTTGATAAGAATGTAACAATGTTAAGAAGTATGTGTCCACTTTATTTTACTCAATCACTGTCTCATTTTTAAATAACACATCCCTTCTTAACTCCACATCAATAGGTTTCGAGATATTGATCAGATATCCGGTCTTCTCAGGCCCACAGGCTAATATCCGCTGTTTACTACATATAAATCTTCAGTTGGTACACTAAATAATGCAATACCAAGCAGGGAAATTGAGAGAGAGAGACAGATGCAGAGAGAGAGAGAGGGTACATTAGGCTCTGTAAAGCTCATACAAATAGAAAACGCTCCAGATCTGCCAGTGATCACACTAAACTGAGACATTTGTCTCTGTTGGGTTTGTCCTGCTGTGCCCGCTTTGGGATGATTAAACTCCATCAGGTTGTCCAGGAACAGATGAAACCTTTTTAAGCCACACTATGAAAAATGACTTGGTACAGAAGTGTGTTTGCTTGTAGTTTTGGTTCAACATTACTCAAATGTAGGACACATTATTCTATCCTACCAGTCAGCATGAAGTATTGAAACAATTGCCTATTCGGAAAAACTTCACAGGCTGTGACTTTTAAAGGAAATTGCAAATACAGTATTAATAATATAAGAAAGATTTTCTCTCCGTTTTTTGACAATGAAAAGATATGTAAAGTGCAATGGGTGCCTATTAACTTGAAAACAATTCATAAACTTTTCTTCTTTGATTTTAATCAAAGTCTTCTGCATTCACACAAGTCTCCCTTAAAATAAATATGTAAAATAACTGACACCCTTTGTGCAAAAACCTCTGGAAGGTGTTTCTTAAGCAGTTGTGCCATATCTCTTGCGTTGAACATATTTCACCTGCCTCTATAGTGTGTGAGGGGTCAAGGGGAGCAAAATATCCTGCTGAGACCTGTTGATTACTTTAGAAGATATGTAAGGAGAAGCCTTAGGCAAAGGCCCACCTGGTTATCGCTTCGATGTGCATTCTGAATCCCAATGACTTAGAAAGTCATTGCGGTGCAGGACGTAGCCTCGCTTCACTATATGATTCTGCTGTGTCTTCAATAGCGTGTTAGAATTTTTGGCTCCGCCCCTTAGCTACATCAGTTCCTAAACAAAATATTTTCTAGTTTGCCTTCAATCTTTGTGTGCCTGACCCACTGTCTCCCACTCTATCTCGGGCCAAGCTAATGTATCCCCTCCTTTGTTACCCTACATGTTAAAACTCCTCATACAAGCCCTGTGTGTCATTTACTCTTCAACGTGTATTAGTGCATCAGACTAGGGGGGGGGGGTGTATAGATTATTTAAAAGCACCACAGGATGAAATCAATCTGCCAGCAGAGAAGGAGCAGAGGACCAGCTGCATCAAACATCCAATCGTATCACTCCTCACCCTCGCCTGCTGCTCTGGACTGTTCACTGGAATTATGGCTATTTAAAACATTACACAAAAAGCAACAAGGGCACGGTTGGAATATAAATGTATTCTGGTACACTTTGTTCAACTATAAACCTGCTGCTGGAGTTGTGGTCCTCAGTTTTTGCTTCCTTGACGAATGAAGAGAAGGTCAGTAAAGGGACTTAGGGAATTTTTTTTTTCTCTCCTCAAAACATTTTTAGAGAGACCTTTTTGATACTCAGTGGAAGACTTCTCCCACACACTTGTCACTGAGAATGTTCAGGTGCTGAAATTTTATGTTTGAGCAACCTGGATAAAATTGTAAAGTATGAAACTTTAAAACGCAGCAAAGAAGCAAGCAAAACTCGCCCAGTGAATATGGCATGATACCCTGAAACAGCCTTCAAGAAAAAAAGAAACAGAAATACAAAACAAATATTGAGGCTAACAATTGCCAGAAGTTACGGTTGCATGGTGTTGAAAGAAAATGTAGACAAAGGACATTTAACTGGAGCGTTTGCCATTTTTTTTCACCCTTGAACTCCTGGGCTGTGTGATCTCTTAGGAGCTGCTGCCAGTGGGCATTGGTGCAGCTGCGGCCGTGTTCTGCTTCCTGGACTGGAGTGAACAGGAGGAACGTTGGGGATGTGATGCTGCTGGACTATCAGGCGGCACACAGCACTGCCTTTGACGGCCTGGTGTGTGACTACTGGCATCACTACACAGACGTAGTACCATCAGCAGATGTACAGGCACACACACTACATGGCACAGCGCAGAGTCACAGTGTAAAATCACTTTGTAGTCAGTGTGCATCACACCCTAGAGGCGTGTGTGCATGCGAGCGTGCGTATGTGTGTGCGTGTGCGCGCGCGTGTGCGCGTGCGCGTGCATGTGTCTGCGCGTGTTTATGAAGTGCTGTGTGCCCCTGGGCTCATGGGTGCTGAAGGGGAAGGTTAAGCTGTAGCCAGATGTTGCAAGACACTGCTCCAATAGAGTCCCCAGTGTGAGCACAAAGGATTATAAAAAGGGCTTTCATGACTGTTACGCTGTTGTATTTATTCGTGTCTTAGGTTGTGAACTTTTACTCAGACAAAAAGCAAACAAAGAGCATTTATTTTAACAGCATTTATCTACTTGTGAAGAAGGCTACATGAGGGTAGATTTTACAGTTGTTAAAAATCACTGTTCTGTATTACTTTACTGTGACAAGTGAAGCGTCTGGCTAATGTCATCCTCGTCGAGGTCGTTATATTTTCGTGCACAATGGCTATATCCAATTTTGGCTATGAAATCGATGAAGTAGATATGCAAAGTACAACAGAAAAGACAGATCTAAAAAGGTTATCTTTAAAGGACAACTCTCCTCGATTGGAAAACTTCACAGTATGGCAGTATACAGTGCATCTGGAAAGTATTCACAGCGCTTCACTCTTTCCACATTTTGTTGTTACAGCCTTTTTCCAAAATGGATTCAATTATTTTTTGTCCTCTAAATTCTACACACAATACCCCATAATGACAACGTGAACATTTTTATTTTTTTATTTTTGCAAATCTATTAAAAATAAAAAAAATAAAAAATCACATGTACATAAGTATTCACAGCCTTTGCCATTACACTGAAAATTGAGCTCAGGTGCATCCTGTTTCCACTGATCATCCTTGAGATGTTTCTACAACTTGATTGGAGTACACCTGGTAAATTCAGTTGATTGGACATGATTTGGAAAGGCACACACCGTCTATATAAGGTCCCACAGTTGACAGTGCATTTCAGAGCACAAACCAAGCCATGAAGTCCAAGGAATTGTCGGTAGACCTCTGAGACAAGATTGTATCGAGGCACAGATCTGGGGAAGGGTACAGAAAAATTTCTGCAGCATTGAAGGTCCCAATGAGCACAGTGGCCTCCATCATCCGTAAATGGAAGAAGTTTGGAACCACCAGGACTCTTCCTAGAGTATAGCAAACTGATATATAGTTTGTATAGCAGAATAGAAAACAGACTGTGCCAACACTATATAAGGATTCTCAAAAACGGATTTCCCATTCTACCAGTGTGGACTACTTTGCATCTTGATCCTCTTTGTAGTTTGCCCACTCTCGGGAACGTGTGATAAGAGGAAGTTGGCCAGTGGGATCCTCTGACCTTTTTGCTTTTCCGGTGGATATGAGTGTGAACAGCGTCAGCTCATTGCTCTCGCGGCCTCCGATAAGGGTCGTTTTGGCACCAGGGGAGAAAGTGACCGGAGGATAGGGTGCTATTGTGGCACAGTGCTATAATGATAACAAGACCCCCTTGTGATTATAGAGTGTCAGATCAGAGGATTTCATGAACCTGCGTTGGATTACAGCCTCTTTTCCTTAAAGCTCTCTTGGGATGGAGCTGCAGAATGTCACCAGGGAAGAAGAGGATTATACATTCCAGGAAATCATATGGAATTACAGCCTCAGTGGTTTGGACATCTTGTGAAGTGAAGATGGCTGGGTTTTGGAGGGAGAGGATGAAAGAGGGTCAGAAAAAATATGTGGTGAGGGGCAAGGTGGTGATTGAGGTTTATTTTTTTTTTTTTTAACTCTATGGTGGCTTTTCTTAGCTTTTACATTCTCCAGTTGCTGTATAACCTGTGGGCCAAAGGCTTACGGGCATAATGGTGAACAAGTAGTTAGTCACATCATGTGGACATAGAACTTTAGTTCTGGGATTTCTGGGTCTGTAATTACAAACTGAGTGCAACAAGAGCTTCCGTCTCCACAATACCGCATTGAGATGAGTAAATGCAGCATAATACATTAATATGAAAGAACATTTGATTAATTACTTGACACTCATGGAAGAGTGATGATTCCAAATGAAATACGTACTTCAAAGAAAAACATCACATTGACAATTTTTTGGACGTGAAAAATACAGAGCATTTCAAATATACATTGAAATACTGATTCATTTTAAGAGCTTTGACTTTAAAGTAATTAGTATTTTGAGGAACAGTCATTTCTCTTTTTAAAAATTAAAGGTCAGGTATAACTTTTTTTTCATAAAATTAATATTGCATTTTGAAATGAAAGCTGGCACGTATTTGATTAAAGACAGAGTTCTACTTCATATTCTGCTTGTTGTCTGGACTGTCAGAGCTCCACAGTCAGTCAGTTTTTCTGTCATAAAATTCCACATCCAAGATAATCAAGATTCATCTTTTGTCTGCAATAATAGTGAAGTATACACAGTGGTAATATGCAGATAGCATGCGTACTCTGTGGACTCCAACTGAATAGAACAATTTATTGTTCTTGAATAATAGATAGAGACGGGACTAAAGGTAGAAATCTGGTTCTTGTTGAAAGCATGGTGTCTTAGCTGTCGGTGCTGCTCACGCAGTGTGACTGTGAATGCCAAGTGGAGCTGAGAGCAGGACCTTTGATCTTGCAAACCAAGGCTTTAAAAGGAATGCCATAACCACTGAAGTGTACATGGCAAACCTGACATAGGTGATGTTAGTATTTTCTTTTAAGCTGTATGTCAAATATTTCTCCAGAAACTGATTAATCATACTATACGTTGTAATGATAGACATGAGTTTAAGCGAAGTTACCAAAAGACCATCTCTCTATCTAATAATGTAACTATCTGTCTCTCTCTCTCTCTCTCTCTCTCTCTCTCTCTCTCTCTCTCTCTAAATCAGTTAGGTGCAACAACACAAACAGAAGCCTCCGAACGCACCGCAGAGTTGGATCAACACTTCTTTGATTTGCTTTCAAGAAAACTTAAAATACTGCCAGAAACTTCAGCGTTAGGATTTTTTTGTCAGATGTATTGCTTTGGATTGCATTAGATTGCTGTATACGTAAGGCCCCCCAACTTTATGCCAGCATTTTAATTGTACTTCACTTAAAGTCACTGCATCCTGATTTGAATTATTTCAGTTATGTTAGCTTTACTGAAAAAGTTGAGATCTCAATTTAAGTGTTCAAGTTACATGTGAGCCATCAGAGACCTGAGTGCCCCCCAGAAGCAGTAACATTTCAAACACCATTAGCATTTTGAAGGCTGCAGTAAATACAGAATGCATGAAATCAAGTTCAAACCAAATGTCTTATCAGCAGCTCAACTTTGCCCTGGTCAGTGCAGATGACTTTGAGGTGTGATCCAAAAGTTCAGAGACTATTAATGTTGTGCACGGACGAAGCACAGAATCTTTCAGTATGCTCTTCCTCTCCTTATGTTGCTTAATGGCAGTTAGCAAACTGCCGTTTGGTGCATTACTACCACCTTCCTGCAGGAGTGATGCATTACAACCACGCATCGGTAAAATCAGGAAATAAGAAAGGACAATAGTCGCATAGAGTAATCGATTGTTTTATATTTTAATGACTATCCGAATATTAAAAAAATCATGAACCATCTCTAGTTGTGATCGTGCGCCCATAGTCTTATCAGCATTATAGCCTGCTAGCAGGGGTTAGCCTTGAAAGCTGGACGAACACCCTGTGAATTTCATTAAATGTACAATGTTTACAATTTGGTCTTCCTTCCTGCAGGACGCAACCTGCTATATCTCTGCACACCAATGTATGGGTCAACCAACCTCTGCCTTGTGGAGCTCGCACTAAATGCAAACACCAACTTCTGATTGAAATACAAATTTGACAAAGTCACAGAAATTTGTTCAGAAAAGGTCCGTCATAATTGACATCATCAATGTGCTGAAATGTGCTTTAAATCCTCATTCTTATTGCAGTACTACCTCCTTAAATAATGGATAACAGATGGACCTCTGGGTTGATGTTTCAAATAGCTAATCTACATTCTGATCTGACTTTTCAGGATTTTTTTTTATTGTTTTGACCCACACTTTGAGCGTTGAGAGGTTTAAGTGCCTCACGCCTATTATCCCACACAAGTCACACACGGATACAACAACACAAGAGACACAGACTGAAGGAGATGCAATGAATATCAAGTAGAAATGATGTGATAATCAAAATGGAGGTCTTTTTTTTCTTTCCCCCTCCATCAGCAGTGGCCTTCAATTCCTCCATCTACCAGCAAGCCATGATCCTCTGACAGTAGCAATCACAACCCATTGAAAATGTCCCTCTCATCACAAAATAGAAGCATGGAAAAATCTATAAAAGGTTTTAATGTTGTGAGCCAGCCATGATTGCCAGGGCTTTTATCTGTTATTCACCAGATCACACTGTCCCACTCCCTCTTGCTTCTCTCTGCCAGGCCAAAGACAGCCAGAGAACATTATGTATAATGACAGCTTTATTCTTGCAGGTAGATAGCCCATATGTTATCAATACTAATTGTACCTGCTTGACAGAGATAATTTCTCCCTGGGTCATAATTTGCCTGTTGCCTTCTTTTGTCAGTGGAAACTAGAAAAAAGGAAAATACATGAATAGATACATTTAATCTATCATGAGATGATACTTTCTAACCATGTGTATACACAAAAACCTCAGCGATTTAACCACATACATTTTTCTGTGCTTATTAAAAAACAAATAGAAAATTACCAACATGCTCTGTAATAAAGTTTGAGGGCACTTTATTCATTTTGTGATATGGGTAAAAGTTGGTGTTTCATAAGTTCATTTCAGCTCATTTACAGCAACTATTTTACCATGTTCACAGTGGCAATGATCAAAGGCACCACTCAGTCTGTTCCACAGACATTAAAGGAAAGAAATGATTTACCTCTGCAAATGAAAAACCTCCTGGGGAGCCATGCCAATGCATTTCAATGACTTGTTCGAAAATCCAACAATCGCATGTCGAGAAATATTGAGGGCACAGGGTTGTGTTAATAGTTTGCCAACCAGACTGGTTCGCCATTTTGGTGAGTGCATTCAATTAGATTTTCACATCAAATGAAATTCAGCGGCACAGTAATTGGTTGGATGATGCTTTGATTTCACACACTGAAAAAAATTAAAATTCTGACTGCTGCCAAACATGGCATGCTGTAAAATATTCAGCTCTGTGCATTCTTGCAAACATCAGGGAGAAAAACCTTGCAGCCAGATTCCATACATTGATGGGTAAAACTATTATTCCCGATAGCATTAAAGCAGTAATCATTTGGACAAGTGTGTAGCAGGTTATTGCTTCACATTTGGCACAGGGTGGAGAGTTGAAGCACTCCAGGGCTGAGAGACAGCGTGCTGTATTGATGGCCACCGACCTGTTGTCTCCAGAACACCACATCTCTATCAGACGTGCCTTTAGCCTGGTGATTAAGGAGAAGATCCTATCACAGGTTTGACCCCAGCAATAAATGATGTCCATTAACAACAACATGTCCTGTCAAAGTGTCCTTGAGGACACTTAGTTCTCATCTGCTCTCAATAGAAGTCACTTTTTCAGAGGGTCAATTAATTCTTGAATATGTACTGGAAATCAAAATGAGATGTTCTTCAAACTTGGCCCCTGACCTCCCTGTTCCAATAATGCTGGACATGTTTATCAGACTCGCCTATGGCAAACACAACATTCCTGTTCAGGAAAAGATGTCTAAGCATGCCCAGAATGTTGTCCTTAATCACCAGTAGAATCATCTTACATCGTGCCGTTAACATCCTCAGTAATCACATTTAAGCATAATTATGGTATACTGCACATGTATGCACTCATACCCTGAGGCACACAGATACATAATTCTCCTTTTGAGGAATACATTTAGTCTATTCCTTGCAATGAGTTAGATGAGAACACTGCCAGCAGCCACTTACCTTAGTGTAATGACTTAAAACAGTCTCACCTAACATGTTGTATTGTGCTTTTTAAAAGTCCTCGCAAGAAATACAATTCAGGGTCATTGAGGCTTATGTTAGAAACCATCTATTTGCTGGGTGCAGTAACTTCTTGAAGTACTGCACTGGTTGCCTGGAAACCTTATAGCATCGAAAAGACAGGAAGTAACAGCTCATGACAAAAAAGCAGTCTGTCAAATAAAATCTCGTGCTTTAGAGGTGCTGATAGGTGGACTTGGTTACCTGTGGCCAGTGCCAAGTACCTGTTTTCACCATTGCCATTATGCTTTGCCTGTCTGTTCGTCCATCTGTCCATCCATCCATCCATTTATTCATTCATTCATTCAGTAATTTTCTGCTGCTTATCTGAGGTTGTGTTGTGGTAACACAAGGTTAAAAAAGTTTCCAGGCCAGATGAGATGTATAGGCTCTCCAGCCTGTTCTGGGTCTACCCCAGGGACTCCCACCAGTTAGATGTACCCAGAAAACCTCCAACGGAAGGCGCCCAGGAGGCACTGTAATCAGATGCCCCAACCGCCTCAAATGACTCCGCTCAAAGCAAAACAGCAACCACTCTACTCCCAACTCTTTATGGACATTAGAGCTTCTTACCCTATCCTTAAAACTGAGCCCAGCCACCCTTCTTAGGAAACTCATTTCAGCCACCTGTATTTGCAATCTCATTCTTTTAAAGCTCAAGACCATATGTGAGGGTCAATACGTAGATTGACTGGTAAATTGAAAGCTTTGCTGCCAGTCTCAGCTGCCTCTTCACCAAAACAGTTCGGGACAACGCGTGCTTTACTGCTGATGCAGCTCTGGGCAGCCTGTTGTTGTTGTCATTATGCTCTCATTAACCACCTTCTCCTTTCACTTTGAGCGAGGGTAAATAAGCATATTTCCCAAAACTATTCCTTAAAGAATATAAGGATCTTTGGACTTGTCAAAGCCCTTTGAAAGGGATTTTAACTCCTGCTCTGGACCTCCTATAAGAGCCATTTTGTTTTCCAGCTCCTTTAATACGTGCTCTACCTTCTGTGGTAGATACTCACGTTGCCATAGATGCTTGATGTAATTTTAATTATTTAAGCCAATGAATTTTGTTCCCCTTATGATGTAACGTTTAGTACCACAACAACTTGTTCCAGCTGCAAGTTTAAAAAATAATCTACCATCTTCAATTTGGGCCTGATGCTGCAGCTTTGAGGAAGGATGGTGGAAGGAGTGAGAGGGAGAAAGAGTAGATGGGAAAGCACAACCTCTGTCAAGCTAGCTGCCTAGGAAAATGGCAGGCTGTTTTATTTCTTCCCATGGTTTCTTTGGAGCCTGAGTCCCTTCCCTGCTGAGCCTCACCACTGCGGCTCTTTGAAGTGTACAGCTGCGATGTAAAAACTCAATTCAGTGGGACACATGTACAGAAAGACAGAGGCGCTCATGTCACACACACAAACGTGCACACTAATATGTAGGATACATATATGCATGAGAACCTCATTAACTACATGGGTACACTCAGACATGCATTTAAAAAAAAAAAAATACTAGGAAAGGATGAACCCAGTGTCATGGTTGCTTATGCTTTTGTTGAGTTTAAGATTTGTATTTTGTGTTAAACAACAATCAATTTATGTCTCACCAGCTGCCAATGGCAACAACTGTCACCTCAACTCAGCTCTGTTCTCAAGCCACGTTTTGCACCTCAGTTATTCTTTATCAGTAATTCTTGTTTGAACTGAAAACTGTTTGCAAAAATGAGAAAGGATCGTATCTATTCATTTGGTGCTAGATAGACAAAATGGTCTAATTCCTTTTTTTTTTTAATATTCCATTCATTCAAATGTTCTCTTGAATGCTAATACAACAAGCGGTTTCTCAGTGCAATTCCTCCACTATACTGCTAATAACATCTATGTGGGAGTAGTCATCACAAGTGTGTCACATCTCAAGTCTTTGGAGTGTGTCTCCGGAGAAAATGAAATGAGCCTTCTATTTCTTTACCCTTTCTTCTTCCCCCACCATCAGCGCTCGTTGTCAACAACAGTGTTGTGTAGTCGCTAAATGCATAATTATCATGCCTGCTCAGCCAATCCGTTTTCAGCTGGGCAATAAGGGTGGGGACTCATGTCCCTTGAATAAAGTTGTTCTTCAGATGAATTCTGTGGAAAAAAACAATTTAAATGTTCAGATTGCCAGGAAGAGTTACCAAAAGGGAGGCACCCTTTTGGTGCCAATTTAAATTGGTTTTGCCACTCATAGTCAGACTCTCCTTGTGCTCATCACTCACACAAGTGTAATATATTATAGACAGTGGAGATGTACTAGATTGTGTTGGCAACCTTTGTGATATGTGTGTATGTGCACACTACGACTGAAGTGCTCTCTGTGTGAGGGATGAGAATATGGGCATGTTTCATTTACTAAGCATGTTCATGAGGTGTGTCATCTGTACAGCAAAGGTCAACCAAGGTGAATTTAACAGCTGGCAACAACATGATATTCATAATCCCTACTGAAGCCAGACCTCATATAATATGAAATGCGATTTAGTATACTGAAGTTCCCTACTGGAGAGAAGTCTTAGAAAATTGGCCATCTGCCTTCAATTTAAATAAAGTTAATAGTTTATTATAGTCGGTTAGGTGTTTCTTGCTTGTGCATAGTTTAATGTCTTTGTATATTGACACACAAAGATGACTCAGTCAGACTGACAGCACCAGTGTAAACAGTGTTGGTTACAAGGTCCAGTATGTCACGGTTACCGAAAGAATTGATCATGAAAAGTCTAAAGTAAAAATGGGCTCGCTCTTTGTCTGTGAGGTCGCTTTTACACCTGTAGTGTGGTTCATTTAGTCTGGCAGAATATTATACATCATGGTCCTCTAGTTATGGTCTGGTTTATTCTCTCACTGGCTTTTGACAAACTAATAGCTTTGAGCATAAAATCATATGGAGTGATGAGTAACTCATTAATTGCATACTTTGGGTGATTGTCATGCGACATCAATAGCACAGCTTAGACCTACATTGAGAAATTTAATTTCAAGTCATGTTGCACTTCACTGCACTTTTTATGTACATTTGTGTTTCCAGGTATCTGAAAGAGCTCATGGAGAAATAAGTGATTATGAGCATTATCAGTGAAGACTCCAATTTAACGCCTTTTTACTGTCTGATTGATCTGGTAAAGTAATTTGCCTATAAGATCGCTTCTTTGACTTTTATTCACTGTCACATGGTTGCTTTATAAATTTGAACCTAAATCCCATGTACTACCGCAAATCCATTTTGCTTTCACAGCCCAAGGAAACTGTTTTGACTCTCAAGTTCTTAGGGGATTTTAAAACCTACATTTTTAGATTTTTTTTCTTTGTGAAAAGAAATCAAACCGAGGAGAAAATACAACAAGTTTACCAAGTCATCCGCTAACTCGACGAGGGCAAACAAACTGTTGGTGTGAAATTGCCCTCTGACGGTCTTGGTCCAGTTGTTTTGTCTGAACCAGAGTATGATTGACAGCCTCACTCTAGCTCCCTGAACTGTACTAAGCAGGCAGAGAGTTTGTTTAAACTGAACCAAATGGTTAAATTATTAAGGAACCCTTTTTCAAAATTGGATTAAATTGTAACTTTGCTTGTTATTGGCTAAGTCTCTTAAAATTAGCGCATGCACCATGTGTGGTCAAAACAAATAACATGTGGCTGTTTTAATTACTGTTTTGCCTGTACCACAAAAAATGTACTGTCAATATAACTATTTTGCACTCAGCTGCACAATTATCCACTTTCATTATATTGCATAGCGTGGACTGTTGATTCATGGGAGGTTGATGCGCATGACATCTGTCCGACTCAATATATTTAATTGAATTTTTGTAGTTCACAATAACTGCTGTGCTGTAGTAGGTCATTTCCAGTGACAGATGTGATGTGTGCCTCAATAGTATAATAACGATATTTGTCCAATATAGAGTACATATTGTGTATTTACGTTACAGATGGGGGGTTGACACAGGTGGTTTTGTATGTGATTAGATTAATGTTCAACTGAACCAAACACATTTTAATATGGTCTTTACTGAGCCACTGCTGGCTATTTGCACTGCTATTGGACCAGAGAGGTACAGCACAGAGCTTTGAGCAGCTGAAGCGAGTACAAAAGAATTCAACACAACAACAGATGTGAATAAATTGTAAATCACCATAATCGTGTTCCAGGAGGCCCCCAAGAAATGGATGATGTCATTAGGTGCGCAGCCGGTGCCTGGTCCCAGAACAGCCTCTCAGGTGGAATGTACCGCGGTCCTTTCTATTCCCCTGTCGAAAGGTAATGTAGAGTCCAATATCTACTCTCTTCTCAAAGGGGGAGGCCGCTTTTTTGTTGAATAATTGAGACCCAGATAAAAGACCAATGGTTTGCATTAGACAAACTGCATGTCCTCATTGGCTCTCACTCTCCTTTAAAAGCTGTGTTTCTACACCTTTTTTACTGTCTGAATTTTCTTTCCCAGTTTTTGTCTGACCTGTTTTCTGATATAAACATACACACATAGCTTTTGGGGGGATAATTGTCCTCATAAATAATTCGTTTTGGTGTTTCCCCTGCTAATAGCCTCCCTGCCGTTTAGTTAGGCATGTTTAAAGTTACTGATAGGGCTGTGCTGTGAAAGATAAACTGAGGTAATGTCGAGGTTAAAGCAACACAACCTCATCTGTTTCTCTTCCTGTTTCTTTTTCTTGCAATCTTGCAATCTTCTTACCAGAAGATCTTATCATCAAGTCAAAATACACACTGTCCACCTCCTCTGCCCAATGATAGCAGGACATATTGCTTCGGTTCTTTTAATGCTGTGTACTCTTGCCAAAAGGTAAGTTAGTACACCAACATGTCACAGAGTAAAGAGATTAGAATCATTGGCCCTGTACCACCACAAAGTTCTGTTAAGAGATTCCTTTCAAACCCCAAGCTAAGTACCAGATCCACATACAGTAGGCCTTTGATGATAGCCTCATAGCTTTATGTTCCCAAGCTCTATCCAACATGTTGAAGTGGAAATTAGTATCAGAAGTACAGAAAAGGATGTTGAAATTAATTTTCTTTGATTTCTCCCTTGCTTTTAAGGATATCCAAGAGTTGTGTTAACACACAGAGTTTTTATACTTTGCACATGTTTTAAAAAAATAAAATGTGGGAACTCAGATGAATATATACTGTATATATATATATTTTTAAATTAGATTAATAAAACATTAATAATATGAAAACCCAACAATAAAACCCAGGTAAAAATTGGGTTTTTAAAATAGCATTTGCTGTTCAGGCAAAACACATTTTTTTTTTTAATTGTGTGCTGTTTTATTTGCTTTGTGCAATCAGCAGATTATAAGCATTCGTTTAACATTTAACATTTTCTTGCTGATAAAAGACTGGTAATTTGGTTTTCCCCTTCAGAGTGTATAAGCCAACAGAAGAAGAGAATGGGTAAGAGAGAATGGGTAAAAACCCATAATGATGAGCCATAACTGTACTGTACAGTATGCAGGCAGAATTTGGATGCAGAGAACTATAAATAAATTGAAGTGTGCACAATAATTGTCTCCAGCTTGAGTTTGAGGACCAGTTACCTGGAAAGATTGCTTTTCTTGATGCACTGAATAGCCAACAAAAAGGGTCATGGATCTCTTTTCTCTAGCACCAGAGTCCATTTTTCCTACAGTATCTCAAAGAGCCATAGTTTTGTGGATTTGAGGTTGCCTCAGACATAATTGGTGTTATTAATCCTGTGCTCTTGTTCGCCTCAATTTAGATTTAGTCTGGGTCATGCTGCTTGCTTGCCCTTAGACGAGCCCTATGTTGTCGAATGAACGAGTGTGGTAGAGAAGGGAGGGTCGACCAGTCCTACAAGTATCTTGAAATCAGCAGGAAACCAGACTAGTCTGAAAGCACAGACACTCAAGAGATACAGGGAAGGGCATAGCCACAATTGTCTATTCTTCTTGAAGAAGTTGTGGTGGCAAGGTGTGGTTTGGGCTCAGCTGCAGGTGGGACTGATTGGGGGAGTTGCTCAGAGAACGGTGCCTGGAAGAGGCTTAATTAGCACAGCGGCAGGGAATCACTGATCATCTCTCTCCACATAAAAGCACCTGGGAGGACACCAGAGGGGAGAGGACTCCTGGAGGACACCGGGCCGCAGGTTGGCTGCAGAAAGGACATGGGACGTGTGCTCGGAGGCTGGGCAGGAGAGCACACAATCATCTGAGTTATTTTGCTTGTCAATAAACCTGTTCGAAACTGGACTTTGACTGGTCGTGGTTCATTCGTGCCAATAGAACCCACAGTGACGGGAAAGATGCATGTCACAGAAGTATTCATTTTCACTGAATGCAACAGCATGTTCTGTGAATCACAGGTGGACAGCACAGTTGTTTTGGAGCGATGTGCTGGGGAGCTGTCACCACGGTAGTGCAGGCAGGTAGGATGAAAAAAAGAAGGTGAAAAAAGCCTTCCTCTGCTGTGGGGCTGAGCTGTAATGCAGTACTAGAGAGAAGCATGAGGACGAAATTGAACTCCATTTGAGATAACACATCCCACCCGGAGCTGTGATGCAGCTATGGAGCACATTCAGCCTCACATATTCAGACTGTGCAATGATTTATGCCCAGATGTCCCCGGTTGGCAAAGTGCCTGCCAGCACTGTCTGCATGAACTGCCCTGGACTGCTTTCTGATTTGTAAATGTTCTACCAATCCGTGCGGCATTTTAGCGCAGTTGATCTGCTGTATTTCAGAATAATTATGTATATAACATTGGCTAATTTAATACCAACCAAACCACTGGTTCCTGTTTGAACAAGTCCTAGTTACCATTGCTTCCATCTTTATTTATCAATTTGTCTTTTATTATTTGGTTTTACACTTTTGAAAATTATAAATATTATGAACTGATAATTTGTCTCAGGTTTTTTTTTTTTTTTTTTTTTTTTTTTTTAATTATTCAATACATCAGACCTGGTTATCCTGTACACCATTTTTTTTTTGTAAATGTATGTATGATTGAATAATGCTAGGGGGCACTGAAAATAACCGATGTTCACAATGACAGCTTTTCATTTGAAGTGAAAGCCTTCTACAAAGACTTGTATGCTGTGAACAATGCTAAATACCTACTGTGGTCTTTCAAAGATAACCCATCAAAAGGCTTCACAACTTACACCTTTTTCTCCACTATTAGAACATTCAAATAATTGGCAGTTACTATTTGAGAGAGGTTGCTAAATTACTACTGTCAGATGAATGGCCTAGCTGACAACAGATGGAACTACTCACCGCTGGTTTTACCTATGTGCCTCTCTATATGTCTTTATGTATGTGTAAAATAAATATCTGACTCATAAAGGCCACACCACAGTCTGAGGTATTTAAATTCTCCAGACTAATCTAGTACGGGACAGTTGACTGATGAAGTAGCCTATGGCTTCTTGCAGGACCTATGAATAATTTAATAGAGTTCCATGTTTAATAGGCTCTGTAATGGAAGAGGAGTGGTACTACTTATGGTATTTCACAATATTGTTTACCAGGCTTAGGTCTTGCACTAAATCATTTTGAATAGTTGTTGGATACCATTCCAAATCTTCTTTTGTCCGTCTGTCCATCCATCCATCCATCCATCCATCCATCCATCCATCCATCCATCCATCCATCCATCATCCATCCATCCATCCATCCATTTATCCTCGCTCGATTCACCAAACACTGCAAAAATGCAACATCTCTCCAGCCTACTTAAGGCTACATTTCCACTGCTTCATATTTTCATGCAACCAGAGATTCATGGGTCCCCTCATCTGCTGGAAGTAGCTTATTCACTGGTGCGGACTGATTTATACACCGGATAGAGGAGAAAACATTCACACACAATACACTTTTGCTACATGGCCCTTTGTAGTTGTTGGTGAGGAAATGGAATCCAGCTAGAAGCAATTGTAGCACTCTGACACATTGACTTCTAGAATTTATTGTTCTATAAGCTACACAGAATGTAACATAATAGAATATAAGTCATGTAAAGCAAAGGGTTGGTATATTGTGTGAATTTTGTCTGTGAATAGGCAAGAAGAGATAACGTGTGGAAAGCAGGTAGCGCTAGGTGACTCACTGATATTAGAACTCTTACCAACTGGAAAAAAAAAAGGCTTTGGGAAAGACTGATTCTGCAGTTTGGAGTGTGAGATGCTGAGGTGTGCTATTTGTAACTTAATTTCACATTGAACCACTTCATAGTTCTGACCTGACGCATGTCAAGTGACTCTAAAGACGAAATACAGTATTTGTCTAAGACATAAAAGCACAAGTCAGATGAGGAAATTATTGTAAAAAGATGCAGGCACAGGCAGCCTAAATTAGGTTATTCAGGTTCAATTGCTTCACTTCGGTTTTTCAGGAAGACCTTGTGTGAAAATATTGGGAATAACTTAAGCAGGTTGTAAATTCTCCAGTCAGAAAGTAGTAGTTTCTTATTCCCAAACGATGAGCGATCATCCACAGAATTCAATGAAAAGCAGCTCAGATGCTACTCGCAAAATGGCACTTGTTATTATAGCGCCACCATGAGATCAGTAGATGTCATTTTTGTGGCCTGAGGGAACCTGGTGGTTTGGTTGCTGTAGCTCAAACGCTTAACACTTATTAAATAATAGTTATAATATTGACTGTAAAATATTTCACTGCAGTAGCAGTGGCAATTTTTTTTACAGATATGTTTGTTTTTGGAATCCTTGCAAATGACAATTTATAGTACACCTGAAAGGATTTTCTATCGATTTGCAAGTTCAATTCAGTGAAATTGATCCATGAGATATTTAGAAGGAAAAGACAACAAAATAATCTTGACAAGTTTCATTTTATTCTCACCTCTGTTTTGTCCCCAGTTTAGGAATCTAACATAACCAAATAAAGGCTTATAAATGAAATAAGCATTCTGCCTTGAACTATTTCTTTCCATTATGTCAGTGTAGGACGCTGCCGTCATTCGTTTTTATCTGAGAAGCAGAAAGGTCACAGATGTATCATTGGCAGTGTCAAAATGCCCTCTTAGGTTGTCATGACACCGGATGCTAAATACAAACCACAGTCTTTCTTTTATGTCATTCTGACGACAACAACAGGGTCTTGCAGCACATTGTTGCAGCCCACGCATAATAACATCGCCAGCAATGTATCACTCCCTGCGCACATATCGATCACGCCTGCTCTCAGTAGCAAAGGTTAAATTTGATCCCATTGAGAAGACCTCAGGTCATCTCAAACACTCACAACCATATTTAAGGGCAAAAGATTAATAACTGCTTTATCTGTTGAGTCACTATGATTGGCATGTCACAGTGAATGCATTATGCATTTTATTTGTTTTTATATCTTTAAATTACATTTCAACATCTTTATGATCCTATCTGTTTTATGTGAAACACTGTATGTGATTTTTTTTTGTTGTTGCTGTGAAGCATCATGACCTGCATTTCTTCTGAAAGGTGTTTTACAAATTAAGTTTATTATTGTTTTTATTATTAAATTGATTTTTTTTAACCTTGCACCAGCCTGCAGAGTACATTATAATGTCCTGGGAGTGTTTGATTTTAGATTTAATGAGCACACAGATTGTATTCTCCAAAATGTAACCTGTACTGTCTCTGGGATCTCTCAAAAGTAATCTGTTGTTATAAAAATGTAAGGTGTATATATTCAAAGCAGAATGTATTCTTTTGTTAGATTGAAAATCAAGTCCTTCAAGAGTCTTTGACTCTTATTGCTCATAGAAATCCAACTCTGTCCATACGCATACAGTACTAAAATACCATATACATTCTGTATATTCACCTAAACACTAAATATGCATGCGGGAAGCATGGAGCAGTGGGAAACATTGATTTTCATGAGAAAATATTCCAAATTAGAACGCCTGATCAACATCAGGACCTGTGTTTTTGTAACCACTGGAATGTGTATTTGCAATTTCATCATCAACCTAAAACTTGAGCAGAAAATTAAATATTTTGTAAAAAAATTTGAGGAACAGAAAGCAGTCATATGGAGTCAAATTTGGGGAGTAGCCGTGGTGGGGAACGATGACTGTGTTGTTGAAGGAGAGAAAATCATGTGTTTTCAAAGCGTTGTGAGCGGGCATGTTGTAATGCTGGATGACCCAACTGCCATTGAATATTTTCCATTAGACTCCTCAGAAAATCACAGTGGAATTTGGTATTCACAGTTTGAATCTGAAGGATGAATCCATGGTGTGCAACCCCGTAAATGTCAAAGAAAACCCATTTTATTATTCTCCTGACCTGACCTGACCTGACCTGACCTCTCCCCAGCTAGTAACAAGAATGCCTCTCAAAAGACCTCGTTTGGCTCATTGCCACACTGCTGTGGGCTTTGGAAAGCATTCCAATGGTTGCTGTGTTTGACACAAAATGTAATGTGTGCTCTCTGTCCACGGTGAAATTGCAAATTTGCACAAACAAATTGTCACAAAAACACATGTAGCAGCGGTGCTGATGTTGATCAAGTGAGGTAACTTAGTCATGACGGTTGGTACTTCTCCCTGCTCCCGGCCCTGCTCCTGGCGCTTTACTGTGCTTATCTCCATTTTTGCGCAACAGTTCAGGTCTCTGAAAATGTTGATCTCACTTTTTCTATGAATTTGTTTTTTTAATTTTGCCAACTAGCACATCATTTGTCATCAATATACCTACTTGAAATTATATTAGGGAATTGTGAAATTCAGTTCAGTTTTTAGAGGATTGAAAATACACTTTTTTACTTTTAACTATAGACACAAAATGATTAAAATTGAATAAAGTGAAGTAAAATGAGAATTCAAAGTCACGTTGGGCACTGGTCTCAACGTTTCAGTGGTTTATTTTATATTAAACCATTTTAATAATTCATCAAATCAAACTGATTTGTACTAGATTTTAGATGCATGTTTTAATGCTGCGACTTGTACTTCAATACTTCTCAAACATGCACACGCACGCACGCACGCATGCACACGCACACACACACACACACACACACACACACACACACACAAGGTTGGGTAGGAAAGGATCCCCAACTGAACTTGTTCAAATCCTCTACTGATCTTTTCCAGACACCCCTGCGTCTTCACAATCCAATCCTTAGTTTGACTCCTCTGCACCTCTGAGAGTGCTAATCTTTGAGTTTTACCCCCATATTGGTCAGGGTGACTTTAAACATCCGGAGGCTCTTGAAAAAACACCTGGCCACCTGAAAAACAACCTCCAGAAGAAATATCCCAACATGACAGCTTTTATTTTGGTTCAGCAACCTCAGGGATAGCACAGAGTCATGCCAGGTCTCTTCACACATGCTGTGATGTGGAGACCTGGCATGAATTTCCCATATGTAGGGAGCTTTAACAGGGGCAATCCTCTTGACCATCTGGCATTTAAAGCAGTGTACTCCCTCACTGACTCAAAAAAAGGGCTCCCTTTTTGATCAAAACGGCTTTAGAAATCCAACTGTTTCCATCTGAAAAACACATCAAATCTCAAAAAATATGTTAATTGCTTTGAACCCTACAGCTAAAACAATTCCATGCATGGCTTAAGTTTCTGAGAAAATCATCTCGTTTTATAACGCATCTGATGCTCACCATGGTTGATTCCGCTCCACAGGTAACTCAACAAAAATAATACAGCGCTTATATACAGCCTGTACCCCATTGACGGAACTCAAAACAGCCACACTGCAGTATGTTATCAGTCATTTATTTACTACTCTCAGTAGAAAACATAAAAACACATTCCAACAGATCAGAGAACAGTGACAGGTGCCAGAATTAGCATCTTTGCAAGATATTTCGTGTTTTAGCTATTGTAGTTACGTAAACAGAGGTCTCACAAGGTTACCCTGTCAGCCACATAAAGACAATTAACAAATCAGCCTGCTGATAACTTTGATGTATTGAAGGATTTATGTCACCGTAAGACAGAAAAGGCTCTCCATGAATTTATTTTTAGAAAGTCTGTTTACTCATTTCTTTTGGAGTTCTCAGTCAAGGAAAGCAGTGTGGGATTCTCACATCAGTGGCTACATATGCTCCACAGAGATGCTTTTGAAGCACCACTACTTTATTAATGAAAGGTTTAGAGCCAAAATACATTCTCGCGCTGCAGGTCTTATAAACGTTTCAGACCACTCAGGTTGGCTCGGACAGGTTTGCCAAGCCGTTATCATCCCAGGGAGTCAAATACTGCCGTTTTGTCACATCCTGCTGGCATGTCAGAGATACATACGAGGTACTTTAGGCTTTGGCACCAAAAACAATATGGTTAAGTTTAGGAAAAAGACCAAGGTTTAGGTTAAATGTGACAAGTGACTAGTGACAAGTTTATGTTACTTTATGTATGTTACATAAGGGAAATACTTTTGTTTTATTTTCTTCTTTAATTTAGGCCTCATATTTTCTGCTCTAAAGACTGTACAATTACACCCACTGTATGTTATTTTTATTCCATTTTTACGCATGACGTAAAGAACGTTAATTTTGCTTTTGGTTCGAAAGGTGCTAAACAGATCGACGGAGTATTCTCTACACGGAAATGTGAAAATAAATATATACTTTAAACATGCATTCCTACACAGGTAAAATGAGAAAACAACTATAAACAAAATGGATGGAAATATTGTTTTCTATCAGCTTATTAAGCTTTTAAATTAGTTTTATGAAAATAAGTAAAACTCCCAGTAGCATCCCCCAGAAACCATCCTACTAATGATACCCAACTGGACCACAGTGATTTTCAACCCACTCACCAGCAGTGACCAACTGGAATTTGCATCCTAAATTATCTGTGTTCTCACCATGAACTCTTATATAAATCGCTCCTTTCTGTTTATCTTTCTCTGAGCAGCACACAGCATCCGAAATAACTGAAGAGCACACCTCAGCTGCAGCAGACAGAGGGCTATGTGACCATTCATCACCACTAATAGGTCATAGTTTGCACCCTGACGTTGGGCATACATCACTGGTCAGGCAGAAGGGCCAGGGAAAAATAGAAGAGGCTTGATGGTATAGTAGGAGTCTGTTGAGATTAGATTATGTGATTTCATTCACAGGCAGACTGAGTCTAAAAACATCTAAGAAGAACTGGCACACCTCACTTCTTTTTGTTTTTAAGTTGCACAGTATGAAAAAGAGGAAAATTAACTTGACAGATGTGGATGAAGTCCAAGGCAGCTCAGCTCTACAGAATATATGCTTGTCACAGAAGAAGCTTTTCAGGATTATTATATGCACCAAATTCACCTGGGTTGGGGTTTCGGAAGAGCTTAAACGTGTGTGACACATGGTCAGGCTCTTCTTGAAGCGAACCCATTGAGTTTGGTGTTCTACAATATTTCTCCCCTGCAGTGGCCTGTGGCTTTCTTCAAAGTGCTGTCATCTTTTCTTTTCTCTACTGTTGAATCAGATGAATACAGTTACCATCAAGTCCAAGGTCCCATTAAATTAATTCACTGTATTTATTCTACTGGATAATTAGGGTGACATACAGAATTTGTCTTCTGATGTGTATCATATAATCAGATAAATTGGAGAAGATAAACTCGACAGCAGCCTGTGCCTTCTAAACCAAATGATTTATGTGACTTCAAAACTGCCCGTTTAACTGCGTACCTCAGATGGAAGGGTACCTTTTTCCTCACCTTGGATTAAGGATTCTCTGTGTTGATGATTGGCTGAGCCCAGCTTGTATTGACATCCAGACAGGTACCTGCGTATTATTAAGGTTTAATAAGACTCTCCACAAAGTTCCTCATTAATAGCTGCCCACAGGGCACACTCGAAACCTTTGCATAGAAAGGGAAGAGAGCAAGGGAGCAGCAAAAAAGAGTGGGTGGGGTGACTTGAAAAGCGTGAAACGACACTTTCATATGGCTCTACTGTTAGAATACTAACAAAGCTGGACACATGTACGTACATGAATGCACACTACACATTTGTAAGCCGACACAGTCCTTCTCTGCGCTGCGCAGTAATCGACTGCCTGTGAAATTTCAATTCAAATGCCAACCAATTACTTCAATTCAAAGGAAAGACTTTGAGACTCTCAGTCTAAATATTTGAGCAGAGGGAGCAAGTGGAGTTTTTGGAGTAAACACATTCTCTGTTAAAGCCTGGTAATGTAAGGGTATGTTTGTGTGTATGTGAGAGTGCACAAGACTTAGGACTTAGAAATACCGTAAACATTAAATCAAAGGAAAGAGTTGTAAATCTACCCTCCAGATACTCACTAACTGCCGAACTCTAAAAAAAACCAAAACATCAACTGCACAGCTTCTGAAGCTCGCAGTAGCGGAACTTTTTCTGTTGATCATGTTCTTGTGTTTGATTTTGAAATTCTGGGCATTTTTCTAACCCTAGAAAAAAAACAAATCTGACTGTTAACCAGTTTACATTCTGAAGATTAATTTAGTCTTTTATTTAGAAAATACTCAACGCTCACATATCTCTAAAATAAACCTCCACCTACCCTCTGATCTAAAACGTTTTATGGTTGGATTACCGGGGAGGCTTTTTGGTGATGTGCACTGAGAAAGCGTCCCTGATTGTAGGGTGAAGGGAAATATTTCAGGAGTAAACACACCATAGGCCTTAAAGTTGAGGGGGAAGCACTTAAAAAGCTCTTCTTCTTGGAGTCTGAGATGCGTGAAGGGTAAAAACATGTCATGCAGTTGAAGTGCTGGAGTGTAATAAAGACAATTGAAGGTATGAACATGTCCATTTGACATTTTGAGGGGTAGGGGCGATCAGAAATAGCCACATCCCCTTTGTGTCTGTTATGCGTGGGAACTGGTGTTTCACAGACACTATAGGGAATCATTCCCTTCAATAACTCCGCATGTGAAAGAAGAATGAGTTGCTCAAAGGAGAACTTACTATTTAATACTGTGTATACTGAAGACAGTTTTTATATATAGGCAGTACTGCTCTAGGTGACAAACTGCTTGAAAAGGCAACTCATTCACCTTCTTTCTAGGCATGCAGAGTTTGCTAATTAGCCTGATTTAAGTAAATGACAACTGAAAACTTAACTCAAATGCAGACACAGTCAGGTATAGATTTAAATAAATTTAAAAAAAAAAAGGTCTTTTTCACCTGCAACTGCTATGTTGTCTAAATTCACAAAGGTTAATTTATTACATTCTGCTGGGGGTTGAACGGTTCAGAATTTTTTTGGGGGGGGTTTTGTTTTCACGGTTTTTTATTAGGTTTTTTTTTAGGTTTATGCATTTCATGTAATTGGCAAAATAAGTTAACAACTGTTTGCCTTCACAAAATTCTGGACAAGAACATGAATGCTGAACGGTTCAGAATTTTTTTGGGGGGGTTTTGTTTTCACGGTTTTTTATTCGTTTTTTTTTAGGTTTATGCATTTCATGTAATTGGCAAAATAAGTTAACAACTGTTTGCCTTCACAAAATTCTGGACAAGAACATAAGGAACATAAACATAATTCACTCTCAAATCTTAATTAAAAGAATCGCTTTTCTAATTAGTACAACCCTAAAACATAGCTTTGCACTTTTTGTATAAAAAAAAATGCCAAGATTAAAGACATAGAGGCCATCAGCAGCCGGGGGATGTGTCTCTCTTAAGAAGGGCGTATTTGCAAAACAGAGCTTTTTATCTCCCACTCTGAAGTGATGCAGTGGGCAGTCGCAGTTTGGTAACTGTCATTATCCCTGGAGGTCTATCAGCCTTGAAGGCTGTGTTGAAAAAGATTCGTTGACAATTCCTTGTTGTGTGTGTGTTCATAAAGTTTGGGAATTACTGTGCAGCTGAAGTGTCAGTATTATCATGTGCTAAAGTCCCACATCCTCCATGACTGCATAGGGCAACACATGTTTTGCTATAAAATCCCAAGGGCTTTAGTTTTCAATGAATCTGCATTGAGCGGCTGTTTAAATGCTGTGGAGAGAAGTTGCTTTTTCCTACCCAACTCTCTCCTTTCACTGTCAAGGGACACACTGGGGTGATGTTTTTTTTTAAAATGATTCATCATATTTGAAGCATTACCGGTAGCATATCAACACATGTTGCACAGGGCTTGCAAAGCAGTAGCCGTTTTATACCACCACACTTTTTTTTTCCATCATCATAGGTAACACTAAACCTGTAAAGCTCCCAAGTTATTGGTGAAATGCTTTTTTTTTTTCTAATTGCAATTAAAAAAATGTTGTCTTCGCATTGCTTATAGCATATTTCTGTTGAACCGAACAAAACAGACCCCAATCCTGACCAGTAAACTGAACTGGTTGGATTTTTTTACTTGAATCATTCTACCCTGTAGACTCCACTGTATGTCCATGTTTGTTTTACAGCCTTTAATGGCTACATCTGTTTTTGTCGAGTTGAAAAATAATTACAAGGCGACGCTGGCTTAGAGTGCATACTTTATGATGACAAAATATAAGACATGCTGTATGACAACATTACATACAGTACATACTACTTTTTGAAAGGAATATGTGTTTATTCTAGGCTAATACATGTATATCCTTTACCTCCCCTGCAGTTTTTTCCCCCCTCCCCTTAGACTAAATTTCTAAACTAAAAAAAAAAAAATGAATTGTGAGAGAGAGATATTACACGCTATTAAAAAAAAAGCAACGACAAAAAATGTCTTTAAATAAATAAATAAACCACCCTATAACTTTCTTCATTGCGATGGGGCTTTAGTCTATTCAGGGGACAGACCATAGATGCAATGTTGTCAGACGGGGTTGAGACTGGAGTGCATAGAGTGTGTAGGCGTGTGTGAATGACAAACCAGAAAGTGTTTGTTTTTAAAATGTCCTCTCCATCTCACCAACTGAGTAAAATATAGTGCGATGCCAGTTTTGCTGAGAACGTCTGGACATCACATCTTGAGAAGACCGTAGACAGAAGAGAGAAATGTCATGCGCATAGCTCACCTGAAAAGGCCAACACTATTTCACTGCACTTTTCTTCAGATCAAACCCTCATAAGAGCACCAACATTATAACAAAAAGCCCTTTTGACAAAACAATGTGTTATTCCTTAACCTTGTATTACCTGAAATCAGTTTAACTTCTGAAACGTTATTCCTTGCTCTAAAAATCCATCTGATATTATCTATTCTTTAATTTAAAAGAATTCTGTTATTATAATTCTGATTACAGAGAAGTTTATATGAATAGAAAACATGAGAACAAATTTAAATCTCTCAATTAAATCTGTAGGCACGTGGTAAGGACCTCTCAATCGATATTTTCTTCTTCCTATCAGTTCCGGGCGAGTGAGCATGGTAGTGGCATACTATTAGATTATTACAAAAGCAAATCAGTCAGCAGAATAAATGTGCTTGATAAATATGAGTCTGGCTAAAGGGAATTAATAACCGCGGCAGAGCATTACATACAGTAGAAGCGGAATTTTCATCACTTTTGCCCCGTCAGTTCTATTTGTGTGCAGAAATCTGTCTGCTTTACTGATGGCTGGTTGTTGTACATCATAATTCCAGCAGACATTGCAAAGAGGGTAAAATTACTCTCTGAAATTATCTTGAATGTCTGATATTAATACTTTCTAACAGAGGGTAGACAAATGTAAATATACACGCGCAAATTATTACTTCAAGGTTTATACTGACTACTCACGGGTCATTAAAGACTTCAGAAACTTGCCTTGGTCCCTGCCACTGTGGTGAAACTGTAGGGTGCAGGCATGTGCACTGTAAACCAGATGTGTGCTTGATCAAGATGAATTTCTTTATCTGTCTTCCATCGACAAAGACATGGAGTGATCAAGCACAGAGTTGTATGCTTTTCAGGGCGCTGTGAGACTGAAAGTGACTGGGAAGCCGGGGGTTTAAAAGAGCTGAAATGGCACGGACAAAGCACAAAGAATCACAAAGTATAAGTAACATCTTAACTATTGACAGAAGCCGCCTCCTCTATTTTCAAAAACGCACAGTGGCAGCATGTTTAACTTGATTTTCCATTAATTTAGCTGACAAGCAGTGTAATTTAAAATTGGTGAAAGAAACATTCTATTTGGAAAACACAGTTTTGTTAACTGTCAGGTGACAATGGGTAATTTAAATAGTGGCAGTGCTTCATTTTATTATGTTCCATAGTTCTACACACGATGATATATGTCTAAATGCCAATACCCAACCCTACCTGACCATTTTGCTAAACCTGAGACAAGGTCTAAAATGAGCTCTGACTAACACATTTAACATTACAAAACTCTCCTATCACTATTGATAATCAGCTGAAGCTTAGTGTTAATTGAGTGAGCAAGTTCAGTTTTAACAGAAGACTGCTTTGATTGAAGGATGAGGGTCACATTATTCTACATTTTTGTAGTTTTAACAAATCACACGAAAAGTTCAAAACCAACAATGTAGTAATGCATCGTATCCTTACTGCTAACTTAACCTTACAACACTAGTTCATAAATACATAGCTAAATAATACAAATAAAAAGATAACCTAACTAATTTAGTTTGTGGCCCAGTCAAATCACTTGTATCAGTGGGTCGAGTTTATTGTTGGTTTTGGTAATTGGCTACAATAAAATAAAGATCATCACCAGTCTTATACTTTAACAGTAATCCTGATTGATGTACACATAAGACAATAGTAGTACATGCAGAGAATGTACTGCTCTATAAAAAGGTTTTTCTGACATCTGTACTTAAAATATGCCAAAGCTTGCAGAGAAATGGTAACCAAAGCTGCTCGACTCATGGTTTCCTACACTGTGTTCAAAGGAAGTTGAATAATCTATCTAAAGGGTCTTATTTTATCTATAGGGAAAGTAATTGAGGTCAGATAGTATAGTGCAGTCAACATTACTGTGTCCGCTACTTTTTGTAACTTCAAACACTGACTATCAGACTATAAAACACAAAATAGAAAGTACTGTACCTGAGGTCAAACACATTAACAGAATATGAATTTGCTATGCAAGCTGCCTGGGTAAGTAATGTTTAGGCTTCAGGGATACTACAAGGCTTTCTGATTAAATGTGCTCATGCGTTGTGTCCCTGTTTCCACCATACAGACGAGGACTTGGTTAATAAGAATGCACTGCCACTCTCTTGCTGATTCTGTGGATAGTGTGAGACAACAGTAAATTTACATTCGGCGGTGGCAGATGTTGTCATACGCTTAACTTCACTTAATCACCTCTGCAGAGTCATGCAAAAAAATATCTTATCTCGATCAAAGAATGACACCTTCTGTTCCCCAAACCAAAAGGGACGCTTCCTTCCTTCCTTCCTCACCGATGGGAATTATTTGTCTCTGACGTCTTTCACTGCTTACTGCAGACTTCCTGAAGCCAGACACCTAACTGGGCAAAGATTTAATGACTAAATTTACATACATGCAGTCTGTATTGATCCACATAAGATCCCATACTCAGTCAGCAGATTCTGAATCACTACCATTAACATTAATGTCATAACATGCCACTTTCAGAGACAACCCTGTAATAGCACCACAAACAACTTTAATAGCATACTCAGCTTTTAGCCATTTTACGTACAAAACAACCTGCAGTGTTGTCATCGGCTCACATGGTGTAATATGAGGATCCTATATAAAAGTGAAAGGATTTTTGTTTTTTTAATTAGGTTTGTTGTGCTGGACTTAATTTACAAATCGCACAGTGGTTATGGAACAGAAAATGTCCAGTGGTATCAGTCAATATTCATTTTTTGCGACTTTTGAAGTGGATTTTTCTTTCTTACCCCCATTAAAATTTAAATATGTTATGGAGCCCAACTCCCCTTAAAGCTCCAGAAAATCAAATTAATCACTACTATGTAAGAATTAGAGTTTATGGCCAAGCCAATAGAGGTGAACCATGTCTGTAATTGCCATATAATACTGAAGCATGACTTGTTGGAAGTGAAATGTGAAAACTGCTTTGCCATCATTTTCTCTCATATATGTGATTTCATGCAAATGTTCTAAACCCTTGGAAAAAGAGGTAATGGCTCAGTTTGTATAATGACTTTTTGTGCCACATTTCATTACTGGAGATAGGAGGTGGCTAGTGCCGTTAGGGCCTTAACAGCACATAAAGGCTCAAAGGTTAGAAATCTTAAAATATTTTATATTTGATAAAAAAAATAGTTGATGCTTGTACAATGGGCATGCTTGTGACTGTAAAAATGTATTGCTGTTGTTTACCTTAAAGCATATGCATGCCATAAGCACATTCTAAAACAAAACAAAAACATGTTTTCCTTTTTACCTTTGATAAAAGCCCATTCTCACTAGTTTTCTGGCGGTCCATCTCAAAATATTGCCATCATTAAATGGAAAATAAGCCTCAAGAAGCTGTGTTTTTGGAAGCGTGTTTGTTTGATTGACATGCCTGTGGTGCAGTCAGGTTTCAGCTATCGTTGGGGGAGGATGTCACATTTAGGTTTTCCAATCAGATTGAGTCAGATCCACTGCTATTAATCCTTCCCAGCTTGTTGAAATATGGTCACTTCTGGCTCCAAATTACTCTGAACTAGCAAAATGGTGACTGCCAATACCTGAACTCGAGTCTTCATAACGGCAGTTCCAGTGGGTGACGTCAGTGTTGGTTGCCGCTTGTTTACAAGCGAACACCAAAAACTAACCATTCACATCATCAGTTAGCTTGTTTTAGGATGGCCACGCCCTGCTGGCGAAAAAGTGAATTGCAATCTTTTTTTTTTTTTTTTTTGTCAAATCCAGGTGAATATGATGTTTGATTGCAGCGTTATATCTTGCTTAAGGTAGAAATCAAACAAGCCAGAGTCATATTATTCAGTAGTTCATCTACACTTTAACAATAGCATCATGTGGACAAGACTTTTCATGTTTATCTAATTTGTGTCTGAAGGTGTTTGTTTTGTCCATCGTTGTGGGGAACACCCTGTGCAGTGTAGCTGTTTAGGCAGTGGCGTACATTTAAAAAAAATCTCTCTATCTCTCCTCTGGTCAATCTGTCAGGTTGCCTGCTTGTGTCAGGCTGTCGTGTGGCAGCGAACGTGTGAATGACTGATCGCCGTCTGAGGTGCGTAGAGGAGGAAGTGCTGCCAAGACCGACCCCTCTGTGGCAAAGGCAGTAGTCGTGCACGTCAATCAGAGCTCCCCGTGACCTTGTGTCAATTCAAACAGCTCCACTGCTGTAACACAGAGAACACGCCCATTCCTCCACAACGGCCAGCAAGGAGGAGGCTTCTTACAATAGATTAAAGTCAAAGGTATACGGTCTGTTTTACTTCAACTCCCTGATTACATGTTTTACATATTACAAAAATACGACCCTTTCCGTCCACAATTCAAGCACACCGCTCCCCATTTATTTAGCAGTTAATTCAAACTTGAAATGATGGCTCGAGGGTGCAGCCCTGATAGCAGTAATTAGCTCTCATGACCACACATTTTGCTATTTGGTGTTGAAAACTTGTCTCCAGAAGGACAACAGTTGTTTTAACCAGCTTAAAAACCATCCAGGCAGATTTTACATTGATATAACACATTTTGTTGCTTCATTGCTAATGATCCCAGGAGGTCACTACTTGAGCATCGTGCCTTTTTAAAAAAAAAATTATCATTAACATGTGCTTGTAACAATACATAGCAAAAAACCAACAACAACAATTGTGGCATAGGCAAGCAGAGGAGCATGAGGCTTTCAGAACTACTTCTAATATTTATGTTATTGCACAATCATTGATATAAGATTTGCTGCTGGATGATGATCCTGATA
Organism: Embiotoca jacksoni; assembly: GCF_022577435.1. Taxonomy (NCBI): domain Eukaryota; kingdom Metazoa; phylum Chordata; class Actinopteri; family Embiotocidae; genus Embiotoca; species Embiotoca jacksoni. Next base: position 22,028,432 of record NW_027185229.1, read on the forward strand.
ATAAGTCAAACTTAACTGCCACACGTAAACCCAGCTGCTGTGAAATGAACAAAACAAGGTTGCTTAGCAACAACAGATCACTTTTTTTCCCCAAGGGAGAGCAGAAATATTTGTTTTTTTCAAACAAACCCAAATATATACCCATGTTAAAATTCATTCAAATGTTGCTCTAATCGTTGAATACACGCAATTATAGCATAAAATACCAAAGGCGAAAACGTGAGACTTGGGGACTTCTGTGTATACTGTAGCACTCCTTTTTATGCTATGTGTAATGTTTAGAAATATAGGAGAAAGTTTAGTTCAGACACTTTTGGGGCCCTGTGGCCTTTTAAGGCCCTGGATGAGCTCCACACCGACCCACACTCCCACCTCTACACCTTTTAGGCAGCAACCAGACGGAAGCCCTTAGCTTTGGATTAGATTTAAGAAACCAACAAGGTTTGAGATCAGCTGCCTCCATCACTTCCCTTAACATGCTGGCATTATTAGACAAAAGCCAATAATATGACAGTGTTCTCTTCCACACTTATGGATTACAACACAACAGCAGCTATCAAATGATCTAATATAATATGATATAATGTGTGGCTCTGTCCCAAAATTATATTGTACAGTCATTGGAAACTGCATAAACCAAATATTGTAATTTTTCACGTTATTTAGTAAGACACCATTGAGCTCAAACACACTGTACATACCACAATGGACTTTACAGTGCGACAATTGTTCCAAAGTTCGCCCCTCCCAGTTTTTTATGCCTCTGTACTGGCGGCAGATGTAGCTGGAGGTTTCCGGGTGTCTGTCTGCCCTTCCATCCATCCACCGATCCCATTATTGTGAACAAGATATCTCAAGAACACTTTGAGAATCTTTAAGTCTAAATGTTACTGTAACCTCACAAAACACATTTGAGGCCATAACTCAAGAATCCATGTGCTAATTATGACAAAAAATTTCACATAAATGTCGAATAGGATGGAGTAGGCAAGTGATGACATTTTATATCCAAAAGGTCAAATGTCAACTTCACTGTGACATCAAAACGTTCTGTAAAAACACTTCTCTTTTCTGCTCATTATTTATTACCATAACTCAGAACAACAGCGGAAGGAGAGATTGTGACCAAATTTCACATTTGATTCGATACTGAATTGGTGACCCTAATCTTGGTGTCCACCTTGAACAAACGATGATTGTGTAGATCTTTTGTGCTGCCAGGTTGGAGATTTGTTTGAAGCATCCATGATTTATATTTGTAGCTTTTTTGCAGCAACATCTATATTTTAAGCATTTATCTACTTTTAGTCAGCTTTATTGGCAAAGCATTTGAACACACTGAAGGATTCCTTCAGACTTCACCACATATATTATATGTCTGGGCAGATGTGGACATAAACTGCAACTTGAGTGGTTGGTGGAGGCATACAACTCCAAGGCACTAATTGTAGTTTTTAACGACCGTGTAAAGCAAATTAAACAAACAACTAAAAATGAAACAATTAAGAAGAAAACCAAAGGAGCCAAAGTTCAAACAATGGCACTCACAAAAATAGAACCCTGTTTCTAAAAAAAGTTGGGATGCTGTGTAAAAAAAAAAACTGAATGCGATGATTTGCAAATCATGTAAATCCAGATTTGTTTTAAAATAGAACAAAGACAACATATCAAATATTGAAAGTGAGACATTTTTGTCAGTTGTCTGCTCCTACTGTTTGCTCCTCTGTTTTGTCCCCAATCACCTCTCCTCATGTTTTCTGTCTTTCCCCTGTCTGTTTGTTGTTGTGTCCCCATGTGTTCTGTGTCCTCCTCTCCCTGCCTCCTGTCACCTCCCATGGCCACACCCCTCACCGGTCTCAGCAGCTGCTACCACTCTCCCCAATCACAACCTGCAGGTGGCTGATTCCACTGATCACTTCACCAGACTATATCTGCCCTGCCCCTGCAGTCATCATGTGTCGGTCCATACTGCGAGTTCCTGCTAGTCACTGCAAGTTACTGCTGGATTCTGCCAGTCACCCGTCCGTCACCCGTCCGTTCCTGTTCCCGTGGTTGTGGCTGCTCCAGCTCCGGCTCCTGTCCCTGCTCTTGTTCTGCAACCCGGTTAGTGCTCTCAGTAAGCTCTACTGGACAACACTCCTGTCCTACCCGCTGTCCGTCCACCAGTCCTGCCAGCTGTCCTACCCGCTGTCCTGCCAGCTGGCCTGTCAGCTGTCCTACGAGCTGTCCTGCCAACTGGCAGGACCGGTGGACGGACAGCGGGTAGGACAGCTGACGGGACAGCTGACGGGACAGCTGGTGGGACAGCTGGTAGCTCGTACCAGACTGTAGGTACCACCTGTGTTCAATAAAAACTGTGTTTTGAACTTGTACCCGAGTCTGTGTGCCTGCGTTTGAGTCCTGTTACACCTCACCTCGTAACAATTTTATTGTTTTATGAAAAATATATGCTCATTTTGAATTTGATGCCAGCCACATGTTTCAAAAAAAAGCTGAGACGGGGGCATTTTTACCAGTGTGTTGCATCACCTCTTTCTTTTACAATACTCTGTAAATGTTTGGGAAGTTAAGTGTCGTACTTTTTGTTTCATAATGCAGTAATGTCTTCAATCGGATTCTGTTTATATTTTCATTTTACATATTGTCCCAATTTTTGGGGGTCGTACACAGTTGTAACATTTTTACAAAATAAAACAATAGGATTATAATCCTCCAATAGGATAATAGTTGTCCAACACTGATCAGTACTAATAAACGACATATTAAGATTTTTCAATAAATAAGTCTTGGGAACAGAGACAAAAATACAATAAATAACGCTAAGTAAAGAAAGTCTGATATCAGTTTACTTTATACAGCAGCAACAGACTCAAGATTGGCATAGGGATTAGTTGACATGACTTGAAGGATATAATCCGCCGTGATGGATGTCAGGGCAGTTAGGTTAGAAAAGTTGTGAGCAAGGGAGCGTGAAAGATGGACAAGGTCCAGCGTTTCTAAACAACCCATCAAGAGAGGTAAGGCAAGGAACCAAAAATGACCCAAAACCCTCTCTGAAGGGAGGACAGACAAATTCAAGACTGTGATATTGTGAGCATGAATGTATGTCTCTAAACTTTCAAGACCTACAACATACATTAGGATTTAAGGAAAATGGGAAAATGGGAGCAATCTTTAGTGTTGATGGCAATATACAGCTGAGTATCATTTGCAAAAAAGGGAAAATTAACAGTAAGCCAACTCTGTTTCAAAAATGTTGCCTGAAACAATTAACACTATGTTCGATCAAGTGGATTGCATTCATACATTGGTATATTTAAAGGCAATTTATAATTACATTGATCATTGTTGCAAAAGAGTAGCTGTAGTTGTACAACTAAATAAACCAATACAGTAAATACAATACAGAAGTTTACTACGTGGCATATCTTACACTTGCAAGAAGTGAACCAGTTTCAAGATCCAATCCTTTTTTTCTGATAGAACTTTCTGAAGAGGAAATAAATGTTGAACTCACCCTGGCTCAAGTTGATGTGCTTCACAGACCCTGACTTGTGCTCTTTTCACTATATTCAGCAGTTTGGGTATTTTAAGATTAACACATGAACATCTTTCAAATTCAGGCTGCCAGCTTTGGGTTATTGCAGTTAAATTATGTATTCAAAAATTCAAACAAAATTGTTACATTCACACAAACCACATGGGAATTTGAGAATCAGGAGCCAGTGCAATTCACTATGGATGTATGTGGCATATGTGACCCTGATATATGAAAATCTAAGTGTATGCACAGACTTAATAGAAGGGTTTGTCCATTTGTGAGCTGGAGCTCTGGTGTTATGAACACCAAATGCTGATATTTCTTCCTTATACATTCTTAAGAGCTCAGTGAAAAAGACTGGTATGCAATAAATTGCCTCTGCATTACGAACAAGCCCTCCTATTCACACACACACACACATACACAATGTAATGCAATGCCTTGGTAATATTATATGACTAAAGAAACTATCTTTGGGAAAATAACTGGATTTTACCCCCCCAATATAATGTCTCTGAGGGGCGTAGGGAAAGATTAATGGGGTAAATATGAAAGACTATTTTTAGGTCTCCTGGACTGCTTAGCATTGAGTCAGCCTGGGTGCTGCTCCACAAACTGTGGCAAACTAACATCAAATCTGATGAATCATGCTTCACTTCTTATATCCGTGTTGAATATGCAACTTGTTGATTGGTGTCTTCTCACTCGGCTTCAAAGCTTTGTTTCAAACTGTGGAGTTGTTATTCAGCATTGTTTAGGTGAATGAAAGGCTATAAAGAGGTGCAGTGACATATAATCTGCAGATAGTTTCAACTGGCATGGTTTCTTTGAAGAAGATCCTACTGCCTGCAACGAGATAGAATCAAATCAGCAACGATTATCAAGCCATGGTACTTTACAACCCCTTCTGGGGACTGTGATCTAGCTTTGGGCTATGGGAGTCTCAGTGATATCTGAAAGCCTTTTCTTCCAACATGCGGCACAGGATGAACAGACGGATAGCAGCTGATATAGTTCAGACGTCTGTCAAATGGGCAAGATAACCAGGCTTGCCTGTAGCCTGAGCTAAACAGTGGGGCAGTGTTACTTGATATGCATTGTTTGAATTAATTGTATTGATTTGTGGGAAGCAACAATGTTTTATTGATATATATATATATATATATATATATATATATATATATATATATATATATATATATATATATATACACACACACAAGGATGTTCTACTATGAAGCAGGAGTAATGCTTAGGCTTGATTTGTCAAGAAATCTTTACACATTTAAGCACATATAAATGCACCATATCCATAAACCATATCCAACAGGACAGACAATAAAGGGCCCAACTCAAAATGAGGTCTACTGAACAATAATGCAACTAAAGCTTAAAGATAACTAAACACACCTGACCTATAATGGAACACAAGGGGTATACATACACCGAGGCTAACCTAAGATAGCGACAAAAAAGGGTATTTTCAAAAATAATGTCTAATAAGTCTATAAGTCTTAACACAAATTATCAAAGTAACTATCAAAGTGATAAGATTGACAAATAGAGATTAGCTTTCTACATAATTACAACACAAAGAACTTCTTATTTTAGAATTTTCAACAGTGTTCCCCTCCCTTTATTCCAGTGTTGGTCTCTTCCATTTCCTGTTTGCTGTGCTTAAGAGGCCAGCTGTCCCACAATCATGTTCTTTATTGGGAGCTTGGCAAGAACACAAAAGGTGAGTATTAAATGCGCATTAAATACACAAAAGACGGAATTTTTACTCAAATGTGTCCAACCAATTTAGAAAACAAGCTGACCTGAATAAAGTATGTAAGATATGAAAACAAAAGACCTTCTTTAGTCTCCATTTATTTGGAAATGTTTGCGTGTGCCTAACTTCCAAAGTAATACTTACAATGTTGGATATAAGCAACTGGAGCCACGACATAGATTTATAGACCAACAGATGCACACACCATATTTCAACTGTTATGTGGTGTGTCAAATAACCTGATATGTTAACATAACAAACTGAGATGGTGAATATGCTTAACCCTATACTTGCTTCTATACTGAGATCTGCATGTTAGCATTGACATTGTAAGTATGTTAGCATGCAGATATTGCATTGTTTTCTTCCCTGTTTTAAAACCCATCTTTTTAACTGAACAACAAAATCAACAACAACCTGTGAATGTTCTCAATCATCCAGGTCATGGTCAATCTAAGACTAAAAAGTCCAGTTGCCTTTGGATAAATTTAGATACATGCTAACATTGGCTTATTAAAACTAAATGTGTGGGTAAATCTGAAAGAAATATCATTAGATAAACAGTTTTGGGTAATTAACAGAGAATAGATCATTGGAATTTTGTCATAGGATCACCAAAGTGATTGTAATTCATCCTGATGGCAATGTAAATTGCCTAGGCCAAATTTCATGGCAATACTTCCAGTTGTAGTAATTGTTTCTGTCAAATCAACAAAATATGAACCTCATAGCATTACAGAAGCAAAAGTCAGAAGATCACCAAAATCAGCAGGATTCTTCCTGTGGGTACCACAGATGTCTGAACCAAATTTCATCACAATGTAACCAATAGTGTTGGAGCTTATTTTCAGTCTGGACCACATTGTTGGACTGACCAGCCAAGATTGTCATCCATGGCTAAAAATAGCAAATGTATACAAGTTGTATATTATACAGTATACGCGTGTAAAACAACTAGCTAACATTTATTCAGGACTTGACTTGCCAGCTTGCTTATTTTGAGAAGCATGTTCAAGACACATTTTTAGTTTGTATTTGCAACAAGGTGCAAGTAAATGAACATGTGGGTCACAATGACCAATACATATAATTGTTTTCAAATTCAGTGCCGACATTTCAAAAGGCATCAGCATGTTCACAATTAATAGTTTAGGTCATAACCCTAAATTGGCTGAAATACATTTCCAGGTGGCAAAGACAGTGATCAGTATTTTAAGCAAATTAAAGTTAGAAATGACTCGGCTTCTCTCAGAGAAGGTTAGAACGAGTATTCATCTCAATGAGTATTTTATGTACAGCCCAAATGTGCAATGTATATAAAATAATAAACTTTTATTCACAAAACATTAATCTAGCACATGATTTGTTTGTAGATCTGAGGTTGACAGTCTGAAACCTTTAAAGAATGGAGGAATAGACTTCTGGGAATTGCAACAGACATGAGTAATGTATGAATATTAACAAAGCTTTCAGAAGTCAGATCAAACTGAAGAAAAGTAAAAAAGTACAAAAAAAAGGGGGTGCCGTGTGAAATGTAGTGTTTTCAAACAGAGCTTTGTCTGTTCTACTTTATAGATACCAACGGGAGAAATAGTGGCCAGAACTACCATAAAATAAACCACCATGCTTAAATGCATTGGAGAGAGCGAATGCAAGTAGAAGGTACTGGCTTGAAACGCACATCGTAAAACACATGATGCACTATTGATTTGGGCCTCCGGTTGCTCTTCTCTGATCTCTGAAAACTGAGAAGTGTATGTCTGGCAGGTGTGCTGATTTTAACCTGGGGCCTGCAGCTAACTTCAGCATGGCTAAGTAAATACTTCAGCACAACTATAGAATATAACTAGACAGAGGAGCTGAAACTCAAGGTTACTTTTGCTTCACTTTGTATCAACATCAATTTATTGTCTTAATCTCTCATGGTATCTCAATCATTTGCTGTTGCTTGATAATAGCAGCCCTTTTTATGTTTGACCTTTAGGGCTAAATTGTCTGTTGCTAGTGTCTGCTTTATAATCAGAATCATGAAGCCTACTGCTGGTTGTACTTGATTGAAAATAATTGCATGTACTTTTAAATTACAATATTTGTAAGTAGGTTAATGGTCAGAGCTCTGTTTCTATTGAGCCGAGTTTTGTGAATCGGTAACTCTTTTTATATTCATTGCAAGTGTGTTGTTTTAATGTATTTTTATCCACCATGAAAACTGGCCTGCAGGGATAAATAAAGTTTATTGGATTTAATTAAATTGAAATGAAATGGCCCTGCAATGGCTAGAGTGAACCTTCAATAAGCCAGGGCCTCTCTAATTTGATGCACAGCACAGACAAATCTTTAATAAATTAAAAAAAAAAAAAAAAAAAAGTAATGGATTTGGTGTGTTTGTGTTGGGCTGTAAGAAAGCAGTATTGCTTATTTCTTAATATTGGCAAGCTTTTGGTTTCAGGTAAACATTGTCATAGTCATTGACCCTTTTTTTCTACACTTGTGCTCTTTAATACTTTTATTATTTTCATGTTTTGGCATTTTTTCCCTAATATTTGTTAATCTTACCAGTGGCTGCATCATACTATCAACCTTCAGTTGGCATCTCTGCTTATGCTTTATTTATGCCCTGTTTGTGTACCTTTTCATTGCCTTGATTGTAAAGTATTTTACAAAAGTAAAATAAAAACATAACAAAAATTTCTTACTGTTTTTCTTTTTACCAGATTTAATATGTTTTCCTGATTATCTAAGAGGGATGCACATTTTTTGCCTGAAATTGCTCCTTACAGGCACTTACCACACCTGCCTTACATACATATATTAGTAGTTGCTCAACTTCTTTGTGTCATATTCAAATAGAGAATTTGAAATGTATGCTGTACATTTTTTAACATTGCTTCTAGACTTCTTTGTTGAGCACTGTGGCCACCCAGTGGGGGCTCACTGGGGAGAAAAAAAAGTCACAATTTTCTGTTATCACTATATGCTTCCTATGCTATCATGAGAAGAAATTCTGTTTGGTGGACTGAGTTGTGTGAATAACTTATACAGTCCATGAGGCTGATATGGAAGCAGCTTTAAAGCTGCTTTTACCCACAACTGTTATTTTTGGGAAAAGAAGGGACATCCCCGAGGTGCTGATATGGGATCATCTTTAGAGCAGTACTCTCCTACATTCTTCTGTTTGGAAATGAGGAATTGTCCATGGGGCTGATGCGGGATCTGCTTTGAAGCAGCTTTCCTACAACCTTTCTTTTGGAAATTAGGAGTTGTCCGTAGTGCTGATTTTAGATCAGCTTTGAAGCTGCTCTCTTCTCCGGTCCTCCATATGAAAATGACGAGTTGTCCACAGGGTTAATATGGGATCAACTTTGAAGCAGTTCGCCTAGTTGGTTTGGAAATTATGAGCTGTCCATGGTGCTGATTTGGGATCAGCTTCGAAGCTGCTCTCTACTAAGCTGCTCTCTACTACTCTAAAATGGCGAGTTATCCACAGGGCTGATCAACTTTGAAGTGGTCCTCTCCTATAACTGTTTTGGAAATGAGTGCTGGTGCTGATTTAGGATCAGTTTTGAACCACAGTCCTATGTTTGAAAATGAGGTCCATCGTGCAGATTCGGGATCAGTTTTGACCCACAGTCCTCTGTTTGAAAAGGAGGAACTGTCTGTGGTGCTGATTTGGGATCAGCTTTGAAGCTGCTCTGTATTCCTGCCCGCCATTTGAAATGGTGAGTTGTCCACAGGGCTGATATGGGATCAACTTTGAAGTAGTTCCTTTCTACAGTCAGTTTGAAAATGAGGAGCTGTCCATGGTGTTGATTACAGATCAGTTCTGAAGCAGTTTTCCAATGCAGATGCTTCAAGCTACACAAGATCAATTTCACAAGTTGCCTTCTGTGTGTTACCTGAAAAATTGTATTGCAATCCAAGCGTGAATGCGCTGTAGTCTAAGCACTGCTTGCAGCAAAAATCGCTATAGCAATGAACTAGAGAAAGCTGACCCCTTTCATTTAGGTTCACCAAAAGTAAAAAAAAAAACAACCTCTGTCAGCCATTCAAATATCTTTCCTTTTTTCTGCACTGCAATTAGTGCTCATTCTTTCTTAGATACCGTTCTTCTGTGCAACTGTGCTCATGGAAATGATGGAATTGGCTTTAACAAACTCATATTGCTGGTTCAAAGACTCATTGATCACACACAAAGCACAGTAACTGTGGGACATTTAAGTTTTTCACAGTGGGTTATTTGAAAATGACAAGCTGTCCATTGTGCTCATTTAGGTTAAGCTTTAAACAGCTCTCTCTCTTTCAGTGAGCTATTACAGCTCTCTCCTTTAGTTTTAAGGAAATTAATTGTCCAATGAAGCTTATTTAGCAGCGGGTCAGGTTTTAACCCACTGAGCCCACTATTACAACACAGTTTGACACTCATAGCTGCTCTGTAGTGAACATGTAATCATGCTAAGTTGATTTACAAGTGCTTTAAACCATGTTGTTTAGCTGAAAAACAAAGTCGGGGCAACTGGGTTTCCACTGGTTGAAATCGTTGAGACTATTGGTTTTAGAACTGTGAAAACACAATATTGAAAATGTGAGCATGACTGGAATCACATGAAGAAATGGCAAAAAAGTACTATAACTGTGGGAGGGAAAAATGTTTTCTTTGGAAGAAAAGGTATTTCTTCAGTGACCTTTGACTCGTATCTTCCTTTAGAGTCATTTCCAGCTGGAAGTGTAGTAGTGCTGAAGTGTCCTTCTAACACCACTGTTATCTACGGCCCTTTTACCTATGGTCCCTAACCCCCCCCCCCCCCCCCCCCCCCCTTGCTCTCGCTCTCTTTCTCTCTCTCTCTCTCTCTAGCTGGCATGTATTGATCTGCTGCTGCTTGTGTCTTACAGTACTATATCTACAGATATTTATGTTTGTAGCTGCTGGTCTCCGGTTCCCATTATGGGCTTGAGTGATAGGCACGGGCAGTGTTTCAACACCTCGCTGCTGAGGAAAAATGTAATATTCAAGAGACCTGTTCTTAGTCAGCACTTCCACCCCAAGAGCTGGCTGTGTAAAATGACCAGGGACAGCAAGTATACTGAAGCATAGCATAAAGGCTTAGGCACGGGGGAAAAAAATGATTACAAGGCAAGACATTAATTAAATATCTTCTTCTAATATATGTTGCGGCTATATATCAAAAATATTTAGCTGCAACAAATGTTAAACCAAATCAAGTGTTTCATCTATTTTAGATGCATTTAACATTTGTAATCCTTACCTCATAGAGATCAATTCTTAGTCTGAAGTGAAATGTGGCTTTTTGGCAAAATACATCAGATTAAAGGGCATTTGCAGCACATGTGTCAGCTAATGATGTAGCATGGAAATCAGCATTTAATTCAATTCAACAGTCGTCACAAGTTAACACTGTTCATCTAATAGCACCACAATGGACATTGTCAAATAACCTTTTGGAACTCCTATTGCAATGTGATTATTTCTTGAAGTTTAAAAACATCATATAGATTAAAACAATAATTGTGTGTAATCCACTTGGCTAATATAAAACCTCATAAACTCAAGTTTCTATATGAAATCTCTTGTGGATCTACAAGTTGTACTATTGATTTGTAACCTGCCAGTTCCTGCCTGGGATTGCCATTAATGTAACCTTTCCTTTTTTTTTTTTTCACTCTCTTTTGGCCCCCGCCTCCTCTTTCTCGCTCTCTCTGAATCTCTTTACCTCCATTTAGCACCTCTCTGTGAACAGCTTCTGCATGCTGGCTTTTAAAATCCTTGATGGTGCAGCAGCTTCCTAACCTTTCTAACCTTGATGACTGAGCCTCAGAGAGAGACTGGTTGTGATGCTGGGTTATTCCGCAGCAGAACCCTCTTCCTCTCTCTTTGTCTCAGCCCTTCTCATGCTTTCATATTCTTATCTTTTGTCGGTCACTTCATATTTTACGCACGCACGCACGCACGCACGCTGATTAACACGTGTATTACTTCGAGGAAGCAGGCATAATTGACATTTTCACTTTCTCAAATAGAAAATGAATCTGAATAACACCTCCAGACAGTGCACCACAGTCCACTCAAGCCATTCTTCATACCCTGTTTCTGTTGTTTTCTACCACTCATGCAGGTCATAAAAATAGGACTGCGTTTCTCCACTGCAGCTGAAAACCATGATGTTCCCTCCATTCTGCACTCTCTGCACTGATGAGAGTCAATGATTCAACAATGTACTTTCGCCACTACACAGAAAATCACAACCTCCACTTCTGTATGGGTTTTCCACCACCAAGGAATACATCTGCATTGTGGAGTTGAGGAAGGCAAGCGAATGATAAAATAAAAATTGAAAACAAAACAGGCTGCGGACTGTAAACGCTTCTTTGTCCATGCTGTCAATGCCTTTAGTTCTCAGTCATGGATTCGCTTTGTGTTTCAGCGCCCTCTTTTTGTTCTCACACAAACAAAAGCATATGATTATCTTCTGTCTGTGGATTGTGTTTGTTTAAGGTGCTAGTTTAAGGTGAAGGTACCCTTCTGTTTATCTCTTCCTTGTAGTGTTTACACACCTTTTCAAGCTGACAAGCTTCCATCTTATAAATTCAAAGACGTTTGCTGTGTATAGAAGTATCAGGCTATGTGTTGTCAAAGAGGAGGGCAAAACAAGTCAAACATGTCTTTTTATTTTTTTTTTACTTTTGTTTCTAACGCTCCCCACAACCTCTCTCTCTCTGTCCATCTCTCCAAACCCCCCCCCGCCCCTCTTTCATTCTCTCTCGTCCACTTCATTTGTAGGTTCCCTCCATCACCACCAGGGGCTTTCCACACCGCGCCGTGCCGAGAGCGGCTTTGCCGTTCCTCTCCCTGCACTTCTTCGGAACGGAGACTCCAGACGCGCAGCGCGGTGGCAGACCGGCACAGAGCGTCTGCCCCTCTAAATTTTTTTGGTCATATATATCTCACAAGGAATCGTATACCTTTGACTCCGGAAGAACCGGCAAGTTAGACACCCGTCACCGCATCCCTCTGCAACTTGTCAAGGCAAAGGCGTTTGTTTCCGCCGCACGATAACAAAGGTAGGACTTTGAGGATGTTTTAATTCAATGGGAAAGTTCACTGTGCGCTGGCATGCTCGCGTAACATACAACTCCACTGGACTTGTATAATGCCTTTAGGCATTGCACTGTGGGAGTTTTTAGTGCTTGCAATAGAGGGACATTGCTTTTATGCAAGACAGATTTTTGTGTGCTTATTTTTGTGTGAGCGTGTTTGGCTATGGAGAGGCGAAACGAGTACCTTTGCATTTTATCAGACCTTTGTTATCGTTATTTCATGGTTGAATACTACCACCTAACTTGTTGCCACTTGTAACACATTTTAGATCCGGTTAGTGCAGTCGGTAATGCGCGCTGCGCAGGAGACCGTGACTCCGATCACATTAAATCGTTTAGACCTTAATCAGACTACTTGTAATGATTGTACGGTTTCAGTAGCAGAACATAGTGTCCGACCGGTTACTCGCGCTGTGACAGGACTGTGCAGCCTTTATAGCGTCGCATACATTTATTGTAAGATCTCCAACACTGAGACTGGGCAGCTATAGTACAATGTGCGCATTCATTTCGTGTGACATGACTATTTTCCAGTGGTATGTCCGAGCTGTCTGTAATTATAAAAGTAAATATTCACACCAGCGTACAACACCAGCACCGACTTTACTAAATGAAATTCCAGGGGTGTAAAATGAAGACACGCACCTCCTGCACAGTGAGGTGGGTTTCCGAGGACTGCAGCCACTTGATGCGCCAACAGGATGGATTTGGGGAAGTTGGTTGTGATCCACTGAGCACTAAAGCCATGCTCTTGAATAAATGCTGACTTAAAAACATACATCCAAACAGTTTAATCAGAAAACAATATATTGGAATTGTGTAATAATCTCGCCATAATCCTTCAGATGCGGTTGTTGTAGATTAAAACCTCATTCTCATTAGAGAGAGTATAGAGCTACAAAAGACAGTCCGTTGTGCTTTTCTTTTTTTCTTTCTTTTTTCCTATTACCATCAATTACATTGGTTTTGTCATTTATATTTCATATTTTAATCATCTTTGAATCTTCATGTGGATCTAATGGATATTCACAGATCAAATTAACATCAGCAGGAATTTCTATCCTGTTTGTTTAACACAGTTTTGCTGGACAAGATCCAAATTTTGCGCAACATGCACATCTCAGCAGTTACTGATACCTGGAAATCTGCTTCTCTTCCTCTCAACCTTTTCATTGTGCTCTGTTGCCTCTAATTTCTTTTAAATTGACGTATGTTACTCAACCACACAATCTGTTTGTTGACAGTTATGACATTTAGATTTGGTTAAATATTATTTGACATTTGTCAAGCTCATAAAATAGGTGCTGATGAGGCAGGCGAATGGTAGCTCGTGCATGCATCACAGAAAACTAAATAGCTTTCCACAATCTCAAACCCTGTTTTCCTACTTCTCAACCACAAGATTGATAGAATTCTCTACATCCCAGCTTAATATTTGTTTTGTAAGAAGGCATATCCTTCATCTTTGTGGTTTCTGGATGAAATACAGCTTACTCCCAACAGGAGGACTTGTATGTGTGTATTTCATATTGCAGACCGTGATTTGTGACCTCAGGGTTACAATACACTTTAAACTTGAATATTACTCGGCGACCTTGGCTGAGGTTAGAGATGCTTAAGTTTACTCCGTCAAGGTGTCTACATTCTTGACTGTGTGTATCCTTGTGGACGTGAGCGAGTATATGCTTGTGTGTCTTTTTGAGACCTCCGGCTTGCCTCAGTTTACCATTCATTCTGAGCTAATTGGTGCTTGGGAAAGTTGGGAAAGAGAAATGCCCGTTGTCCCAGTATCCGATCAATGACTTTAATTTTCCAATTAGATGCTGATCTGTTCAGGAATCTGTCAAAGGGACAGGCGCTCTGAGTGAGGACCATGACCTTTATTGACCCTATATTTGGAAAATTGATTTTGGAGGTTACATCATAGGATGAACATTTGTTGGTGTTGAGATCAGCAAAATGTCAGGCAGAATTAAGGAAGAATTATGTATTCTTACATTATGTGAAACATTAATCAGGTGCCTCTCTAAATTTATGTTGACATGAAGTTTTCAAATCCCGTTGCAGTGTGATTACATCAGCATGTGTTGGTTGTGTACATTTTTTTTCTTTATCTTTAAACCCTCTCATGTATATAGCCACTGTGCATTGTGACATTTGTTAAAAGGCAACATTTTCAACTTGATTGACAGATATAGTCATGCACGCATATGTGTATACACAAACAAATCCTAATAGCTAGTAGGTGATACAGAATATGAAACATTTTCTCTATGAAAAGAAGGAAAAATAATACATTTGCTATCTTGCTGTCCATTACAGACTCGTATTTGCTTTGTTTCCTGGACTCCTCATTTATTCAGTTGGTGGTCTAACCAGCGTGTACATTACAAGGGCCATGTAGCAGTAACCCAGATGGCAGAATGGGCTGATTGTGATTTATGTACCAAAAGTGAATGCATTACTGTGAGCTTCTGGAGTCAGGGCCAATTCCAGGCAGGCATTTTCACACATTTTTCAACACACACAAATCATAGACGTGCAAGATGTTGGCTTACATGTACACAAAACTTTGTGTGTGTGCACAGTAAAAGCTCTATCTCTGACTTTGTCCCCCCTTTTCCCCGCTGTCTGTGTCTCCTTTTTTTGTCTGTCACACACACACACACACACACACACACACACACACACACTGCAGTTCTGAAAAATCGTTGAGATGAAGCAGTCCACTGTTGTGAGACATTGATTACCGTTTACCAAGCTGGCGCATAAATGTAGTGTTAAAGGAGAGATGGCTTGGATAGGAAGAGAGAGAGAAGAAATGAGTGCTGGAAAGAGAAATAGAAAAGAGGCAGAGAGATGGCAGATATGTGGCAATAAAGATGATATACGCAGGGGTAAACCTGGGGATTTTAATGGCAACAGAGAGGGGACCAATTAGGTCAACTAATTGATTTGGACTTGTGGTTAGGTGCTGTGTACAATCTCCCTCTACACACAGACACACACTCACAAACACACGTTTCCACAGTTGCACTCCTCACTTCTCACACCTGCTCTCTTGTCGGCAGTCAGGAATGGTCAGCCCTTAGTCACTTCATTACCCCCTCTAGGCAGGGAGTGCATCAACCATATTAACGCTTGAGCTCTGTGATGGAATCACTAGGTAGGTGGAGATAGAGAGCTGAGGGCTGTGGACAGGCTCCACAGTTGATTTTCCAGCCCTGTTTGCACCTGATTTCAGGGCTAGGGTAACAGGCAGCACTTTGATCCAACAATTTTTTTTTTGAGAACTGTGGCTTTGCTGAGAAAATTCACCAGTTTTTTTATGCTTTGACTTGTGAGGAAATGGGATAAAAATACAGGTTTTTTTTGTCATTGTCGGAGCAGTGTCAGAGCAAACTAGACAGTACCTGTCAGCAAGTCAATAATGCAATTCACATCAATGTCATGTTTAAACACCGGTCATTCAACTTAAATGTAATTGACATTTTTGGGTAAGCTTGTTTGCTTTCTTGCAGAGAGCTAGATGATTGGATTGAAGAGTCATACAACTCCCATGTTTTTATGCTAAATACAATACCAGAAGGTGATAAGCTTATTTTACCTTCCAAAGACTGAAAACGGGGGGTAACAAAATGCCTGAGTCTGACCATAGGTCAGAAATACACTGACTAGCACCCCAATTAATTACTAACATCCTCATTATTTAGTTATTTTAGTATTATTTAAAATGTTTTAAACATTTGATAAAAACATTTTGTAGTTTGTAGTCCTTTCAGTCAAAAATCAGAAGTTTAAACATAATGAAAGTCCGGCCCCTTGTGTATCCTCAAATTCTGTTATTTTCTGACATTTAGACAGTTCAAACCACCACACAATTAAATCCCCAGCATTTTTTCAAATGGTTCATCTGGTATATCGGGTGGGTGCTTTTGATGGTTTTGTTGATAGTGAGAATACTTTTTTTTTAAAACAAAAACTGGGAGGCCATTACACTGGATAGATTTCTAAAGGTCGCACATATACAACAAAGAACTACGCATCAAGAGCAGAAAATGGACACTGACAAGATTCAGACAGATGCTGAGTCCATCTGTTCATATGATGCAGTAACATCTGTTATGGGAGCAGGCTCTAAAGCCATTTAAAGCCAATGAAGCTCAGTTGAATGGAGAATTCAGATCAAATCTGAATACATGCTTTTAAATGTCTTGTTAATGAAATTGTACATATGGGCAGTGAATTAAAATAGAGACTTTTAAAAAGACTAAAGGAATTGCTGAAATATGGACATTATTTTTCTATCAAAACTGTAGTAATGTAGAGGATCAGAAGACGAGCAGATATTACAGGCATTTTTTTAAACACTGAAACTTTATTTCAGTGTATATGCGGTATAAATATAAATATTGAAGTGTGTTGTGGAACACAGTGCTAAACCATTCTGAATGCAATGACAAACATGTTACAGTTGACGCACAGTCCATTGAAGATAGTTATAGATTGGTAGTTAATGGTCAGTTCTCCTAGTGTGCTTGTGTTTGTTCGGCGGTATTTCTACCGAATGTGCATGAATCCCATCTCTGGCGACGGGATCCTGGTGTACTGAGTGCGCGTTCGTTGCTGGTCTGCCGATCTATGTTTGTGCCTCTTGCTCTGGAGTGGGAAGAACAACTGCTTTGTAAACAGGCAGTTCTTCACCTGGATGTCACGGTTCACAAAGACTCTTCCTCAGAGTCTGCCATAACCCCACTGGCAGAGCTTATGCGGTGGTGTATTTCTGCATCAGTGTCGGCTTTGGAGGGATGAAGGCTGCCAAGGTAGGGAAAGTCATCCACATTGAGGCTGAAATATTTGATATGTATTGAGACACACAAATGCAGTGAATCACCACACACATGTGCGCACACACACATATACACAGGATTTTTTTTTTTCCTATGGAAGAGATTAAAATGAACAAAGGATTAGAGGTGACGTGAAGAGAAATAAGTTATCATATTGTTTTGTTTGCTCTTCTCAAATTCATGCATGCAGCCCAGTGTCAGAGGAGGCTTTGAGGTCATTTTGAAACGTAAACAGTCTACTCTCAGTAGACTTTTTTCCCTGCTCAGTAAGTAACTGTAATGTCAGTAAATATGAATTTCATTCATTTTGACAGGGGGATCTCAGATTTTTTTTCAGCTCTCTTATCTCCATTTATCTACTGGCAGTATAAGGTGACATTTTTGCAGACTGAAGATGCTCATTGACAATGAGTGTCCCTGAAATTAGATTTATGATGGGCTGTCAGTATCAAAGACTTACAGAGGGAGTTGGTAACAGCCATACTAGAAAGGACCTCTTTTTGTAGTTTAGATGGCCTACAAACTAGACCATGAAATGCTTCATTATTACAATATGCTTTTTTAATAAGTTCTCTTAAACAGAATCATTTCCAGATGATAGAGTGGCAGATAGGAATACCAGATGTCTTACATTTGTGGCTGGAAATGCATTTATTAATATTTTATGAATAATGCGTGAAATTGAATTTTCAGTGGTTTCAAAACAGTGTGTGTAAGTGAATGAATGATTGTTACCTAAGCTCCTTTTCCACGACTAGTAAAAACTCAGCTCGACTGTATTGAACTCTCTTTTAGTATCAGGTACTCTTGTGGATGTAATTTCCCCCTCAATGTGATGTGTTGTTACTATAGCAATGCCACATGAAACAGTCGTGACGCCATCTTAAGCGCCACACGCGCACACACTAAATCATTTTCACTATTTCAATCGCTAGACAACCCCTTAATTGAACACAGTATGGTTCTAAGGTGAATACAACAAATAATTGTGGCTGCTATAGTACTAAGTTAGTGAAGGGAACCAAATGTCACGCACCGAGTGATGATTTTCGATGACAAATCAGGGGTCACATCCTCCTCTTTATCTGCTCATCTCAACTGGAACCTACCTCGGGTAGTACCAAAAATACTACCTGATAATATTTACCACTTTTGCCCCATTGAAAACCAAATAAAGCAGAGTAGAGTTGAGCTGAGATGCTACCGGCGATGAAAATAGGGGTTAATAGTTAAAACTGCTGCTCAGAGCGAGAGGGATCTCCACTCCCGGGTATCATCCAATTGCCCCAGTCAACCGCTATAGTTCAAATCCATGTGTGTTTGGTTGATTCAAGCCTGCAGATTGTCCATAGACATGAATACGAGTGCAAACAAGTGTCTGTAAGTCCATCTGTGAACTGGCAACTTGTCAAGGGTATTTTCCTGCCTTCTGTGCAATCTATGCTGGGACAGGCTCCAGCACCTTCTAACCCTGAGCAGGAATAAACGGATAAGACAATGGATGAATGAACAAATATTAATACAGAATTTGTTCATAATTTGTCAAAATTACTCTTCAAAGCTTTTCAGTCAGTGTCTGGTAATGCAGCCTAGCAACAAGCAGTTGGCTCCAGTGAGTGGCCAATACAGGCTTTGGCTACTTTTCTTTGTCTTTGCCTTTCTCTTGCTTTTCTCATTCTCATCTCTCTTTGGCAGGATTTTAATCTTGTAGCTCATGCATACTTCTAGCATAATGATGTTTGGTGTGTCCCATGGAACTAATTGTCAAAAGATGGTTATATTTTGTTTGTGTGGTTTGTCAGAAGGTAAAGTATCTTAAGTGATTTTTTTTTTTTTTTGGAATGAATAAACAGTAATTTGTAGAAGTCATAAAGGTGATGCAAAGTGGATTAGATTGTATTGTGTCACATACCATAGTTACAGCAATGGTCAATTTAGAGATCTGTCATAATAAAGGAAACGTATGAGCGGCTCATAAAGGGTCTTTTCACTGTGTGCTGTGTAGCTTTAAACATGAGGTGATGAAAAGTGTAACATGACAGTATTTGTGCAATTCAATTTTTGTAGAACTCTCAAATTTTTTTTATAAGGCACCCACACTTTTACCATTTACACTGAAACAATGTGATTTCTGGTGCGTGGCTTTACAATACATAACTGAACTAATAATGACACTGTAGGCAGTGTTATCAGTTTGGTGGCCATTTCCTCTCCTTTAATTCAACAGCAATTATCTAGGAATTTATTAAAGGCCTAAATATACATGAAAATGGCTGATTGCTTGTAGAGCAGTGCAGTGTAGCCTATATATGTTTATTTCACCCCAAATAAGTATTTACCCATTCAACTGCAGTTTTGTCATTGTTGTTCCCCAGAAGTCAGCCAAACTCTGCCATGAAACCATGACGTCACCCATTGGTTTGTGAACTACGGTTTTGAAGCCTCAAGATTGACATTTTTGCCGTCACCATTTTGGGTGTTTGGAGTATATTTGGGCGAGCTGGGGAGGAGCAAGCATTTGATCTGACTCTATATGATTAGGAAGCCAAGGAAACAACCCCCACCAACCTACAGGGGAAACCTGACTGCACCACAGGCCTGACAATCAAACAGACACGCCCCCAAAAATATATAATTTTAAGGCCTAATATCTGATTATTGACGTGCATATTTTTTTAGATTGACCACTAAAAAACTAATTGGAAGGAGTGACTAGCTAATGACACTGACTTGAAGAAAAAAAATATTGATTTCATGAGGGAAGTTCAATAAGAGTCTATGGAGCCAGGGCCTTTTAGGAGCCAACTCCTAGTAGCCTTTGGTGGTATTACACGTCAAAGGAGTCTCCCGTTAGTTTTTTGGCCCGAAAGCTACGTCCACTTTTATATATAGCCTATAGTAAGGTCTCATGTTTGTTGCCACACTTCCCTGTTGTGTGATTAGCTACTAGTCACTGTTTTGCGTGTCATAGAAATACAGTTGTGTATTGGTTGCATTATAAAAATATTTGCCGCCATGTGAGCCGCCGAATAAAGGGGTTAGTTGTGCAATGAGGCACAGTGTGCAATACGATACGATATCTTACACTGTTATAATCTATCTACAATAGTTTCAGTGTTTCTGGACTGACAGAGAACAGCAGGTGTGTGGTAAGTGGCAGCTTTAAGAAATGTGTCTGCAGTCTGCATGGTTATCACTTCCTTCGGGCAAAGTAATAACTCTTATTCCAGGCCTTTTTGGGAATCCTTGGGAGTGGAACTAAGTTGTTTTCCAATGTGATGCTGTTGGCACCTCGCTGAGGCATAATGGAAAAGACATACTAAAATAATTGTGGATAAAGTGATACTGAGCCATTGAAGCAACTTTCTGTCAGGCATGAGAGAATGACTGCTTCACAAAGTATAATGTGATGCAGGAATAGCAGGTTTGATTGTGCAGTAGAATGTTTCTCTGTGGGAAAGCAGGAGATTATTGAATAGTTTAGGTATGAGTGCTTTAGTTGGTGTTTGCTCACTCTAATGCTGTTTTCTCTTACTACCACCCACTAGCTCAAAAACACCAAAAAGGATAAAATTTTTCACGTTTTTATGCGTTTCCTGAATTATGCATCGTAAATACACTCTTGGGCACAGTTGTACATTCTTTCTAATGCTATTATCTTTTTTCTGGCTAACACATCTTTACACTCGTGCAAAAAACAGACATACACCAACCTGCGGGCTGAAAAGTGCATTAGCATGTATGCACGCACAGATACACAACTCACACAGTTGCTGAAAGGTTCAAAACAATTATTCTATTTTCTGACTTGGGTAAACAATTTGAAACTTTAACATGCATCGGCCAACCAATTTGAACTCAATTGAAACATTGCTTCAAATAAATACCCTTTACTGCCCTTAGAAGCCATTCCTTCACAAGAAAATCTTCATGGCCATCAATATGACTCCCTTCAGGCTTCTCTTTGTGATGGTACCAACATGCACTGGGGTCAGTCTGCTTGAGTAATCGCCCTGCATCACCGATTATGATCAGGAATCCATCAGTTGAGCTGTCTGTGCTGGACAACAAAGCCTTCAGCTCAACATACCAGACAAATAGCTGATAATACTGAGTTATAACTCATTTTCTCACCCTCTCGGTAGGAAAACCATAATCTCTGCAAAACCTCATAATGTAGCAGCATTCAATAATAACCCGCAGACATGCACCCAAGCATGTGTGACAAAACTCTATTGTTAAGAGGTCATGAAATTTGTATATAATCCTTACGGTTTCCTTGGAAGCAGACTATGTAAAACTTGCATAAAACCTAAAATTTCAATTATTTCATAATGTTTCAATACTGTAATTGTTCTGTGAGTGTTTGATATTCTCGAGTGACTATACACAAAAATCAATGCTACACAAGCTGCCTGAAATGTCACTGAAATTAAGTTAAATTAATGGAAATTGACGTGTAATGTGGGACATTTTAGCAGCTTTTGCATTCAGGTCACTGTAATTAGATATGATAAGTAAACTCCTTTTGCCTTTTCCTAAATGAAGGGGCTTTGAGATAAAAATGCTCAGCTCTTACATTTGGAAAGTGTGTCCATTACAGCACCTGTTCTGTAATAACAGACATTTTAAGATGCCCTTTTCTCTTGTGTGTTGACTCATATCTTCCTCTGTATTTTTTGTCTAGATTTCTGTTCTCTTCGTGTGCTCCCAATCTCTCTCCAGCTCATCTCTGACTTCATAATTCTTCTATAATTTGTCCTTTTCTCTATCTCCCTGTTATCCACATTGGCTCAGCAGTTAGAAATGCTGCTTTACAACAAGAGGAGTTCAATTGTGTCACCCGGCCTAGTTCTTTCTGTGTAGAGTCTGGATGTTCTTCTGTGTGCATGGGTTTCCTACTAGTGTTCCACTTTCTTCCCACAGTCCAAAGACATCCAGGTGAAGGCACCTGTTAAATTCCCTGTTGGTATAAATGTTTTCTTTTTTTCTTCTCTTTGTCTACTTTCTAATGCATGCTGGAATATGCTTCAGCCCCACAAACCCTGAGCAGTAGAACCTTTTTAGAAAGTGGATGGATGAAGTGTATTTCTGCTTCTTTCTATTGGTTCTTTTGGTCTCCTGCAACAACCTGCAACATTACCAAGATCATCAGCTCTGCTGAGCTTAGACCATCATTTGTCTGCTTAATGACCACTGAGGTTGAGTCCCAGTAATGACATATTAAGGTTTATTCCACTGTCCAATTTAAGCCCTTGTGAAAGAGTGGGGCCAATGATTTTGTCTGCCATTTAACCGCCGCTGGTATCCCTCCTCTTTCCAACTATCACACCTCAAAATGTAAAGTCTGACCTGTATTAATACCAACCATTTCTAGTTTCTTACTTAGTGTGTATGTTAAAATGTGTATAGATGTTACTGCATTTATTTAACAAACTAGCATGCATTGCTATATTCACTGGTGACCTATGAGCAGGATAACAATTTCAGAAACGGTGGTAGTCACAATATTTTGCTTCAGATGTAAAATCCAATCCAGTCAGTGGCAGATTTCAATTTAGTCAAATTTGGATAACTTTTACTCACTGTGTTATGCTTGTTAAGAGTATATATGAAGGTAGTAGTATTTAATCAACATTAATATTGGTAATTATCAACTCTGAATAATATTCTTTCCTAATTTAAAGGGATTAAAATGTAATTCTAATCACTCCAATCCCCAATGTGCCCTTTGTCCATTTGATATATTAAAATGGATCATTGCATGCAAATTCTTGTGAAGATTGCATTATTTTTGCAATGTTATATAACTGACATTAAAGTTACTTATTAGACAATTTGTAAAACAATTTTTTTTTTTTACCAGGGAGAAAAAAAAGGAACAAGGGAAAAATTTGGGCAATGTATGAGACAGTATGGCAAAGGGAAATAGGGTGACAATAAACCAGTATGGAAATTGTTCACAACAAATGAAGTGGTGAAAGAGAAGGTAACGGGAGTAGCTTCAGAGAAACTGTTTTTTTCCCGACTCTCCCCATTAATGCTTTTGAACATTCTGCCGTATTTGAAAAAGCCAATTTTCAATCGAAAGAACATTTCAAACTTTAATGTAGATGTATTGATAAAGAAGTTCAAACATAAACACTAGCTGCTCTGGGGAGACACAAATGGGAGCAATGTTTTATATATATATATTTTTAAATATTACTTATACTTATTAATTTGTCTGTTTTAAAAACATGAAAAATAATAAAATATGAGTACAATTAAGGACAGCCAAAAAGCCCAAAAAACATTTTCAAACAATTATCTGACCTACACAGATTTTATAATTTTTTTCAAACAAATGAGCAGTTAAGTCCCAATGTCATAATCACTTTGTAGCAGCACTTCTTTGTTTTTAAGGTAATAAAAAGAAACCTGACAGGAGGAAAAAAAACAATATCTGAATCAGATTGAATCATACTGATGATTCCTTCAAGTAAGTATTTTTTTCAATTCTACAAAAAACCTTAAATCTCTCTGAGGCTCTGCCAACGAAGTAAGTAAGGCTACAAAGCAGATCTGCCAACACATTTTGGAAAGTTCCCTCTGCAGTGAGCTGAGGCTCTTTTTGCAACAAAGTGTTGACTAGCCTCTAAAACATAGATAAGTTGAACTTTTAGACGAAGATTCATGGCTGTGTGATATGAAATATCTTTGAACAGCCGCCATGGTGGTGTCATTTTGAGCAGGAATGTTACTCTCTTACAGGAACTATGCAGCCTCAGAAATGTTCAATACTCCATATAAAGTAAATGGTACTTCACTTGTACTTATACAAGGTGATTTTTGTTGTTGTTTTAAACCACAGCTATCTAAAAAGCCCCGGTGTTCATACATCAAAAGAGGATGTGTCATACTCTCTATTGTCCTCTTGAAGTGGATGGTGTTCGGCTGGAAATTAAAGAAGTGGCACAATATTACCACAGTGGTGCCTGCGACCATAGCGGTAAATCTAAACCGTAGAACGGCAGTGCAGTCTGCTATTTTTTACGTAGTGCATCTATTTATATAGTGAGAGCTCATTTAACAATATTTTAGGAGACCAGGCTCACATATGAATGAGCAAGTGCATATGCCTCTGACAGCACCAGTGATTATGGCTCTACCAGCTTAATTCACTGAATATCCTCAGGAAATTATAAGCTTCAGTGGGTTATGTGGTGTAAGTGTTTGGGCGTATTTATGTATTGTTTACACATTGCTGAATTTGCTGTGCTCACATTATCTGTCTCAGAGAATTTATGATATGAAGATGTCACATCTGTTTTTAATGGTGCACAGCTGCATGCACACATATCAGTAATCCAGGGGCACACTGGGATTTGTACTGATAATACATATCTTTGCAAAGATTAAACCCCTATGCGTGCATGTGGCTGTGCGTGTTGTGGATGTATGTTCGCGTGCACACCAGAGTTGCTACAGTTCTGGGCCTGTGTCTCCTTTTTGTTTCTGCAGCATAATGGGCTTTGTAAGATAATACCCAAGAGACATAACAATACTTCTGAGCTAGGGGATTGTGAAGCCGTCCCAGTTCGCAGCGTCGCTTTGGCTCCAAGCATCAGCTATGATTGGAAAAGCAGGGAAACCTGGATTTACCAGCAAATTATATTAATCGCTGCTGTGGTCCTCTTTACTTCATCATCTCCTCTCTCTTCAATCACTTTGCTCTCAGTTTCTAAGGTATTTCCTCTGCACCTTCTAATTCACTGCGACAATGACAGTAAACGTCAAACTAGGTTCACACTCTGCAACATTTTCTTTATTTCAGCAGAAAAGAAAAGAGACCGTGGCAAGATTTAGCTGTGTACGCTACTAGTACTAGTAATGCACAACCTTTTCTTCCTTCAGAAAAAAAAAAAATGCTGGACCCCTTCATAAACTGTAT
This sequence comes from Embiotoca jacksoni, assembly GCF_022577435.1. Lineage (NCBI taxonomy): Eukaryota > Metazoa > Chordata > Actinopteri > Embiotocidae > Embiotoca > Embiotoca jacksoni. The sequence continues at coordinate 22,053,643 of NW_027185229.1, forward strand.
ATAAAGGTGGACGTAGTTAATCGGTTTGACAAGTGAGACCAATGGGGAAGTGCCATTAAGTGTAACACCATTGGCTGCTGGGTATTGGCTCCAAAAAGGCTTGGGCTACATAGACTTCCATTCAACTTCCTCATGAAATACCAAGTCAATTATTTTTTTCCACAAGTCATTATAGTGTCATTTTCAAAAGTCACACCTTATTAGTTTTCTAGAACATCTAAAAATATTGCCATCATTAATTTGCTATTACATCACAAAAAGCCAAATATGGTCTCTTCTGACTCCAAAATATAAAATTTCATAACTGCAGTTCACAAACCAGTGGGTGATGTCATTATTGGTTGATGCTTGTTCCACACACATTGAAAACACAAGTTACACAATGATTTGAAAAGTATTTGATTTTACCCTCATGAGTATAAGCTTAAGTGTTTTCAGGCTCCAGTCTCCCATTTCAGACCAGCACCTCCAATCTGCCAATCTTTAGAAAACCTTGCGCTTACTTAAATGTTGGCATATTTTTCCATCCTTTTGCAAGCAGAAAAAATACAGAGTGCAGGTATTTGTCAAATCAAATTTGCAATCAGTATCATGTATATCTGAACAAAAAAATTAAACATTCAAAGTGAGTCAAAATTATGGGCTCTACCAGTTAGCAATCAATTGTTTGTTTTGCTCATTATAAAAGCACAATGTGTAGCAAGACACTTGAGTACAGACTGCCTCAATCAATATTTCAGTTTAGGGCTCCACATTTTAACACAACTCGACTCCTGAGCACTGGTATCAAGAGTCCAGCTGCGTCTTCGGCCAGTAGTTGGGGTGGCAGTTAGGTTCAGCCCGCGATGAACTGCTGCTGAGTCAAAGTTAAATAGAAAAAAAAAATCCACCAGTGCCAGCAGTTTGGACTATGTTGTTATGTAACTCAGTGCTATGCGTTTATAAGTATGAAATAAGTGTTTCCCATGTTTATATGGTAGATAAAAGTAGCTTGTATATTGTTAGCCGCCAACAGAAATTAGAGCAGAGGTGGTTTTAGAAAACAGTTTTTCAGACCCTCACCTCCTTGTTAATCTGTTGTAATCTAAGTTGACCTTTAAGATATATCCATGTTTTGTTTTTGTCCATACAGTATGTATGTAGGTCAAACTTAGCCATTAGCTATGTTAGCTTCCAGCTTTAAAGAGGGTACAAAGGTTTACAAACTGAATGATCTGCCAGATTCAGTCTATTATATTTTAAGGATTATGTCAGTGACCAGACAGCAGAAAGTAATACAATATATATATATTACAATTAACCTATATTACAATTAAAAAGATTAATGTTGAAAGTTGAAAACATGGTCCATTTAATCAGCTATCTACAGCTGAGGAAGTGGCCTGAAAATGTAATAGTGCTGCTAAACAGTGTTGTGCTACTCTGTTTAACATCACACTTTATACTGTTATTCAGTGGGATAAAAAAAAAAATAGGGCCTGTTTTTTTTTCTCGTTACAGGTTGGAGTCATCAAGTCTGCTTTCCTTTTCACAGCCTATTTGTATTTCCACCTGTTACATCCATATTTAGTTCAGCTTTATTTTTAACTGTATTTATTGACCATATAATCATTGCAACTGGAAAAAGACTTTGTTGCAGCCCCAGAAAAACATGGCATGCCAATTTTGATGAATGTGAAGCAATGACAAACTGATGTTAATATACAATTTGAATCCTGTGGTATTTTTGTGTTGATCATTTGCTAAAATGCTTCATCTAAATTAAACAATGCCAGTTTTCCGTTTCTCTTCAAGAAAGAAACATTTCACTTCACCTTGCTCGTTTGATATCGGAGTCACTTTGCTTTTAATTATTTAGGTCATATACTACTTTGCAAGTTCAGGTGAAGACTTTTCACTTGACTTCACACATTTTTTTGTTTTAAATATAACCATGAATATCACTTTAAACAACTAGATGTATAAATGATGGCTTTGGCACTGAGGTGTATCAGGCTCTTCTGGTAATTGCTTTGCTATGGGAGACGTTGCACTCTGGAAGACATTGAAATAGATAGCATAATTCTTTTTTGTGAGGGATGCACTGTTTATTAGAGATCTATCAAATGAGATGGGTATTACACAGCAACTCTACAGTCCCTGGGTTTATTTATCGCCCTAGCTTGATGCTTCTAGAAGGCCTGTAATAGAACTGATAAACAGGACAATTATGCTTGGAGCTGCTTTAGCTTGTATTGATAAGGACATTTGCCACTATAACATAAACCGCCTAGCCTTCATTTCACATGACAGGTTGTAGTTCGTTGAACCAGCCAGTTTGCTTATGCAGCCAATTCGAATACTAAAGAGGCAGACAAAGAAAGGTGATATCACCAACTAGCCCTTAAGCCTGTTGGTTGTCCAGATTTTTGTGTTTGAAGCTTTAGTTTTAACCGCCCAGTCTGCATTTCATCCATCCCATTTTTGTTTTAACAATACAGTCACGGAGCCTTTCCTTCATCCCCTTGTCTAACAACCGACCTCTACTTCCATTGTCCGCCAATGGCTCAGTGGCCAGCATTGTCCCATCACACTGTGTTTGGGTTTTAGTCAAACCTTTCAAGTGTACAAAATCTGTCAGTCAGATAAGCATTCATTTTGCTTCAGAAGTCACAGGACCGAAAAATCTTCTCACACCAATTTGTGTGTGTGTGTGTGTGTGTGTGTTTTTCAGTCCAGCATTCAACAACAACTAAGAGATGGTAAACAAACAGTAAAGTTGACATTTTCAATCATTCTCTCACTTTCAAGTTTGCATGTACTTTTGACACTATAGGTGCTATCATGTGTATAAGGCATTTGATAGGAAAACACAATGAATGAGAGTTGCAAATCTGTTATCATTTAGTGTTTCTAAAAGTACAGCTAACGCATGTCCCTGTTGAATCTCATCCTATGAGCTCCTTGCTCATCTGATCATGACTGGACAAAGCGCTTGACTGTCAAATTATGCTCTTTCCCATCCCATTTCATTCTGTCTTCTGCTTGCATGTTTTTGCTTTGTAAGTGTAGTTTTACGTGTTATCTGATGTTGGTGGCTTCTTTTCACGCTGTGCATTGTTCTGGCTTCAAGATTGTAATTACAGTTGGCAAAAATGAAATGCTTTTCAGTGAAATATTGTCTTGTAAGCTTTTAGACAGACCTTTGCTGTTGGTTGCAAGACTGACTTGAATTAGAAATGATACGCTCCTCTTGAGTTGACTGAACTTGAAAATGTATTGGCCACCTACTCAGACTCGTATGGACTTCAAAGAGCAGATTTGTTTGAAAGGTACCCAAGCTCAAATCTCCAAAGTGAAGTAGCATAATTTTTGCCTTTTATCCCCCATATTCTTCCATTGCAGTATTGCTGTTGGGGATGTGATTTGACAGACAGGTTCCAGCTATGAGTCGTTGCCCTCCTACCTGCATATTTAGGGAGGATTACCTTGCATTGCAGGTTTTATATAAAGTCTCAGTAATGGATTCTCAACTCTGGATATGTGCTCATTTGTGTGTGTATCTGTGTGTGTGCGTGCTTCTAAAAATGTGCAATGCAAAAACAATGAAACAGTGTGTGTGTGTGTGTGTGTGTGCGCGCGCACTTACAAAAATGTGCAATGCAAAAACAATGAAACACTGTGTGCGTGTGTGTGTGTGTGTGCGTGCGTGCGTGCGTGCGCCTGCGCGCCTGCCTGCCTTTGTGATGTCTGAAAGGTTTCGGTGTCCATAATGACTGGTCTGTCAGTCTGGATGGGTGCACATGCACCTGTCATAGTCCTTTGAATATGCTCGCTATTGCCAGCAAGATAAAGCAGAGTTTCTTGGGGTCATTTTTGTTTGCTTGTAGCAGTAATAATGCTCTACCGCACATCAGGTAGTGGCTGGTTCCTTTGCCTGGGGAGTATGCATGATGCCTGTGAACACATTTTGTCGGCTCTTCTTGACTCATCAGAACTTGTATCCTATACAGAGGTGATAGCACTGAAGCCAGATGTGTATTAAAGAGGCAAACCAGTCACATATATTGAAACAGCCTCCAAGAACTCACCACAACAGGTGGTTAAATTAATCTCAGCAATCTGGAAATCAGATGAATACACTTGTGTTCCTTTGGGTTTTTATTTTTTTTGCAGCTATGGGGAAAAGAATGTTATCAGCCACACTGTGATGGAGAATCTGTCCCTCGGTTCGTTTTGGTCATGTATCAACATTTAGGAGGTGGAGGTGGCAGATAGTGAGGAAAGCAGGACTGATGAAAAGAGTGTATAGGGAGTCAGAGGTAAAATGACAAATGAGAATGTACAGTAAATGTCACCTGGTGTAGCTGGCTGCTCTGGATTAGCAGAAGACAGTTTGAAACCACCGTAAAACTAATCTCTGTCTGTGATGAGATTGTTTGTGCCAATTTTCAGGATAATCTGTCTGTGTGAACTGGAAGTGTCGGTTCAGTATGACATTAATGTATTGTAAGTTGCGCATTTACATGACGGTTTCATCATTGCTGAAATAAATGAAGGAACATTGCAATGCTAAAATTATGTATATATTTCTTGAATTACTGCAACTTAGTTGATAACCCTCTGATATACTCAATACTGCACGGCCTTTGAATCCATACCAAAGCACTGCTTCTAATTTATTGTTAACCCTAATCAGATTGACACAAGATATATGTGTTATGAGTCACCCTGATGATGCACTTAATCCAGATGGCTTTTGCTGTAACACCAGTAGCACAGAAATGTTTCATTTTAACAGGACTGATGTTTGATGTATAGTGCAACAATGTGTCCATCAACAGGCCAAAGTAAAGCAAGAACTATGGGAAAAGCTTTCACTCGCTTTTCAAATCTGTGTTGTGTCAAGGAAGAGCTATTGTAGTTGCTCCAAGATTGCACCTCAGGGACAGAGTAAAAAAAAAAAAGAATTAAAGAAGAGGTGCAAACAAGCATGTTGTGAACAAAAAGACAGCAGGCAGTGATAGTGCTTTCTTACCAACTCAGGTGTCAACTCAACATTTTTGAGGATCAAACTGTCCTTCAACAAGAATCACAAAACTCAAATACTAAACTGTGATTGCAGAGCCTTTGCAAATTTGCTTAGTAAACTGCATAACTTTGATGAATACGATCAACAAAAGATTATGTAAACAAGCCACAGGGACTTTAGAAGCTCCAGGCAGGGCTTTGAGTTTTTTGACCTGGATAACAGTGAAGCTGCAAGTCTTGAAAACCTTCATGCATCTGCTTTTTTCGGTACTTCTATGACATCCTAAGAATTTGACATAAAAAAAAATCTTAAAAACTTACTTTGTAAATTATCACACCAACTGTTGGTTGTTGTGTTGGTTATACTTTGAGGCCCAGTACCCAGATGTTTGCCGTGGAAGAGAAAGAAGTGTCTCCTTTGCTTTCTTCGATAAAGCCATATGTCCAGTGTATTTAATCCAAATATTTCTAACCATTCTCTCATTTTATTGATGAAAAAACAAATGTCAAAGTAAAATGCATCAGGCTCCATTACCTCCTTCTCATTAACAATCTCTCTTGCACATTTCCTGTTTCTGGTGTGCTGGCAGTGAGAACCTTTATGAATCATTGGCTGTTAATTAGACATTGACTATTCCAGTCACAGCAGGAGTGAGGGAAGGGGGCAGCTGGGAGTCTCAGGGGGACTCAGACCCGTGGCAGATCCATTATTCATGGTTCACCCTGGGCTTGTAGCGAACACTGACACCCGACCTGCCTAAATCAAACAGGGCCAGTGAGTTTAATGCCTCTTGGGAAATGCAAGGCTCAGGTAAAGGTGTGTGTGTGTGTGTTCGGAGGGGGAAGGGGGGGGGGGGGCAGGGGCAGTTGTGGGGGTGAGGGTGAGGGTCAGATCAAAAAGGAAGGGAGGCAGGGATGATGGGAAAAGACGGAATGGCCCTTGTTCTTACTCCACTGGCTCCTGCTTGAAAGCTGTCAGCACAGTGTAGCTGCTGTATCAGTGTCATTGCTTTAGTATGCTCTTTCTTTCTTTCTTTCTTTCTTTCTTTCTTTCTTTCTTTCTCTCTCTCTTTCTCTCTCTCTTTCTTTTCTTTATTGTCTTCTCTTCTACTTTGGTTATGCCACTAGTTCTTCACTCTATTTTAGTGGATCTGCTTGCCACTTCAGATGTGGGAAATCTCTCAAATGTATATATAGCGGTGTGTTTTGAGAAAAGTTTGCCATGACAACACTGCAGCATCAGTAGTTTACAGAATATATGTTAAAATAAGGGAAATCGGCAAGATCTCACTGGTATCCTCTCTGTGTCATTGCTATGCAGGAGTGTTAGTTGTAAGGCTCCATTCAGTCCATGAGCCAGAAGGTGACACTGAACTGAAGCCAAGCGCTAAATACCCAACAAGGGACTGATTGCCTTGCCTACACCAGCAAATAGGGTGAGTTCAAATCGCAGAGAGTCTGAGAAAACTGTTACTGGTGTCATGATAATAACAGATCAAATCTCACTTGCACAATAATTCTTTGAACATGTACTGTATCTCATTAAACATGCTCGTGTTCAATGGCGAAAAATCTGCATCATATTCACGTACAGTAAAGGGGTTCACTGGCTTCATGAAATAAAAGCCATCTTGGAATTAATTCTCTGCTTTTGATGTTACTGAGCTGGAAAAAAAAGACCTTACCAGCACACACCCTTAAGATAAATTTCCCCTTGATAACTTCTGCCTGAGTGTAACAGGTCATTACCGCCTTGTTTGTGCACGTCTGATTTTCCTTGAGTAATTGTATAAAGTCAGTGGAAAGCATAGCCATGGCACAGCTACATTAATATTATTTTATTTATTCTCTGTTTAGATATGGGATCTAATAAATCCAGAGACTGTTTTACTGCGTTCGTACATGGAACACAACTCATTTCCCACAGACAAAGAGCCCCCTGAAGTCCCTTGTAATTACCCACAGAGATGTTGAGTTGTTGGGTTGCATGTTTATCTCCTCCACTCGACACATCCCATGGGCAGCCCCTTCCTGTTCTCACTTCAGACTCCTCAGTAATGCACAACATTTTCTTTGATCCTGTAAACATTTCTAATCTAAGTCAAATTTCCAGAATTTACTCACTAGATAATCATCAAGTTGTTTCCACATAAACTGACATTAAAATCAATAGTCAAAGCACATAGTTGTAAATCATCCACAAGAGAGAAAACAAGAACGTGTACTTTATATGATATTTACGGTTTGACTGGTCCTTACATATTATCTGTTATATTCATAATTATTGAATAATATACACGTCAACACTTGTGAATTCTTCATCCAAGATGCCATTTTTGTATTTCTTGTGTGTATCACTATTTAATGCTTTTTATATACAAGGCGGTAATTTTCAATGACTAAATACACCAAAAGGACTTCTCGTTTTATGTCTTTTCTATATTGACAAATGTTTTCCATGCGTTTTCTGGAGCATTCTTTGGGAAGATAGCCAGTGGAACCTACATTTTTCATCATATTTGCAGTGTATTAACTATGTTGCTTCGATTTATGTTTTTTGAAACATGCAGTTGTTTAGAGCTTCAACAAGTCACATTCAAGAAAAGTGCTTTTGGTTTATTTATTTTAAGTGTTAAAATTTTCTCGTATGCCACGCAGACGTGCAGCCACAACTGTCACACAAAAGGCTGAGGAAGAAAATGGAAAAAGCAGTCAGTGTACCAATGGAATCTAAAAGAAGAGCCATTTTTTTATTTAGTTTTTTTCAAAAAGATTCAGATAATTGTTTTATCTGGTAGGTTTACAATTGCAGATCGCTATGATGAGGGAAACATTATCTTTCATAGAACCAGGGAAAGTAATTTTCAAGCAATTTTGGATTTGTTGACTAGAGGTCAGTATTTAGACACACTGAACAAAGCAAAAAAAAAAAAAAAAATAGCAGTGGTGCTGCCCTGGCAGGTGCTTCAATCTCTGCTTTGGCCAGTTCAAAAAAAAATGAGAAAAAAAAGACTCTTCTCTTGTCCTGTCCTCTCCTCTCCTCCTCCAGCTTCCCTCCTATGCCTCCTTCCATCCATTGGCAAGCCTCAGATTAATGCATTTGACAAACCACTGAGCAAGAAAGGGCATTAATAGCTACTCAAAGCAGAGGGCTATCATGGGAACTCTCGTTGTGAGAAAATTACACATCTTCAGACCCGCAAGGCAGTATGCAGGGCTAACAGAACATTTCTATACACTGTTTTCTAAATACTCTCTTGGTCAAGCCTGAAAAGAGAAGAGGCAGGGGAGACTTGGACTACAACTGGCAACATGAGGCAAGATGAGGCAAGATGAGGGGAAGGGGAGAGTTGTTCCCTGAATGAGGATAGGCCGGTGTATAGGCCTCTGCTTCTGAAACAACCAGTCCACAAAGGCCTTATCACCAAATGACAGGATGAGCCAGCCTACAGCAGCAGACTGTCAATGAAACTGTTCCATTCCTCCGAACACACCATGGATCTCTAACAATGTGCATACACAGGTTTTTAATTTTTTGTGTGCGTTCACCCAAGCATGAGTGCATGTGTGGCATATACTGTATGTGCACACTCGTGTTAATTTCTTCATGCATCTACAGTAGCTGGATTTAAAATATAAACACTTGCCTAATTCTCTCGTGGTTAATTTGCATAAACTTAAGAGCATTTTTGCTGTTTGTTTGATGTTTTTTTCCACTATTGCTCTTGACAAATGACCACAAAAGGCTGCAGTGTTTACTGGTGTTGAAAGACAGTGTTTTGACAACTCTATGACCTTCAGCACGTTTTTTCCCCTGTTTTTTTTTCTAGAGGCATAGACACTTAAGATTTGAGGTGAGAACAACACACAGTTAGTTCCAGACTTTGAACAAAAATAATGATCAAAATGATTTAAAAAAAAAATGAACTAGTTCCAATTGCATGACACATTCAAGGGAATGGTGTGAATACATTTAACTAATTAGCTTTCAAAATAAGAACTCTGCAAAACAAAACACTGTCCCCATTCCTACCCCCCGGTAATTTGGAAAGAGATTTGTGAGTTTGTCATTTTAAAAGATTATGGTGTTTTTAATTAATGAAAAATATGCAGTTACCTTTCTAATAATGCAGGTTTTCAGATTTTCCTAAAGCTTATACACATATTTGGAGAATACTGCAGGTAGTTTGGCTTTTTCTTCAAATAAATCTGGGCAACAAAGGCTTGTTCACCACTGCAGTTATCTGATATTCACTCAGTTTGTTTTTATAGGGTTTAGTGGCACAGTCACAACAGAAACACTATTTAATCCTTGTCATTCATCACCTTAATAATACATGTATTGTCAATGCAGGGACCTCTGTGAGTGAAGCTGTCAGTAGTTAAAGCAACCACCTGCCGACCAAAAAAGAAGAAATTAAATATTTACATTTCTATCATATGTAACTGCTGTATGCTGCTAAGTGAAAAGTGAGGGTGTGAAGGTCAGCGTCGTAAATGAGCCTTCAGCATGTCAGACTGTCATGCTAAAGATGGAACATCACATTCCATCTCACATCAACACTTCACTTAATAATGTTTTTTTTTTGTTTTTTTTAACCTTAACCGCTTTTTTGTTGTTGTTTCTTTTATGAGTTACCCTGCACTCACCATTATTTTATCCTACAGATACATATCCAAGCACAGACATGACGGGAACAATCAGTGAAATCATTTTGTCATTTTGTTCAGTGGCAACAATGAGAGTTTGTTATCTTGTTACTTTATCCTGTGTGAAAGGGTGGTCTACATTTGAGAAGTTTTATATTTTGAATATCTGTACACGGCAGACTAAATTTACATTTGCACATTTGTGTATTCACACTGCTGGATCTCTCAAGTAGAAAGCCTTTTGGCACAAATAATCATTTGCACATTTGTGGCACTTAGATTCTGCATTCATCAGTCTCAATCTCTAGATGAAAACCTACAAAGAGCACATATTTATTTTTCGCCCAAGTTTTCCTTTGAAAGTGGTGGCAAATTTACAATCGTAAAACTATAATATCAAATGCAGACTGCTTTGTTAAACACTAAACCACTATAAGTAACACAGAAAGGATTGCGCATTTGTCACATCACAATGCCCTGTTCATATAAATCCTGTATCATTTGCACCACGCCTTACTTTCAAAATAATATTTATTAACTAATTAAAGGTTTAACTATCTTGCTTTGCACAAAAAAAAAAAAAAAACTGTAATGAATGACTTGAGTGGCTGCTGCAACTGAGAAAGCATTATCATTAGATTGTAGTTACCAGTAACGCTCAACAATTTGATTCATAACTGCTCGCATGCCCTCCAGTGTTGTCCTTCATACCTGTTTACTAAACACCATTTTGTTTGGCCTGAACAATTCCCATAAACAATGCCTGTCCTAACATCACCTCCTCAAATATGAGTCCCAAAATAGTGAATACCCATTACATTTATGATTACAGTGGGCTCAGCCAGCAAAACGGAAGGCTGAAGGTAGATGAAGAGAGAGGAGATGGAAGGTTAGTGGTATTTCCTAATATAAACTGCACCTGAGTCAGGCTGCGAAAGATGAAAAACATTCAATTTTCTGTACCTGATTGAATGTTTGAGAACTAGACTGTGTAAATAACATTGGGCAGGGTGTATGAACGCACATGCTAAAGCAAATATATTGTCATGCATACCGTGTACACCTTATAGTGGGGGACTAACAGTTCTGAGAATACTTGCTATATTCATTAAAGTAGTGACTAAAGACATAATTGTGCTCTTAAAGTATACTGTGTGTGTGGGGGTGTGGGTGTGGGTGTGTGGGAGAGAGGCGAGGCACAGGAAGATATTAATTTGAAGCTTCATTTAGATGGCTTTGGGCTGTTGACGGGTTGAGGAAAAACTGCTTTTCTTCTTGAGTGAAAAAAAAACAACAACTAAAAATGTCACATGCACGCACATACCCTATCACGGACTCACACCAGTACACACTAACATGTGAATCTGTGCAAACAACACACAAAGCTGCACACATGAGCACACATCCAGGCACTGATCTGACAGGTGAGAATGGCTTACAGCTAGGTTAAAGGGGGAAGCACACTACATAAGCAGGTCACCTCTCGTGGGACACAGCAATTTTTCAGTGTTGCAGAGAGCGAGAGGGGGAAAAAAAAAAACAATGCAACCTAATGAATGGGCACAACCTGGTGGTTTCAGCTAACGGCTTGACCACCTCTGTCTTTGATTTTCTTGCAAATGGTTTCTTCATTAAGTGCTATTGTCCACTTGAAAAACACTGCGGCAGCCTTAAGAAAAAATAGCTCTATATAATCTTGTGATAAAGATATGAAACGTTAGTAAGTCGTATGACCTTCCCTTTTTAATAAGTTGTGAATGCAGATAGTTTGTTTCTGAGAAGCTTTGCAAGATTACAGAGCTTGACATAATGTAAGTGGGTTGCATCTTGACCATGGCCTTTTTTTTTTTTTTAAAGTGTGTGTATGTGAGAGAGGCAAAAAGAGAGAAACATCTACCCTGTATATGTCATTATTAGTCCAAACCATCTCTCCTCCTCAAGCAGTAAGAGATTGTATCTTATGCATATTTGAAAAAAAGATGGTATAACTGTAAAAGGACAAATAATATAAAGTATACACTTTTTTTTAAGGTTGAACTTGATGAGACTACATTTGACTTTGTTGTTCTGTAAATTAACACTAAATATTCAATTTTTTTTCTATTAATTTTCTATACAGTATTAATTACATTAATCAGATCATAAGGTGGCACTGTTGTTGTGCAACCTCCATGTTTACACTTTGTTGTTAGATCATTTTTTTCATGCCTCACAAATTGACTCTCACTTATGGAGGAATGTCCATGATAATTGCACTAAACATCCAAATATTTGTGAGATGTTAAATGTTATTTGAGAAGAAACAAACCTCCCTTAATTACATAATCAAAGTGCTTTTCAGGATAAGACCCCTTTAGAGTCAGACTGTGTGCAGCATGTCTGTTACGGCACGTTGCTGCCACAAACGGTAGAGGCTGAATGGACGCTGCTCATGTTCGACTCCTTTGTTTTATAGATTCTGCCGTCAAGACTGCGTCCACTAATGGCTACCACTCAGTTAAAACATGGTCGAACCGGCAGGAAAGTCTGAAAGACCTCTTACAATACATCTATCATCTTCTTCATAATGTGGCAGCCAACGGAGCCACAGCCGAGGGAATTTTCCCTCCCAACAATGGCTCCATTTGGACAGGTCGATGAATGGTCATTCAGAGCACTGCTTTTCTCTTTAGAAAGGTTCAGGTTATTAAACAAAAAAACCCAGATAAAAGGGTCATGTGTCAGGCGAGATGTGTTTTAAAGAGGGAGCCTCTTCTGGAGTCGACCAGTGCAGTGGATAGATAGGCAGCGGGGCAGGCTGTGATTAGTCAGGCCTGGGCTCAGAATGCCTTTTTGCCAGTTCTTAGACACATAATGTGAGCATAATGATAAAAGTAAGCAGCCGTAGTCATGCCGTTGCCATTGTCATTTTAGAGGTAAAATATCCTTCTGAAGGAGTTATTCAAACCATCAATATCCAGGTTTTTTATGTGTATTTTCTCACTTTAATCAAATTAAAACAGCGCAATTAAATGAGACTTTACACATATGGGAAATTAAACGATTTATAGACACAATTTTTGACAAAGTTTTCAGTGCTGACTCAGACTCCGGAGACAGCAGGATCAGCTGGTGCAGATCAGTGCTGGCCACTCTGCAGGAGGGCGTCTGAGCCTGGAAGGAGTCCTGAGTCCCCTGGAGGTGGGTGGAGCTGGGGTGGCCGTGAGTGCCTGCGAGGCGAGCAAGAGGGACAATGAGGAAAAAGTATATTTCAATACATTGTGTTGTGAGAAGCAATAGAAGGTTTGATGCATGCTAGGATTGGATGAATGGGAGGCAGGAAGAGAGGTGTGAGTTGACCTGCTTCAGTTTCATCATTGTAACAGTAAAATTTGACAAATAATAAAAACATGGCATTGACACTTACTAGATTTTTTTTTATTTTTTTTTTTACTGTTGACAGCTTGACTTCATAAACAATATTAATGATTTTCTTTGCAGTAAACGTTGAACCTCAGCTGCCAATTAATCTCCTATACAGACTGTCTAATATTAGGCGTGTTATGTGACACTGTAAACCAACCACATTTGATACAAAACATAAGAGGAAAACAAATTGAGCTTATATTGCTACTTATTGTTTTTTTGGTTTTTTTTTAAGAATTCACCAGATAGCAAAGGCAACAATGCTCAAATGCAAAATGTTCTTGTTGATTTACTGTTGTTTGCTTTTTGAATGTTGTGCTAAAGCTTCAAAAAGCACATTGCTACTCAAATTATGTATACTGATATGTAGTCAGTACATTTATTTGATTTAGTTTGATGATCTAATGTTTAGTTTGCCCTGTGGTCTTTATTCTCCTGCCAATGTCTCATTTCATCAACTTCATGCCCCCTTTTTCTGTTTAACAGTGGAAAATGGGCATTATTGCTGAACCTTTAGGTGTTTCAGAGCAATTTTTACTGCGGTGGAATCTGTAACGGCCTTAAGAAAATGTTTGCAACTTAATCTGACTGTGTATGTGCAGCAAATGCATTGGCTATCTTTTTTTCTCTGTTGTCAGTGTAATACTGTCTTCATTAGGGGGCAATATGCTCTCAGGTAGATTTAGTGACAGGAGCTGGAGCTAATGGTGCTGGCTAAGAAGTGGCATTCTCTCATTAAGTGGGAAGATTTGTCTGAGTTGCCAGTTAGTTGGAGGACATTACACAAGGTCAAAGCCTCTGGCTGCCATGGGGAAATAAGTGAAGTAGAAAAGAGGCCAAGTGGACAGGCTAAAAGACAAGATGCTTGCTGTGCTGTCTGAAAGCTCCTATCCTCTCTGACTGGCAGGGCTTGATGTGAGAAGAGTTTGAAGTTTGGACTTTGGTTACTGCTGCTTTTGAACTCGGAGCTATTTCTGTCCTGGATGGTGTGTGTCTGCCTTGGTCCCTGTGTCTATTTAAACTGACTTTGCTGACCATCACCACGGGGTGAGGCGGACACTCTTCCTTCCACAGGGCTTACAAGGGTTGCTCGCAGAATGGGAAATCAATAATGTCGATTAGCCGAGCATTAGGATGGCCAAGTGGTTTTAACAACCCCATTGTCATTCCGCCATTTTTGTACAACAGTTTGTGGGCCATTCTTTCTTCAGTCTTCAATTTTCAGAGGGCTGAGGAAGATCGACAGCTACAGAGATAGAGACACAAAGACAGAAGGAGAGAGGAAGCCCTCAGACAATCAAACTGGAAGCACATTTCTGACACATGTCTGCTGTTCGACAGCCATTCACAGAAGCTTTCAAGATGTATTATTTTTCCAGACCATCAGCCCCTGAACTGAACCATAGTTGTTTTCTCATCAGTACTAAGCACTCTGTAAAATGTTACCCTTCACCAAGGAGACTGAGCAGATCTCCTAATATTACATTGTACAAAAAGTAAACTATTTTAATTTTTTTTTCTCATGAAATGGCTAACGCTAAAGTCACATTTTAGGTATTTTTCTTAAGCTATCCTATGCAATGTTAAATGAAAGAAAAATCATAAGAAATCTCAAAATTTATCAGATCCAAAAGATTGTTCCCAAGTCAATAAACCAGAGGATGCTACTTTTGACTTTAAATGTGATATTTCGATTTTCCATGTTTCAGCACCATTTAAAGCCGTCTTATATTTAGGTTAATTAAGAGTTAATTAGTTAATAATGGCTTTAATAGGCCTATATTATATATTGTTCTTATGCTTAATCTGCACCAGTTCCAGCAAATGAATGACCACATTTGTTTTGTACTACAGTACCACTATCAGTCTCAGACTGGAAAAAGTGCCGCGATATCTGAAGAATCATCTGAGTCTATCTGGATTGGAGCTATACACGGGTGTGAAATTAGAGATAAGGTGTATAGGGCAACCTCCTACTATCTCTAACTCTGGGAGACAGTAATAAAAGCTTAGTAATACAGACCATGCCTAAAGAGAAAAAAGAAACAAAAAAAAAAAACATTCAAAGGAAAGGAGAAATAGCGTCTCTTGTTGTACCATATTCAAGATGTTTTGCCATCAGACAAATAATTTCAAAGATCTGGACCAAAAAGAATAGTTGACATCAGGTAGCTGTCATGCTTTAATATTTGGCTGCTAAACATTTACATTGATGGTCATCCAGAATGCCACTGCTCTCATAAAAGCATCACTTTGAGGTGTCATTTAGCCTCATATCTGTCTAACAGCATCACATAGATCATCCAGTTTTGTGGTTACATATCTGCCAACGAAATCCATCTCATACAGAGAGGTTAATATAAATGTAAATCTGAATCTTAATGTCATTGCTCATTTTCACATTGCAGTCCAGTTCTGTATGTTCAGTGTGCTGCTGTGCTTAGTGTGCACACTTGTGTAACTTAGACAGAAATCCCAGTTCCCTATCATAAAGGTGTGTGTTATTTACTATGGGTGACTGAGTTGTTCATTTTTTGGTAGTGAACTAAATGGATTCTTTGTCACCTATAATTTCTCTTAGCAAAGGCATAGTAAGTGTTTGGAAGGTGATCCTCACAGTAATGGCTCAGCATTTCTGTTGCTTGTCTTGTGTACATTCATTGTTTGTTCACTGAATATGAGATTCTGTTATACAGTATGTTTGGAGATCAGTAAGTTTATTTAGGGGCAGATAGACAGGTGCATTAATCGCCAAATATAAGACAGATTGGTGGTGATCAAAGACTAAATGGCAAGAGAAAGAGCAGACAGACAAAAAAAATTAATGGCGCTTGTGTGAGACATTGTGAGACACAGCATCGCAGCTGATGAAGTTGAGCATCTCTTCACTTACTTCAGCAGGGAGCTGTTTTTAAGAAACCCTGTTATCACCATCAACACTTTATAGGTGCAGTGCCCAAGTGCTTTTTTCACAGCGACTATGCCAGTTCAGATGGTTTGCACCGATTATTTTCCCTCAGAGGCCTCAGAATGTCACAACAGAACTCTGTGTTGACAGTCTGACTGTGGGGAACAAATTCACGCTGCACAATCCTGCGAATGTCAAAGAAAATACACCTGGTTGTGCGTCTGACCTAATGCTCCTTTTTCCATCTTGAACAGTGACGTTCTGCCCCTCAGAGTCACAAATGTTACTCAAAACACCTCTTCAGGTCCATTGTTTCAATGCCGTAGGCTTCTTGAAACATTTCAAAGGCCTCAGTTGTGGATTTCCAGTGTTTGACACAAATTTTCATGATGGTCATTTTCCATGGAAATCACAGGCAGAACTGAAACACCACTCACAAAACCATGTTTAACTCAGGTGCTGATTTTGATCAAGTGACGAAACTTGGAGGACTTACTCACGAAGATTACAGCTTCTTTGTTCTCAGCGCACGCGACAGTAATATAGTAATATGCACCATTCACACGCAACAGGAGCAGTCTCTGAACTATTCAATCCACCCATGTATCTGACTCGTACATTTTTCTAATAGAAGCTATACAATTGGTATAACATTTTTGATTTCATTTATTCAAAGGTAATTATAACAGGGGACGATAAAGGACTATTGTTCCACTGTTTCAGTGGTGGTTTCTCTCTTCTAGCCTGCCATTTTCTGAGGCATCTTCAGCCTGAAAGATTTTAATGAGGTCTTACTGGGAGCAACAGGGTAATGTTTGCATGCTCGCACACAGAGACTTGGGGTGTGTGCTTTTGAAAATACGAACAGCAATGGTATCAGGGGGTACATGCAAAGTGGAGGAGTTTACATCTCTTGTATTTAAAAAAAAAAACATGAGGTCTGACAGATTGGTAAAATAGAAAAATAAAAGCACTGAAATACAATATAAACCTGAATTATATCAATATCTTATAACAGGCATCTGGTGATCCTCTCTCTTACTTTTTGTTTTGGTTCCCAACATTTAACACTACCTACTAAATGCAACAATGTAGAATTACCCAAAATGTCAGCTCAAACCAAAGACTGTATGTCTTGTGACGTATCACCTGAGTAAAAGACTTTAAGTTAAATGTTTTGCTTATCTCCCCCCGTCAGTGCTTATGATCTTTATTTGGATGAATATGGTGTCAGTTTTTGAAATGTGTGAAAATTTACCAGCATTTTTGTAGCTGCATCTCTATTTTGAGACTTGTCTCATCCGTGACACTTAAATATCAGCCCTAAACATTTTCAGTCTTCAGCCTCGCTGTATTGGATAGACCAATTTAACAGGGCTTCACTTCAGTCTGGCTCCATACACAGATAAGAATAACCCGGAGCAGCTAAAAGAACCTTTTCCTTTCCTTGATCGTGTTATCTTAAAGGCATATTCTCTCACTTCCACCGGATACTGTCATGTTTCTCAGCACATGTTTTATTTCTCTGCTCTGCACAGGGCAGCCCTAGAGAGAGGCAAAGGAAATTACCCCTTCTTTCTCTGTCTTTTTGAGTCACTGTAGAGCTCTCCTATTCTTTTTTTCTCGATAGTAAATAATGCTTTTTCATTGCATGCATGCGTTCGCTCAATAGTGTTTTGAAAACATTTTATAAATATGAGGAGTTGTTTGGAGTGCAAGCTTATTTCAAACTTAAATCTCTTGGTCTTGCCCCTCCCCTTTCTTCATTCTCTTTGATATGCAGGGAGTATACACAGAGCTGATTGAATTTGTATTCATTTTTTTCTCAGTCTTTTTCTTCTTTGAGACCTAATTTCATGAAATGCATTGACATTACTGAATTTCGAGTGGTTGATAACCCAATGCGCCAATCATTTACCCTTGATGTCTTCTGGTGAATTTTAACTTTTGGCAATCGCGGGATGGTGGAGAAGAAGAGAAGATGGCTGATTAACTTCGATATTTGTTTTGCTTTCTAACT
This sequence comes from Embiotoca jacksoni, assembly GCF_022577435.1. Classification (NCBI taxonomy): domain Eukaryota; kingdom Metazoa; phylum Chordata; class Actinopteri; family Embiotocidae; genus Embiotoca; species Embiotoca jacksoni. Next base: position 22,071,636 of record NW_027185229.1, read on the forward strand.
GCTCTTTGAAGTGATATACACACGAGATGGGGATTCTTACAAACCCTCGAGAGTTTCTAAATCTTCCACTGTAGATTCATTTAGTTAACATGCCCTTGAAAATTTGAACTTTCCCAACAACACAGACTTTTGCACTTCAACGTCTCCCAACAGCCCTCCCTTAGATACTCATATTCTCCATGCATTCTGGTTGCCGACAGTCACGCTCACATTTTGTCATATATAAAAAAAAAAAATGTGACGAAGCACACAAATACACACTCGCACATTGCGCACTGTTCAGACTTAACCACACAAAGAAAATACATCAATGAAGGTTATGTCAAAATTATCAGATTTGACAGCTTGTCTGTCATTAGCATAGCTTTTGCCTCACAAATCAATACATCTCTGGCCTTTTGAGTCACTTGTGGAAGTCGGATGGTCTTTGAAAATGTGAGTGAGCAGAGTACAAAACACAGATTGCAACAGTTAGTTGATAAGAAGGCTTTCGAGGCTCATGAGTCTGAGGGTATATTTAAATATGGGTAAAAGGATACAAACAGTGCCACACTGGGAAGCACACAGTTGCACATGCTCTGTTTCTCCCACATTCTCTCTCTCTTTCTCTCTTTCTCCCTTTCTCCTTTTCTCTCTCACACACACACACACACACACACACACACACACACACACACACACACACACTGAGTCATAAGTTGCTGTGTTTTTAGCCATAGGGAAGTCCTTTATCCACATAACTAGATTAACTCACAGTGAGCTCTGATCAGCTTAATTTGGATTCAGCCTACTTAGCCTTCCCTGGTCTGCCTGTCAGTCTGTTTCCACGTTCATCTGTCATTCTGTGTATCTGAATAGCAAGACATTTGCCTGTGTGTCTGTGTCACTTAATTTAACCGTCTCTGTTTCGTCTTTAACGAGGATTACCACCGGCAAGTTATACCTCCACCCATTTTTAGCTTCCCCCCTTTTTTTCTCTCACAAAGCTCATTTCAAGCACAGTTGTTTTCTTATTTTGTGAATAACATTAAAACATTTTATTTTTATTTTTTTTTACAATAAACAGATGAATGTATTAAAGCTTTTGTTTGTTCCAAAAATAAGTATACTTTCTTCAGGGATCTGGTTTTTCCCTTTTTTCAAACTACATGTAATGAACTCATTCTGTCTTCATGTCTTGGCAGAGTGTCAATGCAATGTATTGACTGCAGTAGTCTCTCAGTGTTTTTTGGATTGCAGAATCTTTAGTTTTCTCCCCAGGGACTGACTGACAATAAAATAACACGGGGAGTGTGAAAGCTGAATTTCTTGAATACATATCTGATCTCCAAACAGTCAATATTTCACAGAAAATCTGGCACCTTTTACATCACACATTTTTTCTAACAATCCACACCAATAATTGAGTTAAATCTAAAGTATGTTTGGTATAGTTTAATATTCTGTTAAACTCAGTCACCCTTGACATGGTTATCATAAATCAGCATAATCATTCAAAGCAGCTCTCCGGCCCAATTAGAAAGTTAACTTGAATAAAGCAAAATGCAGAGTAAAAACAGCCAGATATCACACAAAATACATAACAAAGGTTATTTAGTAATAGTTTTGCATACAAAGTAACATAACATAATCTACTAGATGATTAAAAATACATCTAAATGCAAGGTACATTGCAGAAATAGATATAGTCAATGTATAGTAATTATTTCCACAACTTCTTTGGTCTTCCTGTCAAGGACAATATGCTTGCTTCTATTTCCTAAAAGCTTATTTGTCTTAATGTTGATGTCATGTAGCTCTAGATTCAGAAGTTTGCTTAAATTAAAGGAAAAAAAAAGTTCAGATAACATTCAAAAAAATATTCAACTTCCATTTATATTGTTGTAACAGCGGTACCGAGATGACAGAGTTTGCCATCCGGTATTTAAAATTCTCCAGCTGAACTAATTATGATCTGTTTGTGTCTATTGTATACTCAGTGTAAAGCTGTAAAGTCCATCATGCTTGTATGGGAATGTAAGGTCAATGCTCATGAACCAGTTTCTTTGATGATCACCAGTAGCTTTAGGCCTGTTGGTTAATTAATCAGGAGAGCACGGCCTTCTGGGCTGAGAAGATACCAACACGAGTGGCGAGTCTTAAGAGTCCCATTAGAGCTCAGCCCGTGTTCATTGAACTAAGGGTACAATGCATAACCATCAGTTTCTTAGTCTAGTTGGGGATGTTCATTACTGTGATCTGAAGGAAGACGGCAAGGAAAGAGCAAAGGGTCAGGAAAGGGGTGGACACAAAATGGGAGGGGAGCGAGATAAGGAGACACGGAAAGGATAATTATATGGAGGGCCAAAGGAAAGGTGGGAACAGAAAGTGTAACGGGAAGCATGAGATGCTGAGGAAAAGAAGGGGGATAGAAATAATAAGGGATGGAAGGAAAGTGGGGATAAGCGAGGAATGGCGGAGAAGGAGGGGGCAGCCAAGAGAGGGCTGAGTGGAGCTGAGGAGGCGCTGGGCCTGGGGGATTGCTCTGCGTTTATCCTCCTCTGCAGCAGGCTTCTGAAGCACTACCTCAAGAAAAGACTTTAAAGCAGGGTGGCTGCTGCTCTGTGCTGATCTGTTAATACCCACAGATACATGAGGCTTCGCCATAGTACTCTGGGGGTGGGCTGGAGCGGGACAGTGTGTATGTGTGTGTGTGTGTGAGTTAGTGTGTGTTTTTCGTTCTGTGTTCAAGGATCATATCATATCTCTACAGACAATATTCCGTCCCCACCGTTTGCTTGCCCTAACTCACCCGGAGACATGAAGTTACCAGAGCGATTAAAAGATTAGATTGGGCTATCGTGTGGCTGTGTGTCAGCATTGTCACCCAAAGCTGCTGCTGTGAGGGTGAGACAGGGAGGTAGGAGGGATATGACTATCCTGTTTTAAGATCCTGTATAAATAGACTCCTGCCTCTTGGGAATTGGTGTAAAATACCCTCAGAGCCACAATATGTGAAAAAAAAAAAAAAAAAAAAAAATACACTCCAGGAGGTGAAAAAGCTGCCTGGGGATTTGAAATGGATGCTTCATAGAGGACCATGTCCTGTGCTCTCAGGGGGGGCCCTAATAATTAATTCAATGAATGTAGAAGAGTGGGTGATGTGGTAATGGGGAAATGTGAGGATCACTTTACTTGGGCTGAGCTCTCCTTTATTATAAGTGAGTTTTTACTGAAAATGTGAAATTATAGTTTGCAGTTTAAAAAATGTTGTTCATGTAAAGTCAAGTGTGTTAAAATGCTCTTTCGAAACTACATACGAGAAATAAAAGTGTCCCATTTGGCAAATCAGGATAACATTTTTACAGGCTGTGTAAAAGAACACTCGAGACCATTTTACCATAATTAATTTCTGCTGGACAACATGCTTTCCTCTGCTGCCCCAGCTCTGTTTTCAACACTTTTTCCTCAGAACAGAGCTACTTCTTGTTTTTGTTGTTGGAGAAGAGCCTGCAACTAAATAGTGTCCTCGACCAGACAAAGGGATACATTTTGCTAAGTTTGCACATTAACTCCAGTGCTCTGTCTCTTGCTACAACTCCACACTAAATGTAACTCTGGCAGAGAAAATGCAATTACTCAGTGGATTTAGCCAACAATGACTTTATTTGACGCTGTAAAGGTGCTCTCACCTAACTCATCCCTCATGTGATTAATTTTGGATGATTGATTAATAGGATTGATAATAAATAATATGACAGGGAAAGATACCGCTAAGTTTTAATGGACAAACACATTGAGGTGTTTAGATTGTGTGTGTGTGTGTGTGTGTGTGTGTGTGTGTGTGTGTGTGTGTGTGTGTGTGTGTGTGTGTGTGTGCGCGTATTTCGGTTAAGGTAAAGAGCCTTCTGATAATTGCTTTTATTTAAGGATAGCCTATGCCAAAGTGAGGGTAAGAATTGGAGTTAGAAATACAGCAGCCATGGTTAGTGACAAGAGACAGTAACAAGAGAATGTGTACATCCCAAATTATATTGTCCACCAGCTCCGTCTGCATCATGTTCAGTCTCCCACATTAGCCACCAGAGCTGATTTCCACCATTTAAGTCAATGCTTCAAATCCCACCGGTCGTGCCACGATATATGTCAGCAGCGTCCCAGAAGGGGGTTGGTGCTACGCTGCTCTAAAGATAGGCACTGGGTTTATTTTTTGACAGAAGCCGGACAGATATTGTGACAAGCAGATCGGCCGGGCATTAAGTCAGACAGAAGAAAGCAAAGATCATCTAATCAATCTTCAAAATAAAACAGGTGCAGACTTGCAATTGTATGTATTTGAAATAGTTACAAAATAATAAGGAGGATTTAACAGTGAAAACACAGCAAGCTATAAAAGCTTTTTTCGGTTTGCTACAGTGTAATGTAGGAAATAACAAATATCAACACAAAGTAGACTGAAAAAGAAACCGTTTAATAATGTTTATCTACTAGAAGCACAAGAATCAAGAGAAAATCAGCAAATCAAGAATAAAAAAAAAAGGGCAGAAAAAACACTTCACTTCAGTGAGGTAAGCTGTGCAGTGGACGCAATGTGATATGTACTCTATGTACAGTTTTCTTACTAGTCCTTAAAATGAGAAATGTTTTACAACTACATGCCAACCAGTTGAATAATAAACAAATGGTTTGTAAATGATTTAAAAAAAAATCACCACCAATATAAAAGACAAAACTATTACAAATTTCTATTTTGGGGACAAGTACATAATACCTGCAATGACACAATTCCTTTTACCATCATAGCAGCAACCACAAAGGAGGAAAAAACAAACGAGTAGTAGAACAGAAAGAAAATAACAATGGAAACCATTGCTTGTTGGTGTTTGATCAAGATAAGCTCAGAGATTCAGCATCTCTTCTGGACCCAGTGCAACTGTTCAGCAATAATCTCTTGAAGATTCCTTTTTGTTTTTCACCACTGTTTGACTTTCTGTCAAGCTTGACAAAACTAAGCCCGCTTACACGTTTAAACATTTAGTGTGTCAATTGTTTTGCATCGCAGTTGTTTTCATTATGAATGTGAGGCCAAAAGAGTAAAAGAAGCAAAAGAGGAAGATCGACACATCCAAGTAACTCAGGTTTAAATAATATATCTTTCGGATGTTATTTTAATTTGTATCGACCCAACAAGTGTTAAAAAGGACACAACTCTTGAACACAGTGTTGTAGTCGTAAATGGGCACAGTTACACCAGACATTTTCTTTTGTGTCATTCACTTTAATGGATTGGTTATGTTTAGTTTATTTTACATTTTTTCTAATAGTTATTCAATAAAAAACAAAATAATCTCATTGTTTATACAACTATAGTCTTCTCTTCAAAAATATGTTCTTAGTGTTACTACTGCTAGATGGTGGCAGTTATGCACCTGGAAATTGTTTGTAAACTGCCATTAAGCAACACAAAGGCAGATCATGTCACTATCAGGCATTTGTAAAATGTGCTTTCGATGCTGTAGGAGAAACAGGAGAACCATTAAAGCAACACTACAATGTTCTCTGTGGCAGTCCTTTGAAAAATAAACAAAAATGAGATTCATTCCAAACTCTGCCGGGGAAAGTTAGGATATCATAAGTCCACAGCTGAGCAGAGTTATTTGAAAGCAAAGCACCAATCACACGGTCCATCCACAGATCGACACTCAATGGTTAGCTTTGTCACCAGACAAAGTAAGTCTGATGTTGGACATGCAGAGCAATCATGCTTCCTATCAGATTTTTTTTTAATGTTTGTTGGCATTATTTGATCCCCAGTTTAGCACGAATGAGTCTCTTTATCTGTGTGTGTGTGTGTGTGTGTGTGTGTGTGTGTGTGTGTGTGTGTGTATGAGAGAAGATCTTTGAATAATAGTCAAATAGTTCCCAGCCAATATCAAAGAGCATTTTTGCTTAAAAGGCCCATTATGAGTAAACTATCGTCTGTAGGTGTCTGCTTGAGTCTTTGTTGTTTCCTATTGACCCAGGCCTCTCATCCACTTGATCAAAATTACCTGTATTATTGGTTAACAGGCTATTAGAATGACTTGGTTAACCAGGCATGTGATGTTACCCACAGCAGTCTTTAATGATTTTGTAAAGAACAGCAGCAGGGGGTCACTGCTCTGTCATGCATACAGTAAACAGAGCGTCTGCAGCTTGTCTATGTATAATACACACATACATTATTATCTATTTTAAACAACTGTATAAACAACGGTTTAAAAGAAAAAAAAAGAAAGTAAAAAAACCTGAGACAATTTTGTATATCTCAGCCTCAACAGTAATTAAACTATTCAAAGTTAGCATTTCTTGCCAGGTTGTTTTGGACTACAACAGATTCAAATAGGGTTCATTATATTGTGTACACCCTCTATTAATACATTACACTTTACAACTATTAAAAGAGATTTACCTTCTGCTGTGACAAAACTGACAATACATGGCATTTCCTTGAGCTTATAACGCTTTTAAACTTTAATAGCTAGATATTTTTCCCAGACTGGAATTTTCTGAAGAGTGATATCTGACTATATCAGTCCATCAATCATGATTTGGCTCTGCACAATCTCGCGAAGCCTCTTCATTGGTAGTTGTCCCTAAACATTTTAGAACTGCAACCTACAGTAAACGGCACAGAGCAGAGAGTGGTTGTTCATGAATCAACCAAACAACCATCTACTCGGTTCAAATGACCTCCATTCCAGCTCGTCGGGAGAGATTGTAAATAATGTTGGACTGAATTAAGAGGCCTAAATCCTGGAGCTTCATCTTGCTGACAGAATATGTGGCTTGTAACCTGGACACACACTTACAGGGCAACTGGGTTTCAGGGGAGACTCTGTTTTTTAATACCATCATCAGGACAAAGTTTGTGCGATTAGACCAAAGTTAGACACTAATTAACAGTTAAATAGCTGCACAGCAATCTCAAGGGACCCCTGCGTCTCACACTCAAGGTAAGGGAGGAGGGGCAGTGGGTCAGAAGAGGTTTGGAGGGGAGGGGGGTGGTAGATTTAAACCGGGTAATTAAATGTTTGAGACTCCTCCTCTTCCACTCCTTCCTGAAGCATCCCTCGCTCTCTAACCTTCACCCCAGATGAAAATGGCAGTTAATGATGGTGTTTTTTAAAACCACTTTAGCGCCTGTCCTATAGCTCAATCTTGTTCTCTCCAGAAAGACCACGGTTTTTCTTTTTTTTTCATCCTTTTTCCATCCTGGGCCCACATCATTTTTCTCTGCCTTCCATTAGCAAATTGCTTCCCCCTCTTGTTTCCACCTCCCCACCTGCCCCTCTAACACTCCCATTAAAAGTCTAACAGGGGAATTTATTCATTTAAACTGGAAAAAAAACAAAGAAGTTCACTCCGGGGTATGTTTTGTTTTTCAGAAGTCGGAGAGGAGACAACGAGCTCGAGAGAGACTAATGTTGGATGACAAGGTAAAGACAACCTGAAGGACCTGAGAGCCATCATTCGCGGCAGCGTGGCAGCAAGGTCATCTGGCTAAGGGATGGTGAGTCTGTTATTTGCATATACCGTGGGCCATGAGGTAATAAGGTCTGCTCAGCTTCTCCATTTTAATCATTTTAAAAAGTGTTAGGACAACCATTAGTAAACTGACCAGCGGACTGTTTAATTTGCCCAGCTATTATCTACTTTCATGCATGTGTTGGCATGGATAAAATAATCCTACACATCTTGTTTTGGAGAATAAAAAGAGGAAAAATACTTTATGCAGGCTGTATAATTTTGTTGTCATGTTGTCCAATTGGTGTTGAGAACAACCATTGAACATTCATTCTAGTATTACATACAGAAATTGGTTGACAGGCCATAAAATTACAGGTCTGGACTGAGAAACGTGGTTCTAATAAAGAAAACTCCTCTGAGCTCCTCTCAAAAGTACAAAAGTGGTGGTATTAAGTCTGTAGGTTTGTCTGAGTTGCATATAGTCACAACAATAATCTCTTCCTGAACAAATACATTCATTACATTACATTTCATTTAGCTGACGCTTTAATCCAAAGCGACTTACAATAAGTGCATTTCAACCATGAGGGTACAAAACCCAGAACAACAAGAATCAAGAAAATACAATTTCTTCAAGAAAGCCAAACTACAAAGTTCTATCAGTAAGTGTCATTTTAAGCGCTACTAAAGTTCTACTGTTCAAGGTGAAGTCTGAAGAGATGTGTTTTTAGTTTGCGGCGGAAGATGTACAGAGTTTCCGCTGTCCTGATGTCAGTGGGGAGCTCATTCCACCATTTAGGAGCCAGGATAGCAAACAGCCGTGATTTTGTAGAGTATTTAGCTCGCAGCGAGGGAGCAACAAGCCGATTGGTAGAAGCAGAGCGGAGGGAGCGGGCTGGGATGTAAGGTTGGACCACATCCGCAAAGTGCTGAGTCAGTCAGCTTAGAGGCCTCACAGACTGCTCCTTGTCTTAATATGTCTAGTCCTGTGTCAGGTCTTTGGATATCAGGGTTAATATCTAACTGAAGGATCCAATCTTCAAGATTATGTGTTTGATTTTGTTTACACCATCTGCCATCAGATGTAATTGAATGTACTGCATGGTATAATCTGATACATCCGGGGATGATGTTTTGCTGCTGATGTCGTGTGTGTGTGTGTGTGTGTGTGTGTGTGTGTGTGTGTGTGTGTGTGCGTGTGTATGTGTGTGTGTGCGCGCGCTCCATAGCCCAAAGATATCCTTAAGGAATCCAAAATAGCCTGTAGATGTCCTGCAGGAATAAGCCCCAGCCTTATTGTAAATCATGCTCTCTGAGCTAAAGTCTTAAATCATTAGCATGATATCCCCTACATTTGATTAAGGTATTGAAGAATGCTACACATCCTAATGAGAGTACTGTAGGTTTCTATCCATCACCATGTCCAAATAGAGCTGACTACACTGACAAAGGTTTTGTTTAAACATCAATATTTTTATACTGCTGCTGTAATTTGAATAGTTATATGCTTTTTCCAGATGATCTGTGACGTGATTATTACTATTATTAAATGATGCTTTTCAGTTGTCTCTGAACATTTGACACAGCCGTCATCATATCAGACTCATTTGATACTTACATTTGATATTCACATTAACATTTCAGCACAAGGCTGCCATGTAGCGTGATGAGTGAGCAGGTACAGTAGAGTGTCAGGGTCAGGCTCAAGGACATTTTGAGATGGCTCAAGGCTGTTTTTGTTACATAGTGGCTCTTGAAGTGATTAACTTTCTCCTGTTACAAGTGAATGCCCTGTCTTGCATAATACTTTGAAGCAGTATTTTCAATTCTTCTTTTAGTGATTATTCTTTTAAATACAAACGCTTCAAAGAAAACAGTTGGTCGATTTACTGAGAGTATTTGCGTCACTGATATAAGGTGCAAATCGCTGTATTTAAATGAGGGGTTTGTGTGTGTTAAAGTGATTCCAACAATGGAAAACAGGGCGACCGCAAAAGGAGAAAGAAATCTGATTGCATTGAAATTAAGAAATATAAATATAACAAGAACAAAACGCTTTATAGCAGATTATCAGCAAGAAAGTCAATACTGTGGAAAAAAAAAAAGGCGGAAAAAAAAAAGGCTTAATAATAAAAGGTCGGCAAATAAAACAGTAGGGGCGGTGGATGAGATGCCTTTGACAAACACCAATCAGCAGGTCCAGATCTTTATGTAATGAGCAGGTGACTTTTCATTTAGTGTCTCGCGAGTGCTCGGGAGCCTTATGTCCCTGTGACTTTTCATTTAGTGTCTCGCGAGTCCTCGGGAGCCTTATGTCCCTGTGAATTCTGTGGGACACATTCAGCACCTGTGACAGCACACCTGAATAACGGGACTGTGTGGGATGTCTAAGCAGCGATACGCTGCGATGACCCAGAGGCAGGACGATGCTGAGTCGTAAGAAGTTTTTTAATTGCTGGTATTTTGTGGCTCCTCCTTGTTGTTGGCTGTCAATCATCATTCAGTTCATTCCATAACTCAGAAATGTCATCGCTGGACAAACGATATATCTAAATCATGTTTCCCTCTGTCATCTAAATTTTTTTTCCACAGGTGTAAAACCACGTATTGTTTGGTTTCCCCGCGTCTACTTCTAACCACAATAAGAGCAGCCATATCTCCACATTTGCGGACTTAATTAATACGAGCCTTTCAGTCGTACTAAAATACTAATAATACATTTCTACTTTCAAGTTTAGTAATATCGTTGCGGGTGCAAAATTTTGCTATTTGCATTTCCCCTCCCAGTATGTTGCACCTTCAAGTAGAGACTCCCAATATTGCATATGCATTCAGCCAAACACGCAAAATGGACAACTTGCACATTTGAAAGACACAATCTTCACTGCACATTATTAGTAGATCAGCTTGGAATTTTTTTTGCGGGTGGTATGGAGTTTGCACACAGAGACCTTTGGTAAATCAGGCCCTATATCTTGGTTGCTTAATCCTCAAAAACACAGACGTGGAAACAATACAACTTGTGGTTTTACCAGGATCTATGTGCTTGACTACAGAGCTGCAATGTCAAAGGAACTTTTTTGGACAGCCCGGGTTCCTAAATCAAAAGTCTGATTAATGTTTACAAAACAAAATGTTATGTGACTGGCAGTTTTTAAAAATTTTATTTAACATTTAATGTTAAAGCTTATGTGGTGGTTAAGTGCAACTTCTAAAGTGTATTTAGGCATGACAGTTGCTGAGCTTACAGTTTTATCATATGAATTGCTAACAGCGAGCACGCACTAAGGATTATACTATTGACAAAACTGAAAACAATAATCTAGAGCCTAAATCAATTTACTTTTAAAGTATGGTTACAGCACGATGGTTTATAAACAACTGCAATGACAAAGCATTTCTAATTTCCTACCATTGTGATTCATGTCTCTGACCGGCTTTTCTCTGTAATAATTGTGCCTGAGGCTTAACATGCCACATGTATTTAAATCGATTCATCAAACCACAATAACAGACAAAACATGCCTTCCCAGAAGCAAAACTGAAATCATTAAAACCGGTGGACTTAACATTAACCTACTAAGGCCGTGACATTATCCTGAGGTGAACTGTGTTTCTGTGAGAACTCCATAGGCTGTATATAAAAATGTACAGTACGTAGTTTCCAAGTCTTATGTGACTTAAAGTTCAATACCACAATAGGCCACAAGAGGCAGGCTCCAATAGACTCTTATTTAAAAAGCATCAACTTCTCTCGTGAGATACAAAGTCAATACCTTTTTTTCTATAAGACATAATGGTGTCACTCCTGTTGGTCAGTGTTCTAGTGGTCAATCTGAAAATAATTGCACAATTAATTAAATAATAGGCCTTTAAAGACTGACATTGACAGCATACCTGATTTGACATGCCATTGGAGTAGGGTTACAGCAGTATACCGGTATTACTGTATACCATGATATAAAAATAGATGGCTCTCATATCATGCACAAGTGCGTATTACCGTAATTGAAAAAAAGAAAGCAACAAACGGAGATGTGCTCCTGAGTGTTGCGACTCTCCTCTCCTTCTCCACTGCCTGCCAGACAGAAAAAGTGATTAAAATCAGCCGGGGATATCTTTGGACATCTTAAAAATGATCGTGAGATTGTCCCCAAGGACGGATATCCAGTTTGCCAAAAATGTAGACGCAAATGACCCCAAAGGCAGAAACACATTCAACATCTTCATGAATCCCTTCAGAGATCAAAGTATGTGTCACGTTTAAAACTTTAATGCCTAACAAAGATCGTGTGATGTCAATCATAAAATGGCTATTGGAATTTTTTTCCCACATACTTCCATAACTTTTTAAATAATCAGAGCACTTATGATGCACTTCAAACAATGTAACTGATATTACCAATAATAATAATAATAATAAAATACCATATGCAGTGATACTGTCATACTGTGATATTTTCTGAGACGGTAATCATAGTTACAAATCTTATTCCGTTGCAACCCTACATGGGGGACAGTCAGGTTGCCTGTATAGGTAGACAGGCAGTGTAGTGTTCTCATGTTGTCAGTCAGATCCATCCCTCACTCCACCCCAGCTCCACACTCTCATCCACTTCTGGCTCCAAAAAAACATGATGGTAACAGCCTAGAGTAGAGGCTTTAAAATGGCACACTTTACAAACCAATGGGTGATGTTAAATGCCATTATACAAAAAATGTAACATCCAAAACCGGCAGCCCCTCTCACTTTGTTGCTCTATTTCTTGTCTGGGAACAGTAACTTTCTGGGTATCTTGACTTTACTGTGAGGTTGCCATGCGTGCAACGCAATAGCTTGTTTTTAGACACTATGAATTTTGTACAAAGTAAACAAACAAGATTGCTGAACTTCAGATGTGATCTTGGCTTTTTTTTTTTTTTTTAAACCTATGGACAGAGGCAGGCTGACTGTTTATCCCTGTTTTTACTGTCTTTATGTTAAGCTAACTGTCTCCTGCATGTAGTGGTACTAAACTTCAGCGGTATCAATCTACTCATTTAATACTTGGCACAAAACTACTTCTGCAGGAGGAAATGCATTTCATGTTTTTATACAAGGTTCAGCAACAGCTTTTCCCATCCTACCCCCCCCCCCCCACCACAAAAAAACAACAGTTACAGTACATTTCAAAGCAGCATCATCGGAAATACAAAAAAAAGAGGATGTTTCATGTGAATTGTTGTAGGTTTTTTTCACCGCCTCAGAGGATCTGCAGTTCAAAGAGGTAGACTAGTGAAAAGTGTGTCACTGGTACCAAGCCAGGATGAGGTATTACTAGCTTTAAATCCTTCTGCACTGATCAAAACCAGACCCACTGCACACATAAAAAAAACTTTAAACAACACAAAGCCCGTCACACGCACGCACACACACACACATTGATGACAATAGCTTGAAAGAGTATCATAGTGTAATCTACTGCTGACTGTCATCTGGCCTGTGAACTAGACCACAAATGTCACTATGTGCTCACAGAGGCTGTAGTCTTGTTTTATTTTCCCTTTCTGTAGAGCATTTATTTTTGTCCATTTATAACTACAGTTTTATCAATAATGCATCAACAAACAAGGCCAAAGCATCGAAGATGTTGTTGTTATACTGTGGTTGGGGTGTTCTTGTATACAGTAATTCAGTCCTTGAAGTGCAGTAGAATTCTGTTGTTTAACATACATTTCATTGTACTATTACTGTTTAACAATAAATTAATATTCAAATGTAACCCTTAGGAAGAATTATGCTTTTGGGCACTGGAATGATGAGATGGGAAGTGCTCTTTAGAGTGGTTGCTCCAGCCCCTGAGGTTTAACAACGAAAGATTTGGATTAACTTCTTAAAATGAAAATACTTCTGTTAAGTCTGCATGTCTGAGTTGAGGGTTTTTAGGCTTTTCCAAGGGCTTTTCCAAATCTCAAATTCTCACAGTTTAGTTTTGTAAAAAGGTGTAATATACAAACTTAAAAAAAAAAATACGTATTTATGTGGGTGACTTTGGCCATGTCAATATTGGTTTCTGCCATAACTATTTTGCGTATACTTTGCGGGCTCTCTGAAAGTGTATGTGTGTTAGAGTGTGTTTTAGTCTATCTGACTTCATTTGCTCACGCTCATGTACGTGTATGCCTCCATATGTCTCATAATCCGGGAGACTGGCACACATCATACCGTTGGGAGCTAGGGAATTCAGAGCGGTTCTGCCACATTCATCAGTCTAAAGAAACAGAAAGCGAGAACTTATGTGCTAGTGTTTAGCACATTACACAAAATAAAGAAAGATTTTGCCTGTGCACAGGGAACAGCTTCCTCACTGGATGAGGAATCTGGTGTGGAGAAGATTCAAAAGGACAATTTTACACCAGCTTATGAGGAAGGGAGTGAATAGAGGGCTGCACACTGCCTAGGGACTGCTAGATGTTACACAAGGGAATCCATCTGCATCAAGAGTGACCAATGGTGGAATGATTCTAAATTGCCACTGAAATGTTTTTTGGGGAAAAATGGTTGCCAGTTTAATTTGGCATATCTTCCATTACCTTTGCCAAGGTGGTTATGTTATCTATTTGTCTGTGTGTTATTAGTTTGTACGATATCTCATAAACTACCCCACACATTTCAATCACACTGGGGCATACATCTCCTGTTCACATTAATATCTAAATACAGGATAAAAAAGTAGTGCAGATTAAACATTTTGAAGATACCGCTCCTACTGAAATAACACCTATAAAGAATAAAGATCATTGAAACTTGCCAGAGATGCAGTCTGAGGGCTTTCTAATAACTGCACACATTACTGCAGAGTAGTGTCGAATGGGCAAAGACATGATACCATGTTCTCTACAATGTAATTTAACATGTTACGTAACACAAGTCAGTTATTACACGACATTCAGTTTTGGCCTTTTAAAAGTTTAACTCCTTCCCTGTAAAAGCTTCCATTACGACCGAGTATTTGTTTATTTGTTATTATCACAAAGCATTTACTGAGTCTCTTAAGCTAGAGTACTTTTTTTTTCAACAGAGAATTGGCAATGTCAGCCATGTAATAAAAGTTGGATATGATATATAATGTCCAATATGGAACCAGCAGGCTGGTCTGGAAAGCCTAAAAACACTCACGCTCAGGTACATACTTTATGGCATGTGTCCTTTATGAAGGTTACCAGAGCAATTAATTTACTGTCAGCCCTTAACAAATCCAGCGGGAACAGTGAGATCATAGTGAGGTTGAAATTAAACAAAAATAAAATTACAAAGAAATAGCCACAAAGCAGAACTACAGAAGTAACACGGTTACCGTTGGAGGTGGTCAAACTTTCTCGAGCAACAATGGTGCAAAGAGAGGGGATGATTTCATACTGTAATTCAAATATATAGCTTCAGAGGGCTGATCCCATAAAAAGCAATGAAAACACACCCTAGAATGAGACCACTGTGTGTTCAAACCTTGTTATCCATCTCCAGAGACACTGTGATTCCATGGCAGATGGGAGAGGTGAGAGGCAACAGCATAGTGCACACTGATCATTACACTGGGAAAACTGTGTGTGTTTGTGTGTGTATCTTCGAGATTGAAGCAATAGCTGGTCTGATCATGCGGTGTGTTAGCCATGGCAGGTGGCTGGCAGTCAGGCATGCTCCAATATTAAATCCAGCTCCTGTTGTGTTTATTGATCTTTTATCTTTTATCAAGTAACAGACAGGGCCTTTTGTTTTTGCATCTGTAAACACTAGTGGTGGTTTCAGGCTTTGGAGTTGATGTAGACATTGTAAATGATAACAGAACAGTAAATATATGGTTAGTGCATACGGAGTGTACGTGAAGAATTTGCCCTTAAACTTGCTGCCACTTTTCTTCTTTAATTATAAGTCTTCCCGGGTTAAATGCTGGATATATCAAGATAGTTGACTAAATTCAACAAAGTCTACCACAATACAAAGCAAGCTATTATCCCTTTCTTGTTTTACCATACATGCTGTTTCACTCATGTATTGTACTATAATTAAATGCTCTACTGAGCTATACAGCCAAGCCAGAGCCTCCCATGATTCTTACATTCAAAGCAATAGGTTCCCATCCTTGCTCTTGGTTTCTAAAGCTTTCCTTACATTTTGCAAGCTCCTTCTTTGACTTTCTTCTCCATCTTGAACCAGCAGAAGAAGAAAAAAGTAGAGGGAAAAAAAGAAAATCTACAGTCATAAAGCTGGAATGTAAAATTCTGTTGGGTGCTGCCGCCTCCTCGGGTGCAATAGTGAACTAAGGAAAGGGAACCTTTGAAGAAGCAAAGGGACTTTTAATGAACAGGGCCGTTATTGATCTGTGGACAAAACAGTCGTTAATTATGTGTGGGTGGGTATTTAATTGAGGGAGTGAAAGGGGGTCTCTGCTTGCTATGCTAATGCATGGTCAAGAATTAGGAGAATTTGATTGAGTCCTGTGCCATCGGGGTAAAGGATGAGACACGAACGATCATTCCACTGATGCCACTAGATCGTCCTCTCTCCCTCTTGCACTTGTGTCTTTTTTCCTTCTATCTCTCTCTGCATCTCTCTTTCTTTGCCAAGTACCACTTGCTGTGTTATTCCACTGTTTCTTTGTCTCCAAATTAGAAGGAAATACCCTCCATCTACCCATATTCCTAAACTTTGGGTTGTCCTTTGTCATCTGTTCAGCGCAGTCTTGCAAATCTTTTACTTTTTGACTTGTATGAATGACAGCGGTGAGGATGTGTCTAAAGCAACAGAGAATTTGGAAGACAAGCATATTGAGTCAATATGTTGTGTGTGTGTGTATTTGTCTGTGTGTTTATGTATTATGGCAGCCTTGTTTCTTTAGTTTGTGCAGTCTAGTGTGTCTTTTTGATTTGTAGTTGTCAGTCATAATCAGGCAGCCAACTGTCTCGTAGCTCTGCTCAGTGAGTCGTATTATGTGCAAGCAGAACTCTTCTCCCTCTCTGCTGACTGTCTGCGTGGACCTTTGTAAAACTGAAGGTCATTTCATTCAAATGATTATTCCGTTTATTTACCAGGACTGAGAAACAAATCCAAGTATTGACAAAACATCCCTTGTTGCTCATGCAAAGTGGAAACATTTCAATGAAATCACCTGTTGTTTACAAAGTTGTATCCTGTTAAATGAAGGCTTTCAAGCGCACACAAACCTTGACACTTTACACAAAGGGTCATTTGGGTTACCTGCGTGGAGAGCAATCAGAGGATTTTGAAGTCATCATTCGCAGTGTGGTGTGCACCATGCTATAACCCCCATCACTCACATCACAGACACTTCGGTAGATGAATGGTGGTGTTTAACCAAATAACTACACAGTATAATCCCTACAGGGGATGAATTGTGTTGCTTAAGCATGAGTGTATAAGCTCAGCATGACTTCGATTCTCATTAAAGGAGGCTTATTTATCTCTACACCTCCCAAAGAATCAAAGCTGGCGTCGTCAAGTCTTTGGGCTGGCAGTAATTACCATACCCATCAAGTAGCTTTTATAACGCCTGTTCTGTGTCATAAGAAAGATGTGCAAAGCTATTACTCACTTTTCACAGGGTGCAAGTACTGAATGCATTCTCAAAATGGATTTCTGTAAAGGGAAGTTCAAAATATAGCTTTGCCATCCTTGCCTGACTTGAGAAAAGGGAATGGTAATTTGTAGTTGTAAGTTTAAATCTCTTTTTAAATGCAGCTGTGCTTTAGCGTTTGTGAGCACCAAGTTAAAAAAAAAAAGTTCTATAAACTTCTGAGATTTTGCTGAATAATACTGGCAAAAAGAAACATAATGCACAGATTTGAGAGGAAAAGTTTCATGTTTAATTTCATTTTTCTTTATTCTGTTTTTAACCACCATTTAATTAGAATTATCAAATAGGATGGATATGAAAAAAAAATATGCAAGAAACAGAATGCAATTTTCTTTCAATCCACACCAAAATAAGTACGAATTTCAAAATGTAGCACACAAAACACAGTATTGTAACAATAAATGACCATTAATGTTATGACTACTTTAAGATCGTCATTGTTTAATTTTGCTGTATTCTTATCAGCTCCAGGTCCAACAAAATTATAATTTAATGTCATTTTGTAAATTAAATCTATGTATGCCTAATGGTAGATAACCTAATTTGTTAAGGTATTGTGCAAATTCAACATTCTTTCACGTGTCATTTCCACCATTAAGTGTCCTATTTGACACAAGCGATTGCAGGACCATAAGTCATCCTCCAACGCACACTTTTTCTCTGTGCTGAAAAAATGATCACGGGCACTTCATAAATAAACTAAGTCCTACTGGTATGAATATTTTCAGCCCTACTTTAAATTTCAGCGCAATTCCTGGGAGTGATAGTGGAATGCTTGATAAATATGGGCACTGGTCCTATATGATGAAACGCAAAGCAACTGCCTCAGCACAGTGCATCCAGTAACCAATTTAGCATATGAAATGATAAATCCATTTATTAGCCCTAGTTGAGCTATACCTCTTTAATAATGCAAAGATAAGATATGAAATGTTCATCTCGTTTCAGAGTCTGGTTACAGAAAATGCCTTTGCTGATAGTATTGTGTGACTAGGCATAATGCCCCATTGCTACTTGGAGGGCTATTACTGTCATAGTAACCCAACAGGGTATCATTAAATGGCTAGCAGCTGTGACTATTTGTTTTTTTGCCCCATAGCTGTGTTTGTGTGTGAGCATGAAGAGGAGAATGTACATGCTCAAGTGTGCAGGCTTTTCTGTGTGTGTGTGTGTGTGTGTGTGTGTGTGTGTGTGTGTGTGTGTGTGTGTGTGTGTGTGTGTCATGCATCTGCTAGTGTAGCATGTATCAAGTGTGCCTTTGTGTGTGATCTACAATGCTCTTTTTCTCCCAGGGTCCATAACTTACAGTTGCTGTATGATGAATGTGTTGCACTGTGGTATATGTGTGGCCTTAAAATGAAACGGTCTGTTGGCCCCTGTGGGAGCATATTGTGGTCAGACCATTACTGGTTTGGATCTATTGATGGTTTGTTTGTTTGTGTGTGTGAGTTTGTGTATTCCATTGTTTTGTTTTGTCTTTTAAATTAGGTGTACTTCCCCACCAATTAAACACATACTGTAATACATGGGATTTTTAAAGTTATGTACAAATATTGCCTTTTTACTTTTATACGAGGAAAAAAAAAAAAGATCTGTATTTAGGTTTCTCTTAAAGGCAACCTAAATGTGTGAAAACCGATTTTTCTCCAGGGGAAAAAAAAAAGGTTTCCCTTTCCTGTTAAAATGAAATACAATCGATATCAGGTGGAATTAATGCTATTTTTTTTTTTTTATCTAGCTGAAAACATTCCACCTGATATTGGTGTGTGGACATACAAAGCAACCCCAGGGATTGGGGTTTATGGCTTGTATCCAATGCACAGACAATATTGATCTCGTGTAACCTCGACCGTTGTCATACCCCACCATTATCAAAGTTTTATTTATTGCGTGGATTTAACAGATCTTAACCCCATTCACTTTATATTTACATTATTGCCTTTACATTTTCATTTTTTGTTATACTTGACTTTTATAAATTTGATCAAATTTAATAATTTTGTCATTACAAGAACAAAAGGGATATTTGCAAAAGTTACTGGCAATTTAGATTCATAATCCCATCAAGAAAGCATCTTATTGGTCCCAGATTCTCTCTGCGGCAGATGTTATGGTTCTGATCTCAACTTTATCGATGCAAATTAGGGCTGTTTAAGTCAACTGGTGATTACACCACTGATGTTATTTCATTCTACTACTGTGCAGTGAAGAAAATTAATTGATAAATAAAACATATTGATGGATATTTTACTTTTAAAATCTAAAACGCTTGCGATGTACTGTTTTTTTTTTTTTTTTTTTTTAAATAGCCTGACATAGGTGACATCAAACTATTTCAATCATATTGACTGCACAGACATTTAGTGTCGTAACATATTTAAATAAAACTTCTACATGGTTGAAAATCTGCCTTTGCAGCAGAAAAGACAGCCAAGTATTAGCCATATTATAGGTGTAGAGTGGATTTTCCCTGAACAGTCATCAATTATTTACTTGTAATCATCATTATTTGATCAAACTATTTTTCTATGCTTTCTCGTGAATGTGACATGCTGTTTCTGTGTGTGAGATACGTATGAGAGATTTATTCATATCTGTGCACTTACTGTACTCGTGTGTCTGTCACTTATCACTCGGTAGAGCAAGGCTGAGGTCAGAAGCAGCCAGTTACTCACTGCCTTGGACAGGAAAGGCAACCCACACACTCTACTATTACCTGAACACCTTCAGGGCTTTACAGTCTCTAGCTTAGCACAACTGATAAACCATTCTATTTCTCTCAAGACTGCAGGTGTCTATCAGTTCTTAGCATTACGAAATCTTTTGTTCCTCCATTTATTAAAAGACAGCATCGATTTGAAATTTCAGTTGTATTAGCCATTTTGGTAAACGGGTAACAATACATGACTAATTTCTGTTTGGTGTAAAATCAGTCTCCCTTCAATTATCGATGCCTTTGTAGCTTTCCTTCTTCTGTCACAAAAACCTCCTGGAGCTTGACAAGAGATTTTCAGTTTCCAGTAGCAATCTCTGCTAGTAACCCCAGCCTACCAGGATATAGCATAAGACCATTACCATTCATGGGAACAACAAGGCAGAGCAGAGTTCCCATAAGACTAACAGCAGTCTTGTCTCATTGTGTTAAATCAGCTCCATGCTCTGTTTAAAGGTAATGTTTCTTGAAGCTTTGCTTCCCTTGTTTGAATTTTTGCGATCTGTGGAAATGTGTTTTCTCTGAAGTACGATCAGGCTTATGCTAATGCTTTATTTTGGCGAGGTGGCATGGTAAAACTTGGAGGACACTGATTGCTTGTGTCCTCCACTCTAATGCTCTTGTTAATTCTTCGATGAAGTTGATTGCCACATTCAGATGTGAGGAGGGGTTAGAGAGGGAAACTGTTAGCGGTGCAATGACAAGTTCCTGCGAGGGCCTGGCATTAATTCAGCTACACTGGGTTGGTTCACTTCTTGTCTTTGCCTCTCGCTCTCTGCCTCTTTGCTATTCACCCTCTCTCCCTTTTTTTTTTTTTTTTTTGTCCCTCAACTGCTTCACATAACGCTTCAGGAATTAAATTAGAGCTTGCAAAATCTTCAGACATGCTTATTACCGGGCTGGCATTGTTGTAATGTGTCTGACCTTGACCTGTTATGGATTAATCCAAGCAGACAGGGCTGAGCAGGCTCCCCAGCTGATTCCCATGCAGAGCACAGACACCAGTTGTGTTTACCAATCTGAGATGGAAGAGGAGAACAAACAACAAGTACCCGCTCCTCACTCAGGGAGTGCAGTACAGACTCCACTCACACTGTCAGACAGTGGGAGAGGAAATATGTGACACTGCATCACTGTATATTTTAATATGAAGAACGGAGAGTCAGATACATCCTGGCCAACATGTCCATGTGGGCTACACTTGGTCTCAGTTGGTCAACTCATATGGACTCCATAAATGTCTGGTTTACAAAAAGGGCCATGAGCAAAAAAATCATCCTCATGATTCACATGGCTTTTGTCTTCACTGTTTGGGCCAATGTGAGCTACCAAAAGTGTGTAACTACAAAAACGTCCTTTTACGAATCTTCTTTGTCTTTTTCTTCCTTTTATCCTCCTCCTTCTCCTTCTCTTTCTCCTCTTCCTCCTTCATCTCCTCCTCCTCTTTTAAAAAGCTGATGATGTTAATGATCAGAGATGTACTTTGGTCCTTAAAACATAAATGCATCTGAACTAGTGATGTGCTCAGTTTTCTTGGTCCTTTTAGACACTGAAGCAGCAGTTTTCTGAATCATATGTCATTATTTGAGGGCTTTTACAGGGAACTGTGAAAAACACAACATTACAGTAGCTGAATCTACCAAAAATAGAGATATGTGTTCTTTTTCACTACCTCCTTTGGATACAGATTCTCCCATTTGTATTGTATTTTGAGTTAGTAAGGGTCTGTTTTTGTTCCTTTGTCAACGTCACTGTTGAAAATCTATCACTGCATCGTGGTTGCTGAGTCAGGTTTTCATCAAGGACAAGATGATCTCATACTTTTCTTTTTTGGCACCAAAATTGTGGTGTACGGTAATAAGAAAAGTTTTTGTTTGGCATCAACAAAGTAGGATATATTTTCGATCCTTCAATTTCCACCTTTGCTTTTAATGTACCGTACTAAAACATAGAGAACAGTTTCTTCTTCTTTCAAATATGGTGTCTGTTCCTTTTCCATGAAGGCTGAAAAAGCACTCTATACATCATTTTACACAGCAGACGTAGTCAAGTAGGAAATACATTCAAGTAAAAAAAAACATCTGAATCAACACTCCCTGAACTTGCTCAGTATAGCCCTCTGTCCTGTATGGAGTGCGTTTGTTGTGTCTACAACCCAATGGCCACAGATCCCTGTCAGTCTGTCAATCTGGTACACTACAGGAGGGAAGCAGATAGTATACAAGCAACCACTGCTCCACTGCTTCACAGACACACTAAGGCATAAACTTGTGAAGCTTTTTCACGTTCTGTAAATTATTGTTTTGAAAGTGGTTGCCAGAAAAACTATATTTTCTAGTATTGTCCTTTCTCTATTGCACTTTTCTATAAATGAAAACCTCATCTTCATCATTGCTATTCTTCTCACCTGGTCATCCATGATTACATTGTGCTAGTTGCATTCTCTCTTTCTCTCAAACAATCCTGTCAAATGACAGCACATACAGTATGACTGTCATGTAGTTTAAAATCCTCAAATTAAGTGCAGGAATTACTTTAATCGCATGCAGAAATAATACCACAACAGCACTCAACAATATACAATTAAAAATGCACGCTGCTCAAATGTTTATCTTCTAGATGAGTTCGTATTACTTAAGTGCACTTACCACATACGCAGACAAGTGCAGAAAAACACATTTTAATAGATTAAAAGGAGATAGATTATCAGGTGGTGTTCAGCAGAGAGTAATGTGGGTGTAGGCGTGGGATGCTTTACCTTAGCTGCGCCGACTGTGGCTCACGGCTTCAGTTTTCTTCGCTGTGATAAACGTATGTTAACTCGGCTGGTATTAGCCTTTGCACTACCACTCTGAAGGGCGGACCAATCAGCTGGCAGTGTTGGTGGTTAAAATATTTTGTCCCGCCCCTCCTTCACTGGGATTGGACAGATGGTGGCAGTGACGAGTGCATGCAAATCGCCACATGTTAAGCATTCAGTGCAGAATAAACGGTCAGCACCTCGTCAAGCTACTGCTGTTCATTAAAACAATTTTAAAAATATGCTGTACTAAGGAAAAAATGCTTTGGTGGACATTTGCCATAGGTAATTGCAACAACTGCAACTGCAAACAATTCCCTTTGGAGGGTGCCCAGAGCCATATATTCACTGGGTGAAATTGGGTTCTGGTTTGCACCAGGCTTCGGATGCTTTGCCTGTTAAGGACGGACGTATTTAAAAGTGCACTAGAGGCAGGTGAAGATCATTATACAACATGCTCATCACACAGTATATAGTCTAACCAGCATTAAGGCAGTAGGTTGATTAATTAGTACAGTCCCATTTGTAGGGACTTTTTTACGCTACAACAGGGCAAAGCAATAAAAATGACAAATAAGAGGTAGTAAAAAAATCTTAAATATTAAGAAAAAAAATTAAATGCACATTATATACAAATAAAAATAGAATAATATTAAATTAAACTAAACAACATTGAAATGAATTAAACAAACAAACAACAGTGCAACAGTGTTATTGTTGTGTGAAAGATTTGGCCAGAGGTGTGTGATTGTACAGTCTGATTGCAGTGGGTAGGAATGATCTCCTGAAATATATGAATACATAATATGTGTGAGGTCTGGCTGTCTGTTGGTAAGCATCCTTAACTAAAACAAACAGAGTCAATTCTTAAGTGACATGGTGATGATTTTCCAAAAGAAGACCATATACTCTGCTTCTATGTAGGTCATTTAGTTCTCAAAATCCTCTGCTCTCAACGGTGCTAATCGCTTGCCTAAATTTAGTAATCCTATTGGCAGTGAGGGCAGAGATTCTCTGAGTTTGGCTTCTGCAACACTTCTGAGGAGCCAGCAGAAATGTTGTCTTGCTGGTTAAGCTAGTTTGACGATCTTCAAATGTAGAAATAGATGAATGAGTTTAAACTAAAGAGTTTAAAGTTATTGTGTTGTTGTTGTTGTTTTATTGTTATTCATTGTTGACAAGGTCTGTTCCACATAGAGGAAGTTACTGCACACTGAACAAAATGTATTTTGACATTCTACCGCTCTTTTACAGAATGTAAAATAAATGGCAAGAAGAGATTAGATGTGGTTGTCAGGCCACTGGTGTAAATGAGTGGATGTGTAGCACATGAAGTGGATGAATGTTGGTGTGAAAAATGATTTGAGAGCTAAACAAAGCACATGGAGAGACTCCCTGAGAGGAGGGGTTTTGTAGCACCTGACTACATTGTGCTAAGATGTTCTCAGTTAGTGGAAGGACTTGACACCTGTTCTTAAACATGCTAACATAAAAAGAATTATAGTATAATAAGACATGAGGGGAATTCAGTATTCATAAATTCGAATGCAGGCCTATTCAATGAATGGGTTGCTCGTCACGCAACACACTAGATAACGCTTACATACCTATTGGCCCGTACGTGCAGGTGTGTGCCATTGCATGGGGGAATATATCTATTAGCATTATGCTGTAAGTGTGAGAGTTATTTGTAATCATTAATTGACTAAATATTCTGTGTATTCCCAGTGATCTTCCTACGCGGCCATGTTCCTTTGACGTTGAATAGCCTTGGTCTAATGTAACTCAATGTAGTATTACTTTGGGCTGATTAAAGGGTATGTTTTTGGACTACAAAAGGTGTTTAGTGGTGTTTAGGTGTATGATGTTTAGGTGTATGATAGTGCTGATGATGTTTTGTTCATTAGGGTAGTAAATAGTTGGAGCAACGTAAAGCCAACTGTGTGGGTCAATGTGGTACAATATTTGTGTGATGAGATGCTTCATTTCAACATGAGGCAGTTCATAAACCGCTCAACAAACACATATGGATTTTGACAGCTAGCTACAGTTGAGGTATTTCAAACCCAGTATCACACCAAAGCGTGTACTATACCCGTCAGTCCACTACAGCCTGATGTTTCAGTGTCATGTTGTACATCGCAGATGAGTCCAAACCACGTAGTTACATTTTTTTGTTTTAAAGAAAGAAAGAAAAGCTTAAGCACAAAAATGACTTTGTTAAGGTTAGGAAAAGATTTCTGTAAAGAAATCCACTTTGTTTTCTCTCACAACCGAACCCCAGTCTCCTGGGCGAAGGTCATGAGTTTGATCAATCCAACCTCCCCCAACCTGCCTCCCTCCTTGGTTTTTTATCGCTTTTGTACTCGACCCAGGTCATATGTGCAGGTACTTTTCACACCAAGGTGAGGAAAAACATGACACTGACACAGTATCCCCCTGTGGACTGACGTATTACATACTTTAGCATGATACCTTGCTGTGTATTTAATGTGATGTCATCACCTTCACATTTTTCTAAAGGTTTAACACATCGTTTGTACTTGTGCCTAGTTGTAACAAAGTGATTTATCTAACTTCCGTACTCGACATAAAATCACACTGTAACCAATTTCTATAGTATCATGCTACACACACACACACACACACACACACACACACACACACACACACACACACACACACACACACACACACACACACACACACACACAGTTCAACATGATCTCATGTGAATCAAATCATAAGTTACTATCTGAAACCAGAAGGACATACCTATCACTTCTGGCATTTGCAGCCCACCCACACATGTTCTTAATGCATTCATCCTTTTTCCATGCACTTTTAAATGCATGTGTTTACCCAGAGTCCAATTAGTACAGAATATTATTTGCATTTCCAGTATGCCAAGTCTTATCTTTATTCCTTTTTCGTTTTCCATATTTCTGTGGTAGAGTTATCTCCCTCTCCAGTCGTTTCCGCAGCAGCCAGCAAACTTGAGTCCCTGACCCCTCATTTGGACTCTCGCTTGGCCCCATAGCCCCCTATTAGCCCTAAAAGACTCTTTCTCTTCTCTATCTTATATTCTGCCTCATTGTACATCTCTTTTGTTGTCTTTCTCTTGCAGTAACTGCACTGCTTAATCCTCTCTGTCTCACTGTTTCTCTGATATTTCTTCACCACATTTCTGTGTCCCTGTGTCTCTGTCTCTCTTTCCTTGTCTTTGTCTCTGTACCTCTTTACTCCCTCAGCACTGTTTTTGTGATTGGCAGCTGGAGCTTGACTGCAGTAGAGTTAATAGAGAATAGAGAGGAATACCTAGAGGATTTACAGCTGAGTGGAGACGCACAAATAAGA
This sequence comes from Embiotoca jacksoni, assembly GCF_022577435.1. NCBI lineage: Eukaryota > Metazoa > Chordata > Actinopteri > Embiotocidae > Embiotoca > Embiotoca jacksoni. The sequence continues at coordinate 22,097,626 of NW_027185229.1, forward strand.
TAATGACTTGGGAATAACAATTTCGCTGCACCGTTTGGGAAGGCAGTGGAGAGAGAGAGGCAGAGACAAGGGGGAAAGAAAGAGTAGAAACGGAGAAAGAAAGTCTCAAAGACAGTGAGGAAGAGACTAAAGGAGAGAGAGAGAGAGAGGCAGACATAAGTGAACAGATTCCAGGGGCGGCCAACTTAACAAGATTTGTGTAAATTGGAGAAAATAGTCCGAATCCCTGTGGGTTTTACGAAAAGATAAAGCTTTGTATTTTTAGACGAGAAGCACTGATGAACTAAAAGAGTTATTTTCCTTCCTGATGCATGTGTTTTGATACAAATGTGGATGATTGCTGACCATATCTTTTGTTTCCTAATAGGACACAATAAGCATTTTGAATATTAATACTAACTTGCGTGTGTGTGTTTGGCGTGGGCCGTCTTTGCATTTGTCTTTTATTTAGCTTTGTTTTGTGTTGTTTACATTCCTCATTCAAAACAATGGCTAAGTACCAATATAAAGACATTTTTTCCCACAATGAGAGCGGTGCCTGGTGAGTAGAGATAACCCACAAAAATTCATAATGCCTTTAACTTTGTCAGACAGGAGTGGGTCACCCATCAAAACCATAATCTACAGTCCTTTGCTTGTCAGACTTGTTGGTTGAGTTATAGAGGCTGGCGGCACTCAGAAGGCCTTCTTAAGGGCCCTAATCTCAGACTAAAGACAAGGGACTCTTGGTGATATCATTTTCCCCCTCTTGCTTCATTGCTCTGTCCCTCCATCATCTCTTTGACATCACTCAACGCTCAACAAAGTAGCTAATGAAGCAGAAGAGGAGAGAATATTTGCCCGGTAATTAAGAAAAATGAAAGGAAGTGGAGTTTGAAAGCTGACATGGATGCAAGCGATAATTGTCCTCTCCTTGACGTGGGTGTATATGCATAGGCTATACTTTTTCAGTAGAGTCTTCCCGTTTGAAGCTCTGAGTTCTGTGTCTATATCTCACAGTTTCTTTCTCACCACATATCCCCATCTGCCCCTGTCTCTCTGTCCCTCTCCTCAGCTAAGCTGGCATTTATTTATTGCATATGTCAACAAATGTGGGAGCTTAGGTGAAAAATGCAACTAATATAGTCAGCCATTTTCTGTTGAATGAGTTCAACTTAAACAGCCGCTTAGGTTCTAATCATTTTCTTCTATTAGGAGCAGGCTGCATGAGTTATGTCTTTAAAGGTAATTTGTTTCAGGTGTTTCCACGAATCTTCAGGAATGCTAAATAGGCAACCGAGTTCAAAACATCATATCACCTCCTTAAGCCAGTTCTGAAAAAAATCAACATAAAAGTCTAATATGCTGACCCCGGATTAGTATTATACTACTGAGTATATCTGTATGCAAAATCTTGGAGCTGTACTAAATTGCCTGTGCACAGTAGAGGACATTTCCCTTTTGTAGAAAACACAGTTTGAAGTCCTGCAAAACTGCTCAGAAATGTACTATCACTAAGGGGGCCCCAGGTACCAATTTTTAGGATGCCCATTATATGTGGATATGGACTCATTACTTATTTCAGACACTCAAACACACATAAAACTGGTATGAAATAGGTTTCACTTTTGTGTAAATGCTGAAAGAAGTGCTATAAGTCATCTGGGACTATCCCTGTTTGGGCTTCAGGCAAATTCTAATGTTTTTTTATTTTTCATTCTAATCAGAAACTACCCATCTGAAGTCAACCAGAGGATTTAAAAGGGAGGAAGGGAATTTTTTTTCACTTCACCTGGCCTTCATTAGAAAGAAAGATGGAGGGTAGATTTGCTAACACCAGGGTAAATAAAGTTGCAATTATTTTGCTAATTTACATTTTAACCACTGGAAAAAACAAAACAAAACAGTGGATTGGGATTCAAAATGCCTTTCAATGTTTCCAATTGTGTTTGTGTTTTGAGTCATTCTCTGGAGTCTTCCAGAGAGAAGAGAAACCTTAAAATGTTGTGTTAAGGGTACTTTATAAAGTACACCAAGTGTATAGAAACACATTTTAATAACTAGTTATGACCTGCTAAAATGTGAATTCTAACTGGTCATAAGTAAACATCAGAGCACCACAGATTAGACTAAATCCTTTCATGTTTCTTGTTTACAAATTTAGTCAACAGTTACATGATCACAGGAATCACATTGGTATTTTTTTTTAAAATGTTGTCTGTGTTTTTTACAGAGGTATATTTTGGCAATTGAAAGGGGAGGATGGTAGAGAGACAAGCAATTAATAGTGAATAAAAATCCTGAGCACATTATTATAACCCAAAGGCAATAGTGTGGTATTGTAATCTCTATACTGAAAAGGTTTTAAATGGATGACTAATTATCTATCAAGATTAGAATTTGACCTTTAATTTATACATTTATTAGCAATATTTCCATATATTAATTTAGCTACATTTAGCTAATTTCAGGGCATTAGTGTGGAAATTGTGTTAATTTGTTTTTCTATTTTAAAGCCCTTCAGTAAATAAGACAAATATATCACAGTAATTTCAACAGTTTTTCTCTTCTGCTCCTCCATTCATAATATGTTATCCTTAAAGCAGCTTATGCAAATAAATAAGTGTGGTTTACAATTGACAAAACCATTGTGTGCGGTTAAATGTATATATTTAGTATATAGAAAAGAAAAGTGCATCAAGAAAAACAGATAACAAACATTGTTGGCAATCTACAATAGAAACAAGATTTTTTTTTCCAATCATTGCAGATACACACTCTAAAATACATTAATTTTACTTCCTGACAAAGTCCAAGAACCTAACTCTGTTAAATTTAACCCCCGCCTCCCTCCAACACAGCCACCGTCCTCTTGCAGGTCCACTTCTGGCCTCATGCCGTGATTCTGATTGACTTCTGATGGACGTTATTCTTTTTATGATGGTAATAATAACTTCAGTGCTATCATAATGATAGTAGTCATATCGCTGGGAACTCACTTTCCCAATGGTGTTGATGGCCGTGCAACAACCTCAGCAGGGAGTGAGTGAGCTACCTTCAAAGGTGTGATTTACCTAACTGCAGGGAATTGTGACATGTTGGCGGCTGTCATTTTCTTGGTGAATGTCTCCTTTTTGATCCTGTAGTTCAATATTAGTGGTGTTACCCAGCCAGGTGCAATACTGAGAAACCTTTTTACCTTTTGAGTGATACTTTGAAAAATAAATGTGTGCGAGGATTACTCATGTTATTAACGTAGCTGAGCGCCACCCAAACCAGCTGTATAACCTTCTTTTATGTGAACAATAACAAATTGATATACTACACACACATTTTGTATCACAACAGCTTAAATTCAACAGCTCAACCTTTGCTGCACTGACACGGTGCTGTGCGGACAAAGTTGAATAAAGCGAGGGGAGATTGTCCAGTCAATAATGGATCGCGTTGATAGCATCGTCCTCTCGTACAGGTTAAGAAATATGTAGATAAAAAAATACTGAAATGGATCCCCAAAGATACTTGGTCAGCCGTCAATATACCTGAGCGGCCCATCCGAGTAAGTCTATAGTCACTGCATATTGTTCGACCTTCAGCGATCTGTTTAGAACTGGCTGGTGGGCCACTAATAGTTCACGAGCTATGGGTTGGAGACCCCTGCTCTAAAGCTCTTCAGTGTTTTGTTTTTTTTAAACTCCATGTAGTATCTCATCAGTCTGTCCAATATCGCCATTAAAACAATCTTGTCCATGCACTTTATTGCCAATTTGGATTAGACAGAGAAGGAAAGTTACACACAGCTCATCTTGACATTAATATTGATCATTTCGCCAGTAAACGCCACTACTTCGCTCAGCTGCAAATTGAACCCCAGCACTCATCCACTCCCCTCCTCCCTCCTTGGACCGCTTCCTGCAACGTCCTGGTAATTTTCATGCAAAAGATGGCCTTTTCTGCCACGAGAAGAATACAATGAATAGATTGATTAGGCAATATCGTAATGGGGATAGGGTAATGAGTCTGTCAATCATACAGTGTGAGAGAGAAAATACACCTGGACAGCAGAATTACTTTGCTGGTAGTGTAGGCATGGGGAAGGGGTGACGGAGGGGGGCCGTAAAGGAGGGTATTAGGATGAGTCGAAGAAGATCACTGAAACAGAAACTCCTTAGGTTAAGCTCCTTTTGTGTGTGTGTGTGTGTGTGTGTGTGTTGGGGAGGGAGGGGGGGGTATTTTTTATCGTTTAAACCATGAGGATTGTTATTGATTTCAAATAGATTTATAAAATGCAGAACTGTATATTTATTTATTCATGTTCAAATGTTGATGTCGACCTAAACACCCAAACTGCACATCAAAGCATGAACCTTTTGAATTTGTTACAACTGAAATTAAGAGCTTTAAAATCCTCTCATGAAAACAAAGGCTTCCCGCCGACAGGAGTGAATAGTGGCATCATTATTTACTGGCAATAAACTGCCAAGTAGGCATCATGTTTTGCATGTCAACGTCTTTGTGATTATTTTCACATTATTTCTGGAATCTGAAATAACCCGGGGCTCTATAGGATTCAATATTGTGTCATAATCATTTTTTAAATATTTTTCAAAAATTGAATAAAAAAATAGATTAAAAGTGAATAAAAATAAATTCATAGCAAAAAAAAAAAAGCGCAAAGGCAGAATGTACAATAAGGTTATATAATCAATGAATCTCTTTTATTGCGTGGGATTGCTCTTCTGCCTTTTTTCCAGTTTCAGATCTAAATTTTTCAGTTCAGTTCTGACACAAAGATCTCACATGGGTGGTGTTACAGTGTTGTGTCCCCATTGGTCAGTTATTGTTGAATGGTAAGGTCAATGGACTGGAAGTGCAACAGGTGGTAAGCCTTTAATTATGGACCTCCCCATCACCTTTTGTTTTCTTATAACTAGCAATCATCCTTTAAAGTACGAATCCTGTAGTTTATAAGTACCATTGCTTTAATCAGCTGCAGGCTAAAGCTAACGTGATATCAAACTGAGAATATGAATCTCAGTGGTTATGCATGTGCCGCTTTCGCTACGCCGGGCAGGTGCATCATGAATATTCTCAGACAAATAGTACACTCACTTCATTTAGTTTGTCTGAATTTGCCAAAACAAACAACATTATTTCAATTAATTCACCTGCCAACCTATCAATATGTTTATTTGTACTTAACAATTGTAACAAGTTAAAAATGTCTTTTAGAGTGAAAACTAATTCTGAGAAAGAGAGATTGCTAAGGTTAAATAGTATAAATCTCACCAGTTATCCCATCTGTCCAAAAATAGCTGGCCAATGGTAATATGCAGTAGCGCAGTAATACCCACCCACACAAGAGCCTAGTGTCAGGACTGAAAATAAAAACTTTAGCATCAAAAGAAAGAAATTCTTAACACAATGCAGCACTCTTGGATAGTTTAATTTTAAGGTCATTTTTTTTGGTGCTTTTTATTAATTTTTCATCGCTTTTCTTTCAGCTCATTCTTGGAAGATTTTGTTCAGTTATTATGATACAAATGTAATTGTAGAGAGGTTGGAGGTCACGTGTTGAAGTAGTCTTTTCCATCATGCACCTTGCTTTTAATTAATTACTTTCCACAGTAAATATGAATTCTGCAAAGCCATACATACATCATATATGTACAACTGATAAAAATGCCATCTGCCGTGCAAAGTAATTTCCAGTTTGAACAAGTGTGTTATAAACCTAAAAGGAAAGAAACCTTCTCTGTGCCATCCCATTTGTTTTGCTGTTGGGCATAGAGAGCAAATTCTCTCGTATCTGAAGCTGAAGCAATTTGTTTTATTTGACTTCTCGCCCCATAAACTGTCAACCCTGGTTCCTCTAACCCAGAAGAGGTTTGCTGCAGAAAACAAATGGACGTTGTAATGGCCCTCGCCAGCAGAGTCCACTTTTGGGGTGTGATCTATGTATTTATCCAAGAACGTTTGCTCTGTTTATCTATGACTGGGAGGATAACTAGGGAGTTTCTCCCTGTGCGCCTCAGTGCTTGCCTTTATATATTTTCATGGATCTCATCATTTCCTCAGAGGGTTATTAGAAATTGGTAGCAACCTGAAATATTTTTTGGGCTTCAAAAAAGCTATTACAAAATAAGTTCGGGGCAGTTTTAAAGGTGCGTTTTTCAGATAATGGTTCTCGTACTGGTATGCATGTGTCTATATATTCTGCAAGGAGACAAAGAGAGAGGCATTTGTGTCTGTGTGTAACTATGAAGAAGTGAATGTTCAGCCAACTATTGATTTTGGAAAAGGCTCTCACTGAGATGATGAGGAGGTGTGTCCTGTGAAGTGACTATTATGTGAAATCAGTTGCAGGTTGGCTGATTTTGGTGTGCTCTATATTCATTGCTTCCAGCTCTTCAAAACAGCTTAGGCTGCATCTCCTTAAGATTCACCCAATTGAATTCAAATTCCCTAGATTAAAGAACACCCCACAGCCTAAGCATTGTTTGCAGATGTATCCACTACCATAATTGTTTCAGCTCTAAAAATAATTTGAAAGATTTTAAGTGATATTTGTGTAGAAAGCTACTACTCCACTGTACTTAAATCCTTAATGGACGTATGGGATAGTCGTAATGCAGAGCAGGTACAGGAGATGTTCACTGTTAACGCTGAACACAGAGTGGGAGGGAGTTTTTTATTTGTCTGATGATGATTCAGGATTTAAAAAAGAAGAAGCTTATAGTTAATTAAATAGTAACATAATAACACATAATACATTACCTCTGCTGACCTATTACTTGTTTATATATTTTTTTAATTAGGTAGCATTTACTATTCTCATTGCATTACATCACAATCACAACATGACTGTGATACAACACATTGAAGTCAAAACTTCAAATCTATTCAGTACTATGTTCAAGGAGTATGTACACAGCCATAAATGCTTCCCAGTTGCTGGACAGCATTTATGTACATGTGGAAAAAAAAATTGAAAAAGCCCTCACACTCCATTTTTGTAAGTTCACAAAAAAAGCCTGCAAGTATTTAATAGGCAAGTCTACATGAAGTTATGTCATGTTAAAAGTAAAATATTGAATTTTAAGCTCTCTGCAGATGACAAATCTGTCCCCAGCAGCAAAATTGTGCCAAAGAACTTACAGATCAACATGAAACTAATATCTTGCGATGCTACATGTATTGGTAGGTATGATTCAACCCCTGCCTGACACGCTAAAATCCATTTAGTAGAATGTAAATGCATAGATGTGTTTAGAGACCAAAATGCAGCCCATGTCTACAGTGTATCAGACAAATTCTGAACATAACACAAGTAACAGGTGAAGGCTGGTATGACTTTTATAAAGTGAATAATGTGAGTAACTGAATGAATCTCATTCAATGAATTACTTTTCTTGTTTAACTTCCTTAACACTGACATTTGAAAACCCATAGATGAGGATTCAAACAGCCTGTGTCCTGGCTGTTGACATTTGACATGAACTTCCCTCTAATTCCTGAGCAGCTACATAATAATTACTGCAGTTATACAACCTGTCCCCGGGCTTGGAGGCTTGACCTTTCCCGCAAATAACACGTTCATCTCCCTTAATGTGAAAACAGGGATGTCATTTTCTATTGTGCACGCCAAACACAACAACACAGATGTCATCTCGCATCAACTGCATGTACTGTGAACTTGGATTATTATCGAGGGCATGCATGTGCCAGGGTTTTGTAACTTTTTATATGTGATGAAGAAACCCAAAGTGGCAACATCCACAACAATAACCTCACTATACTCACCGTAGTGCACCCATGTTTCTTAGGTGGTGTGTTGTTCTTGTCTTTTTAATACTTTCTATTTTAGACTCTTATAATTATCCAGCCTTGACCACCTGGGACTTCGAATGAGAGGCATTTGAAGAGGTCTTCACACACAATTTCGCAATCACAAAGACACACACATACAAGTCGGGTTTGATCCTTTCTGACCGCAATCTGGCCTACACAGTACCACACAGTGCACAGAGTAAGTATGTACGGCCACACCATGAAAGCATTCGACATGTAGAAATGAACCTTTTGGAAGAAAAGCAAGGCCACATTGTGGTGCAGCGTCATGCTTGCAATAGTGTGTTTTTCCTCTTAATAAGACAACAAAATCTCAGATGTTCTTTTCACACCTATTTTCACAATATGCCATCCATTATGGTCAATGTACTGACCTTTTCTGGCAGAAGAATCCACGGTACGTAGAAGAGGGATAGCTGTGTACAGAGTGCGCCTTGTTTTTACTTTGTACATATTTGCTCCTTACTCCTTACCTGAGGTTTGAGGCTGGCTGTCATCACAACATATCGGTTCTCTGGACTCAGCCAGCGATAAAGAGGAAAGTAAAGTAAACATGTGGCTTCCCCTTGAAATGTGTGCTCCTCTGAATATATTAAAAGATTAGAGATTGTATGTAACATGATTATGAACAAAGCAGCTGAAGTGTGATCACAGTGAGGGAGAGAGTAAACAGACACCGACACACACTTACAGACTCATACACAAGAGACGGAAAAAGGTGAGAGATAAACAGAAATTATGAGATGGATTAAGAGATTACTCCAGAGCGAGATTTCTTCATTAATGAAAACAAAACATGAGCAATATACTTTGCAGTGAGAGAAATATCGAATGTGAAAAACACTTTTGCAGTTTTGAGGCTTTGCCAATGATTTTAAGTTATGAGAGCTCTGCTGAGTAAACAACCATGGGACTCAAACTGATATGTTTTTACCTTTCAATAGATAGATTTCAATAGATTAATTTAAGTGTCAAAACATGATATGCTTGCAAACCATAATTAAGTGTCTTATTTTTCTTTTGTAAATGTTTTTCATTCCCAACAAGAATTAATGGTTCATGTACTGCTATTATATAAAACGGTTGAACTGCAAAGGCCAAATCAGTCGCTCCAGTAAATTCCAATGTTGCAATTACAATAATCAATGGAAATTCTGCAAAATATACAGGAGCTTACAATTTCTAAAAACTCTGGCGATTTTTCAATGACAAATGTCATCAACAGAAGCTCTGCTCAAAGTATTACAGCGTTAAGTTGTCTTTCCAAACAAAACTCGCTTTATTAACAAAAAAATACCATCAGCAAGGCTCTGCTACCTGTCCTCTCCCCATCAAAACTCTGCGCTAGCTAACCAGAAATACTCCAAGTGATGGGGTTTTTGGGAAATGTGGTGTTCTCACTGAAATGAGGCATGCTGTATGTTAATTATATATATATATATATATATATATATATATATATATATATATATATATATATATATATTTTTTTTTTTTTATTTTTTTATTTTTTTTTTTACACACAGCAAGTTGGAAGAGACTGCACTTAGTTTTTGTGCATACAGTAGGGCTATTCATTTAATTAATATAAATTAAACAGTATTTAGATCAAGTTATTTATTTCATATACAATCCTGTCGTGAAAGTATTACTAGGTCTAGTCATATATTTTGCCAAAGGTTATTATTTCCTCTTTGACATAAAATGGCCAATAAACTAAGCCCTGTGTCGCCAGACAGCAGGAAGTAGACAGATAGCAGCTGGATTAGTCTCCTCAAAGCAGTTTTTCTTTTATCTGAATTCTGAACTGGTCAGGATAATCTTTTTCCACATAGAGGGAGTTCATGACAGGGCACTGACTTTGTGGTACTTTAATGAGGTCCTTCAGTGGTCTCCCAAAAATCCTGCTTCTAAATGATCTAAAATCTCTTCTGTGAGACTCCACTTTACTAATTTACTAAACCCTTCATTTTTGTCAGTTCAATACACTTCACTCACTTCGCACCAACTGGTGAATATATCATGTGCTGGTCACAAATGTGGTGATTCTGATTTTGCTTAAAGACAGAGGAATGATGAATTTACAAAAAAGGGAAAATTGGATGATGAAATGTGCAATGCCGAATTTATGTGTCTATTGTAATAATGTCTAAAATTGCATGTTGTTGCAGAATATTTCATGTATAGCAGTGTTTTAATCACCAGAACAGACTGGACAGGACACCGCTGCCCATGGCAGAGTATGGCCGTTTATAGGGACTCCATGCCAAGTGCGCCTGAGGCTAGAGTGCAATAATGCACAATTCCATTGCTGTGAATCACTCCTGTTCCATGATGCATCAAGCCTCCTTTCATAAAAAGAGCAAAGAAACCTGTCATACTCGTTCTGCAAGACACACAACTAGTTGGCGTTATGGCAGTCCATCCGACTCGCTTAGTTTCGTATTTGCATTGGCTGGAAGCAGCTCTGAAAGGCACCAGTGGTCTCTAGTTGTCCTAAGAGGGTCCTAAGTATAGTCAGCCTGGAGCTAAGGGCAGAGTCAGAGCAATGTGTTGACAGACACCAGCGCTCTTCTACCATCCTGGGCCCATGTGCACTGACAGCTGTCAACTACCTTCGCCATCACCTGTCTTTCACCGAGACACACAGATACACCTACATGTATGCGTGAATGCACACACTGGCATGCTTAATATTTCCTTTGCACACAGGCACACGTGTACGTTGAATCACACACACAGAGTGACCGCGTAGCAAGCTGGGTGAGGCTCTTAGCCCAGTCCACCCCTTCTTTTTTATTTGTATCATTCATATGCTGCCTCTCTCTCTCTCACTCCCTCTTTCTCCTTCCTTCTCTCTCGCTCTGCCAGCCAAAGCTGGGGATACTGAGCGCCAGCCACCCGTGAGATGAGCGATTTAGTAATTGTGCAGCTGGCAGCCCAGGCATGGGGGCCTGTGCAGCAGTAGTGCTGGACACTGTGGCATGTATGGGCACAAAGACTAGTCCAGTAGAGAGAGAAAGAGAGGCAGAAATACAAAGACAGACAGGTGGAGGCAGATAGACTGAGAGAATTTAATGGAACAGGGGTAGTTCTTGAAAAAGAAATTTAAGGGAAATTAATGGATGTGAGGACAAAGCGAGAGAAAAGAGAGAGTGGGTGCAGGCTCATCTTGGTATGTGGGTGGAAGCTTTTGAGTTTTGAAGAGTAGCAGCAGTATTGGCATGGGAGAGAGGGAACAAGGGAGAAGGGGGGGGGATTGTAGAGATTTGAAGAGAAAGAGAGGAAGTGAGGGATGGGGGTGGAAAAGCAGCAATTAGTGTAATTAGGAGAGCAGCTTTAGCAAGGCACTGACAATATGTCACCTCTCATTATAACCCATAAGCAAACACAGTAGTCTAATTCAAGGCAGCACCCGTTCTCTAGACAGTTCCCTGTGTCAATGCAGATTTTGTTCTCCCCTGTCACGCTTGGCTACATATCATTGACTTGCCAATACAACATGGGCTTTGGATTCAGAATATAGAGTCCAGTCGAGGAGAGAGAGAGACCCAAACAATAAGAAGGTCCAACTAGCATGCCGCTGAAGTGCGGGATGTTTTGGCAGCCAAACAGAGAGGAGTCCTAACCCTTGTTAAACTACAGTGGGTTTGATTGATTCAGGCAGATGAAATGCGCTCAAGGTTTGTGCAGAGGTGGTTTGAATGGAGAATTATATATTGAACTGATTTGGAATTATTGTTTGGACAATTATGGCATGAGACCTGCCTTAAGCTTTAAAACTTTGGACACATTTCCTTGGACATTTTAACAGACTGTGTTTTTACTATATATGATTATACTTTGAATATAACGTTACTTTATATCTACATCTTTTTCAAAACAGTTACTGATATTATCTTAGTCGATAGTGTGAGACATGATTTTGAAGTTGCATTCGATAAGAAAAATAAATATGCCACTGCAGCTAATGAAGCTATGATTACCTAAGACAACAGGATGTACAGTGCAATATATTTGTCATTAATGAATATTCGCCTGAGTAGCCAGCTCATCATTTCTGTTCATCTCTGAATATTTACACAATTTCCAGTACTCTTGTTTTCATGGCAGCCCTACTGTACTCCAAAGCGAACTTATTTTTGTTTAAGCACCTTTTTTTTTTTTCTAGTTTGTTCATCTCCCTGAAAATGGCCCATTCCAAATGTTACCGTTGCTCCATAAACATTTACAGAAACGGACATGTTTTCTGTTGTGCCTCTGGTTCTTTTTTTTCACCCTTCTGTGACATGACACGGGGCTGCTGAGCCAAGTGACTGTGACAAATTGGGATTGGAAATGACAAAATAGGCTATTTAATAAGCATGGCGGAGGGGATTGGACTCTGGTGTCGGGTTCACTCGAATAAGCAGACTGTCTGAACTCCTCCTGGGCCCGGCTTTGATGGCAGCTTTCATCCATCTGATGGGGAGATTCTGGCAATGGAAGATGGAGCCGCGTATGTCTCACTATCTACAGTGTGTGTGAGTCTGTTAAACTGTGCATGCTCGTGTGTGTGTGTGTGTGTGTGTGTGTGTGTGTGTGTGTGTGTGTGCAGAGGGATGGTTTTGAGTAAATGCAAAATCAGTGCTCACATCAAGGCACGGATATACTGTGGTGAGTGAGTGGGCCCCGGGGGAGTAAATGGTGCCATGTGTTAACCTCAGGCTATTAACTTCCAAATATAAACTTCTTCCCTCAGATAGTAATCACTTGTGCATTTTTTTTGTTACCATTGCCCCTGAAATGAGAAGCTGTTACTAGGAATGCTGCTGTATCCCCTAATGATACTTGCTTCTCAACTGAGTTGTCACATTATTTTGGTGCTGGTGGGTGCAGAGAGAAATGTCAATATTCGTATAAAGTATGCATAGAAATGTGAAGAAAACATGAGAACAGGTTAGAGACAATGTACACGTGTCTAAAATACAAGGTTCATTTATTTGAAAATGCTGGAAATACAACACCAAGATGATACATTTTATTTTAAAGTAATACAAGATGTATCTAAAAAAAAGATAAAGGAGTGAAAGAAAAATAAATACAAACAATCAAACCTGCAGAGGGAGAAGACTGTTGAGCAAACAATGAGCAAACACAATGGACAGTGGCTGGCACAGGACAAATGAGGTGAAAGTTGATGCGGATGGGCAGACGGCATAGAAAAGGTGCAAAGACAGAGTAACTTAGGAGAAAAGGAGGTAGATGCCAAAAGAAAAGACAACAAAACAAGGTGACAAAGAGAAATCGAAGTGAGCGGAAGGCTGAAAAGCAATACGTTTTAGAACTTGTTGACTGTGAGTTAGACACAGAGGGACAGAGGAGGCAAAGAGGTGAACAGAATATAGAAAGAGGCGGTGAAGGACGAGTGAAGAAGGGAACTGATGGTTGAATGGGAGATGGAGGTAAAAAAAAGAGTGAGACTTTGTACAAGCTTGAATACTTTAACAAAATCAAACGTTTTGATACATTCTCTGCGCATATTTGTGTGGGAAAGTGTGTGTTTTGTGTTTTTGCGTATTTGGGTCCGAGGGAGTGAGTGTGTCTATCTTCGCATGCAGTCTTTTTTATTATTATTATTACACCAGCCTCCCAGGAAGAGAAAAGTTTCGGCCCAGCAGGACAATGTATTTTTGACCATCTCCAACACACACTAATGTCTGTGAAAACATAAATTATGAATTAAAGCGTGACATTTTCCACTAATGTGCAAATTTATCCCTATAAGAAAAGTATTTCCCTGCTTCAAAACATTGCATGGTTCAAAATTTGGTTGTAGGCTATAATTCACAGCTGCACTGCACTGTTAGACCCATCCAGCTGAGCTGTCAGTGACTCTCATGTTAGAACTCAGACCCCTACTTTCTACTGAAAGGAAGAGCTGACTACACACTCGATGCCTTTATTGCAATGATCTGGATGGGTAGATGGGTTTGCTTACCAGTGAAACTTGGTAGAAACATGTGGATGCAACAGCATCACTGTTCAAGCTTTACAGCTTTGAGACCTTGGAACCACATCCGCTATGTTTACCGAAGTGGTCGATAAATATAATGGATATTTACCTTATTCCTCAGTGTGTAAACCTCTCTGATGGCTTGTGTTGTAATACCCTTTGGTCTTGCCGATTTTTTTTTTTTAATATATATTATCCTGACCACAAATGTCAAAAGATTTACAAAATGTGCAAAATTGCCCCGACATCCATTAGACAATTTGTAAGATACTTCAGTCTAGTCTTCTGTTGAATTTTATAGGTACTTTATTTACACAGCTCATTTCAAAAGCAAAGGCAGCTGAGAGTTCTTTACATACAGTATGCAAAGAAAAACATTAAGACCTGTAATGCACTGATTGGAATTTCTTTATAAATCTACCAATAAAAACAGGAATTTCATGTTACTCGTAGGGCTTTTTACTCAACTGTCCTGCCAGTACATTCAGGGGTCTGATAAGCTTGTGTCAGCTACCTGCTTTGGCAGCTTATGTTGCAGCACGGGAGTATGTGTTTGCAGTAATTGCTACCACCTTAAAAATGAGCCAGTTTGATCTGCTTCACTCTGAAGTCTCAGTACAAATCACTGCAGAGATGGTTCATCTTTTTCAAGCCAAGTTAAAAGGTGTTTTGCTGAAAATAATAATAATTAAAAAAAAAAGAAGAAACAGCCTTGTATTTTTTGGCCCAGTAAATCACAGTACTTTTATATATGCATTCCACACAAAACTTTTTAAAATGGCATCTAATCTGATTGGTCAGGGTAGGGATGATAGAGAAGAGAGGGGGCTAATGGCAGAGCAGAAAGGCAGAGATAACAAGCTTATCACAATGTGAAAAAAGTTGGGGGAAAAAAATGGGTTTGGAGACAAATAAGCCACTGACCAGTTGGCCGACTCTTCAATCTCATTCTGGCCCATTTCAACAGGTAATCCTTCCTGATGAACACTGAAGCAGCTGCAGGAAAATTACAGCAACAACAAAAAAATGGCTAGAGGTTCCACTAATTTCTCCTTCATGTCAGAAATTTGTGTATTGTATGCTATCATTTGGTTAGATACATTAGTCATATTGAATGAACTTGTGTCATTTATTTTCTTCAGTAGGAATTTTATATATTCTTCCTTTCCTCCTTCATTTTGTACTGTTCCCAATCTTTGCTGTAAACAATGCGCAACAAAAAAATACAAAGCTTCATTTGTAAAGCTTCATTAACCTTGCCTAGTCATAGCCAACGATTAGTCTATTACAACTAAATACAATCAACAGTTATACAATTACAATGCTAGGCAACTGTGAGCTTCAAGATGCCTGATATAATTAA
Source organism: Embiotoca jacksoni (assembly GCF_022577435.1). Taxonomy (NCBI): domain Eukaryota; kingdom Metazoa; phylum Chordata; class Actinopteri; family Embiotocidae; genus Embiotoca; species Embiotoca jacksoni. The sequence goes on from NW_027185229.1 coordinate 22,112,814, forward strand.
GCCAACAATTGACAGTATGTAAACAATTGCAATTTCCTTATACCTATGTGCTCTAAAAAAAATTTAAGAAAAATAATTACAACACTGACCACACAAACATGGGCACCATCAGATGGAGTGTGATTGAATTATTTAAGTGGGCCAATTTAATGCACGACAGTCATGCAATATAACATTATTTTCTGGCAAACAGCAAAGTGTTCATTTACTCCACAACATAATTGCTGTTTAAATCTTCTGCATTATTATACAGAACAATATACTTTACATAATTTTACAATGTGACAATGGCATCATTGCTCGCTGAACGGTAGTCTCTTTCATAATAGAAATGATAGCACTCATAATAATATTTATTTGCATTTTTAATCCCTTTTAAAAACAAATATTCTGCAGGTTTTTGCTATGTAGTTCTATAATATTCATATTTATGTTCAAAGCAGCATGTCAGCCACTAAGGGCAGAAGGCCACTGATTTGAACAACTTATGGCATTGTTCCACATATACACACACACACACGCAGGGCACATTGTGTGTGTGTGTGTGTGTGTGTGTGTGTGTGTGTGTGTGTGTGTGTGTGTATGTGGTAATGTGTGTCACAGAGACACAGAGGGCTGTCTGCTGGTCATTGGCCCCATGCCTATCAGTTTGCAGTGATCAGTCTTGCCTGGCTGTCGTCTGTCCGCTGCCAGCTGTCAAAGGGCTTGCTCTGGGCATGCCCACTGATGAGAGGCTGCAGCCATGCTCTAGAATCAATCCAGCACTCTAATAGGTCACGAATGGCTGCACAGTGTTTGCCAATAGCTTTGGACTGGAGAATGAGCAGAGGAGGGAGTGGAAAGAGATAGAGAAATGAGAGAGAGGTACATGGAGAAAGATAGACACGTCAGCCACACATATATATATATATATATATATATATATATATATAAAATTTTTATACATATATTAATTTTTATTTATAAAATTTGTATACATATATTATTTATATATATATATATATATATTTTTTTTTTATCATCAACAAGTTTTACTGCCCACTGCTAGAAAAGAAAAGGTCAGTAATTGACATGCCACTAATTTGCATCTGCCCGTGAAAGCTTCAGACTCCACTGTAGTGATGGCCAAGTTTCAGTGAAACCAGAACACACTAACATAAATCTCCCTTTTCCTCTTTCTCTCTCCAACTCATTAGAGTTACCCACTTTTAGACCTAATTATAAGTAAATGTGTACACACTTAATGAAATTCCCTCAGTGGACAAGCAGAACAGAAGGAGAAGGAGATTCATGGAGGAGTTTTGATTTTGTTTGTAGATGCCAAGCAGTTGGTGTTCAGCAAATGTTGCAGTTTGCAAAGCAACTTCTGGGCCATTGGTACACACAGAAAAATATTTGATACAAATGCCTTCTAATTAAATAAATTCAAACTGCCTGCCGTACTGTTAAGTCATGTACTGTAAGGGAGCAGGGAAAGTGTAGATAGGCAAAAATGAATTAATTCTATCCTATGCTGTTCGCCTTTGAGGCACAGAGGAATAAACACTATGTTTTTATTTCTTTGAAGTTATCACTCCACAGCTCTCACATATCTAATTGGAAACTTGAAAAGACATTTTTTTGATCAATTTAAGTCAAGCGAGGGACTTCAGATGAGTTTTCTTTTTTTTTTTTTCTTTTTTTATCAACTGTCATTCAAAGTGCCACAAGAGACTACTTACTTTTTATCTTACTAAACATACGTATTTGTGATACATCTCAAACCTTAATTTGAACTTGTGTTGTAGTTGACTCTTCCCTGATGTTTTGAAGCATTTAGCTGAAGTTTCAATGCTTCATATTTGTCTAGTCTGTTTCTGTAATGAATGTTGAATGTGTGCAAAATAGAATTGGCCTGCAAGAAGTGACGATTTGGACATAATGTACAGAAATTATAACAATGAATAATAAACTGTGTCATGTATGTGTCTCTTGAGTGACTATGATCTGCCAGTACCAGGCAGATTATCAGGCACCTGCTTGTTTGTTGTCAAAGTTTAGAGTCCACTGTGTAAAAAAACCTAGAGAGAATGCTTTGCTGTGTCTTTGTAGCTGAAAAAATGAAATAAGAGCCGGGAAGTCCAGACAGATACCAAGACACTGCTCAACAATGTGTAACCCAAGCAAAATGTTTCCTAATCTATCCTGATTATTGTAAAGTAAAGAGAAGAATTAGCACAATGCTACATTGTTCACATTGCGAGGTAATCTACCTCTAATGTATCTGTATTTATTTGGCTAAAACTGTTTTTTTTTTTTTTTTTATGATACAGTATTGCATTAAGGAATAAACCTGTCAGCTTCTACTGAGGGAAGACACACTCTTACATAGCTCCTTGCACCTTAGCAAATGGTGGAGAGAACATTGTTCATATCTGCAAGAGTTTGGTGTCTCTTGCTGTAGCCAGCGCACCAGGTGGATAGGCTAGTCAGAGTCTTGCAGTCAAACACAATGTTTGTATACAGCGACTGTGGAAACATCTAAATGTTGGAACTGGCTCTTTGACATCACAGTGGTTGTGGCATGGCTCCAGAGGGACACAACTCTGCCGCAGTAGAGAACGAGAATATTGTGTCATCCCCACTGCCAGGGAGTCAGGGATTGGCCGTTATCCTCTGTTGGGGCAAGTGGTGGATTTTAGAGAGGGGCACAGGTCAGAGTCAGACAAGTGGGTGACATTCTGCCACTCTGATGTCTGAGCAAAGCTCCATCTGAGGAGAATGCTGGAAATAGGCCTATCACTGCCAACAACCACACTCCCACAGTTAGTGAGCAAAGGCAGCCGCATGCGTAGTGCCAAGGCACACAGCACGGCACTGGTGGTGGTCTGCCATGCCAATAAGTCAAGGGCATGAAGGGGAGAGTCTGTCTCTGTCGAGAGACAAAGTTGTCCTTGTCTCTTCAATTGTTTCTGTGGCATTCAGTGTTGTGTCCTGCAGGAAAGGAAAGTGCATGGGGTCAGAGCAGTCATTTCCTGCCTCAGAGGGCTGTTAGGAGGTTTATCACTGATCAGCTGACCATGATTGTACAAATTTCACTTAATGTTCCTGTGGTCAGATGAGGTGAGATGGTGGTTATAGGGTCCTGTTAATGGTGCACATCTGTATAACATTAAGCCAGGGTTATGTCATGTTCCCATATTGGGCTACAATATTGTTTTTTTATTAGAAAAAAACTAGGGGTATGGCTTTGGAAGGACCAAGAGGGTCTAATTCAAAGGAGGATATTGACCCATATAAGATTCTAAAAGTTATATTAACCCTCTGAATTTTTATCCAGCACCATCATCAGGTAAAAACTTGGCCAGTGCTTTTGTATATGACCAAATATCTGTTAAACTTATGACCTAACCATCAGCTTCAGCTGTCCTTTAAGTTTAGTGCAACTATGTTAACATGCTAACACATTGAACTAAGATGGTAAGCATGATACATTTTGTATATGCCTAATACTTGCATGTTAGCATTCTAACATTAGCATTTAGCTCAAATCACTGCTCAACAAATTCCTGAATTTATAGCACCACTAAGGATCATCATTGGTCACCTTACAAGCATCTCATCATGTTTATGTCATGGCTACTCTGGTTCGTGAAGCACATTAACCCTTACATCACATGACCGAATAACTTGGAAGTACAACAACAATCGCAATATGTAATGTGTGAAAATCTCCATTTAGTTCTTCCATACAAACCCCAACTGTGCTTAAATGAATGAAGAGGTTTAAGCTGTTTAAGTTGCTCCTGAACTGTTTGCTCCGATTGGACACCCCCCCAGAGCAGTTGGTTTCTAATACCACGGACATTGCCTTGACCAACAGTCTGAGAAGGAATTATTTCCGGAAGCTCCAAGCTTGCTACCGGGCAGGAGGAGAGTGAGATTAGAAGTCCTCTCCCGAGCCGCCGAAATACAATAGGTTAAACCACCTGCTGGCCTGAGGAGCTTTTCTTCGGCTGGTCTTGCAATCTTCCTCACTGGAGGTTGTATGGCCAGAGACGTACTAAATCTTTTTTTTTTTTGTGCTGTTTTTGTCATGTCATGTCATGTTTTGCCTTTTGTTCTGAATAGTTCAGAGAGACCATTATACACAACGACAGCCACACATAACACAACACCATATGTTTCATTCACTCTTTTGGTCTTTGACTTGTTAGTTATTTATTTCCTTTCCTTTTTGTCTCTCTCCTTTAGATCTCTCTGTTCACCCCTCTCTCATTCTCTTTCTGCTCCGTCAGCTCCGTCTTTCTGACTAACCTCTGTGCATGTTTCACAACAGCCAAAGACCGTGTCTGCCACCCCCTCCTACTCGCCAATGTTTGTCTGAAGTATTAGAGGGGTGTTGCCTCATTGGATAGAATTAATTGATTAATACTTTTATCCAATTAGTGTTCCCTCATGCAATTAATCAGCTGGCTGAGGTTAGGGCCGCTCCATCAGTCGGACAAAAGGCAGACAGATGCTTTGGGTCTAGTCTGTGATGAACAATGTCCTCTCTCTCTCTTGCTTTTCCTCTTTCTCTCTTTCTCCTTCCAATTTTCCACACACCTGGTCTGCTGTCCTGTTTTCAGCAGTCCGCCCTCACTCTGCAGCTGATAGCACATTGTTAGAATTCTTGCTGAACACAAGAATCGCTGGTGGAAAACACTTTCCTCCAGATAATCCGAACAAAACCACCACATGATGGCTTTTGTGGCACAGGAACTCAAAGGTTAAAAAAATGTTAGAATATTTTTTTTCTTCCATTTATTATTTGAGGGCAGTGACGTACAGTAAACATATTGCAACACATTCAGTAGTATTCATAGTATCAGGCAGAGATAAAACATTACAACATCAATAATGTATAACAATAATAATATGGGTACTGATAAAAGTCAATGTTGAAAAAAATTATGCCTAATTTTGCTGCTCATAAAACTCTTAAAAGTAGAAAATGTCCACATGCAGCGACAATATCTTGTAACAGCAATTGTCTCTTCTGTCTTACAGATTCGTCCTTCTTCCTCCTTTGAGTCACTGACAGAGCTGTCATCATGGTGAAAATAATGGAGCACCTTTGAAGAATGAACTTATCAAACCAATGGATTGTTTTGAAGGGCAAAGCCAACAAAGATCAACCATAATCACCAAGAGTAAAATCAGTTGGCCTTTTCTTTGTTCAAAGTTTCTGCCTCAGGAGGTAAAACCAGCTGTTACTTTTCAAGGAACCGGACGACAGAGGAGGCTTCTTTTTGGAAAAATGAAATCGTGTCATTTCTGGACAATTTAGTATTAATCCACCTAAAACACAAACCAACCATTAGAGTTATCATGCCAAGAAGTGGAATTGGAAGCACTGCAAGAAGCAAAAACAAGTCAAATGGATGGAAACCATCACTCTCACTCTTCATGAGCATATTTCCTCAACGCCATTGTACCCTTGTTTCCCCCCACTGATCAGTGAAAATTGAGTAAAATCAGTTTTTTTTTTGTTGCCTTAAAAAACCTTTAAAAAAATTCAAAAAGTAATTTTGTTTTGGTCATACTTAAAAAAAAAAATCAGAACTCTATAAAGTGGGGCAGATACTATGAAGAATCAGAAGGACTGACCATGATGCTGTACGAACAGGTACTCTCCAGGTGGTACAGATCCAATATGCTCCGTGACCTGCCCTGTATTCAGCAGATAACTTTAGATTGATTTGTGTTCGCATGGATTAACTTTCAAGTTCTTTCACAAAGACATTCCAAATTTGCCCTGGTGGAGTTGTATTTGGTATCAAACTACAACTGAAACTCTTCCTGTCTGCGCGTATCTTCTACATTGCATGTAGACAGAGGAAAGCTTTCTTTTTTTTCTTTTTCTTATTTTTTAGCGAGATGGCTCCTTTTTGGACAGCAGGAGCTTGGACACTATTGGCAGCATTGGGTCTTCTTAGCTGCTTTGATTTTACCTGGTGTGAAGCCACAAGGACTAGTGGTACAACATCTACAGGGAGCAGACAGGAAGAAGGACCCTCGTCACTTGAACGAGTTAAGAGAGGATGGGTGTGGAACCAGTTCTTTGTGGTGGAGGAGTATACCGGCACAGAACCTCTATATGTGGGAAAGGTAGGGCATTTAATCTTACTACGTAAATATCTTAACTTTGTGAATAAGTTGATTTCTCGAACTATAATCTGGAGATAAGATAATCACAAGACTCGCAAGAGTTTCGATTTTGCAACAGTTCATATACAAACACCGAAATAAATGGTCTGTTGGGTCGTTGCCTTCACGTTGGAAAGGCAGGTCAGCTGTGTAGCTACGCATACACCGTTACCACAGCAAACAATGCAGAAAGTTTAGTGGTGTCTGGGCACAACAAATCTGACCCGTTCACTTACAAATAAAAGTGTGGACAGTCTGTCCTAAAGATCTGATTTTAGAAACAAAATTTCCCTCAGTCTGAAAAATGGCTATTAATTCACTCAAAAATTAAAGAAATTTTGTATGACAGATTTCCAAGTTGTTAAATTAGTGCAGATGTTTTCGGTCTACAGGATGAATCAGTCATTGTATGATGTTTTCTAAATCATAGCTCCGTGTGGAGCAGATATTTTTATAATGAGCAGTCCAGATCAGCTCTCAAAGCAAATACTGTTCCTGTGCCCACAGGAGTAGAGTAAATATAGAACCCAAATATACATATACAGCAACACAAATAGGATTTCAAGGGCGGACATGCTTTTACAATTTATGTATGAATTTACGTTTCGAGGAGATTAATATGTAGTGACACAAACAAGCTATTTCAGAACACAATTTGTTCTACAACAGCACAAGTTTCTTTTATTATCATCTGCTGCTTGTATTTCAGGCTCCTAAAATGGTTCAAAGGCTCACATATTTTATTGTATTTTATCATATCTAGATTTGTGTGCAAAATGTTTTGTAGACTCTGATGATTTGTGAAGCCAGAAAAGGTAAATACAACCCCTGTAGCAAACAAATCTATCAGAATGGCACCAGCCTCATTTTCAAATTCTAAGATTGCCGATTGTTTATGACCAAATATCTGCTAAACTAATTACATACCCATCAGCTTCAGCTGTCCTTTAAGTTTAGTGCAATTATGTTAACATGCTGACTTTCCTTAAGAGGAGCCCATGATTGTTGAATGTTACCACAAGGTTTGAAGAATTCCTTTTGAGAATTCTTGACCTGCTTTATGAGTCCTAATGCAAGCCCCAAGCCAAGGTTACCCAAGTTTGTGCACAAGCCACATGTACAGTTTTCAGTAAATAAAATAAAAAAGTAATGGCAAAAAAATTGCAGCAAAAATTTGCTGCAGCAGTTGTATTTATTTATGTTTACTTCAATAAGCAAGACTATATGTCTTTTATATGGAAGTGTATGAGAATGTCACTACTATATATACTGCAAAGCTATACTCTTCATTTATGTGATTGCATCGACTGACAGTTCCCAATAAAAAATGCTTTAATTATCTCTATTTATCCAGTTTACACAAAAGAGAAAATTTGTAAATGTACCTGGATAAAACTATGATTCAATCTGTGCTTTAGCAAAAAAGTCAAAGCTCATCTACATTAAAGACATTTGTCAATGGTCTAATTATGCACCTCGTCTAATCAGTAAGCACAAATGGTGCTCTGTGCACCTTGGCATTTGCATTGTAGGAAACAAATGCAAATTGGTCAAAATTGTTGCCAAAATGTCTTCATTTGAAGCCAAATAATTACTAAACAGACACTAGTTCTAAAAACTTAGTTATAAACGGAAATAACTGCATTGTAGTTGCTCTTATGCTCCTGCCAGCTTTTCACCTGCAAGAGCTTGTCATCATGGGTTTAACAGTGAGAAGCGATAATCATCAAGTCCCGGTGGTTTTCTGCAAAAAAAGTTACTTCTAAAAGCAGCTATATCGGCAGTAAACAAGGATTTAAAGGTTTTTCTATTGCCAGTGAATGCACTGCTTTGTATCCATTGCCCAGATAAAAAATTTTCCCTGTACACAGTCCCCTGTGTTGCACGTTGTATTGCATGCTTTTGCTGAGGAAGCCATGGCATGCCACCCATATGACCTTATACAAGTGCACAGCCATAGTGGTTTAATTTTTGTTTCACCCCAACGTTCCAGATCTTGTTTTTATCTGACAAAAGCATCCTCATTGTTGTCTGATCCACTAGCTGAAAACTGAGCACTTGAACTTGTGAAGCAGTTTTGCCCGAATAGGCTCAAAAACGAGTCTATAATTAGATTAGGATATTTCCCATGACATTATTTTTGTGTCTGATTCACAATCAAAGGTTTTTGTGACACAATATAGAGCCTACCTTTGTAAGCAAAATTTCAAGTCAGAAACCAACAAAACTGTAAAGGATCATTTGTTTGCAATCCTGATAATTGACAGTTAAACGACAAAAGGTAATAAGTACTGAATCATAAGTTGTAATCATTCATCCATCCATTATCTATACCTGCTTTATCCTGAACAGGGCCAAGGGGTGGGGGTGGGTGGGTGGGGGGGGGGGGGGTGGAGCCCATCCCAGCTCACCGCAGGTTTTTGAAGCATTTCAAGGGTCGCCATTGCTGAAAAATGTTATGTGCACTCTCTGCGCAAGTCCATGGTCAAATCTCAAACACCTAAGTACCACTGCTCACAAAAACTTGTGTAATTCCTGTATTGATAAAGCAACACAACTTGGAATACTTACTCGCGAACATTATCGCACCCCACTGCTCTGTGCATTCATGGTGCTGCACTCCATTGGGGAGCAGTCCATAAATTTTTTGAAGCCTTTTGTAATTCATTTGTGGTAAAAATGTTGTTTTGCAAATAGCCAAACCAATCTTTACTAGGGGATAATTTAGAAACCCATCCTGCCTTACTGTCAGAGGGACTATAATTTGCACTGTTCCCTAGAAAGTTCCTGTTCCAGGGCTCGTACTTTTTGATGACCTTGGAACGCGTCTGCAGAAAGTCGCTCTCTTGTCAAACAAAAGCCTCTAGGTTGCAACAACTTATGTAAAAATGTTATTCTCGCTGTAGCCAAAAAGCATTAAGAAGACATAAATCGTTAATATCTAACTCTGATTACTAAACCAGACATAACTAGCCATAAATACACAGCAGATCATAGCTACAGATACTCCAGGGTTTTTTAGACCCCTTTGGCACCTCTGCCTCCAGTAATGACATCCAGTGTGTTGTGTGTTTTCCTATGTGTTAAAGGTATGTCTCAAACATTACCACTGCCTCTTAATCCACAATTAGCTACTTTGTCCAATCTTTACAGTTCTGTAGAATCCATGGAAACTCGGTGTGTTTCTCGTGGTTTTTTAGTTCTTCGAAATATTTGGTAACAGAGTGATGACAGCCTCTGCAATGCCCTTCTCTTTGATGTTGAGGACAATGCCTTGACACCAGAAATGTGATCACTGAATGTTATTTTTCTAATGTAATTATAGATAATGAGTATATGTCAAATCAAATATTTTTGCCATCATCTCAGTGGCATGTGTGCATTTGGGAATGTTTTCGCCTTGTTTTTTTCCCCTCTCTTCTCATTCACATCCCATTCATCAGCTGTTACTCAAACGAAGCTCAGTGAGTTGATGAGAGCGGACAGCATGTACGATTCAATCGCTTTATATCAGACGCGATATGAAAAGACGGAACATTAATGCAGACAGAATGAGACTCCGCAATGAGTCACACGCATCAATCATGTGATCCCCTTGTTTCTAATCAATTAGACATGGAAATTGACCAGCTAATATTGCATCTGCATATATTGATCTCTCTATTCTTACAAATGAATAGAGATGTTCTCTGCAGCGGGGCCCAGTGTTGCAGAATAATTATCCTTTGACCATTGTTTGTCTGCAATTGTGACTGTGATGCATTCCTGCTGGCAGGACCAACAACATACCCAACAGGCAGCGCTGTCTGTCTGCTGGGACACAGAGGAATAGACAGAACCGAACTGAGTGATACATGAGGAAAGAAATGAAGGAAGAGGGAAGGCTGCAGAGGGAGAGTGAAAAAGAGGAGGATTCATACATTGACTTGTGATTCATTACAGGACAGGGTGCCAGGGAAGGCAGCAGACTGATATGAAAGAGCTTAAGGGAGCTTGAGGGAGCGACACAGCAGGAGGGAGACGAGAGATGATTTTATTAATAAAATTATCTAAAGTTATTGCTCTTCATGGAACTCGGGCAGTGGCCAGTGCTATCAGTGCCATTAATGGTGTGTGTGAGTGTGGAGGGGACTGTCGGTGTGTAACTCACACACGCACAGATGAACTCTGCTGCATTTTTTTTGGTATCAAGACTTTAATTTGAGCAATGGAGGATTAAAGTCAGGCAGTGTGCTTCTGTGGTGAATAATTGCAATAAGCTTATTTTTTGCATATTACTTTAACCCAACTCAGCAAACGTGTTAAGTTTGCTCTGTCTTGAACTGTAGCTGCCACTTCTCTGTAAATAAAATCAGATTTACTAATGAAATGCTCTGCATGGCGTTAATCTGCTAGTTTTGGTCAGTAGATTTAGATAAATGACTACTGGTGCACCTGAATGATCTGAAAAGTAGATTTCTTAATTTCCAACTGCTTTTTAAAAATGTGTTGTCAATGAAAGGAAGAGAACTGAGGACACAGGGCAGTTTTTTTTTTCCGCAGGAGACAGAATTGCTGTTGAGTCACAGATAGTCTTAAATGGATGTTGTTAAAGTAATGAGAGGAGGCAAAACTGACACATTCTTCTTCTCTGTCATCTTTCTCTCTCCTCTAGTTTGACAAAAGCTGCCGGGAATACATCCATTGTGAGGGTATGCACCCTCACAATGGATGTGGTGTGTGAGTTGGGCTGTGTGTGTGATAAAAAGAGTAGTTATTATACTTCAAGTGGTTTGTGTACAGTTTCAGAGTGTTTTTCTTATATCCTTCCAACTCTCTGAGATATATATGCAATATGTCTGTCTCTGCGTGAACAGTGAAAAAGTGCTCGTACATTCCATGTCCAAAGAGCTTTTTTGTTCCATGTTAACTCTGGAGGCCAAATGAAACATGGATTCCACTCTTTGTTCAGAAAAATGACTTTATTTCTATGGAATAGCAGTTTGATGGATGGTGTATCGTGTCTGTGGCGTTGGTTTTGGCCGCAGCAAGTTTAGTGGACATACAGTATGAAACACTGAGTTTTATAGTTATTGTTTTTGTTTTGTGTAGTTCTTGTAAAAAAAGGCAGGTTGTTAAAAGTAATGTAGAAAGGTAGGGCGGAATAAAAGTTGTTGACATTTTTTAATGCATTGGATATTTTTCTGGTTTAGTAACGAGTTTGTTAAGTTGCACATGATACTGTTCGTCTTGAGTGGCACAATAGTGATATTGTTCATGTATATGAGTGAGATGAAAAAGTGTTTGATCAAAGACACAGCCAATCCAGTAAGAGAAAAAAATGCACATACTCTGCATGTTAAGGCAATTCTCCTCCTCGTAATGATCCAAGCTAGTCAAAGCTGTGTCCATTTCAAACATCACACGGCTGTCATCAAAGAGGAAGAAAAAAAGAGACACTGTGGAGCTATATTTCCAGTTTTCGGAGGACAAGAAAGCCTTTTGTTTCCTCAGCTTTGTCAAATTTTGAGATTATTTTGAAAGTAAACTCTTAGACAATGTTATGTTTTCCAACATGTGTTTTTTCTCTCTCTAAGCTTGTCATGGTCACCACCATGACCAGCTTCATTTTGAGTTCTTATTCTGACTTTTTTATCTTTCTTGCCACTCGGCTATGCTGCCAGTTACTCTCCCCTCTCATCTCTGGCCTTGTCTCTTGTCTCCCATGGTCTGTACCTTTCCACCCCATAGCTGTCTTCCACTTAAGCTGTCTCTGATACAGTCACCTTGTTAACACTTTGAAGTTGTTAAGATCAGAGAGCTTGACAAGTTGCAGTGAAATGTGGCAGGTCCACTCCTGATTACACAGACTTAAATATAAGACAGCCAATTTGCTCCCACTTTGAAACCCTCAATAAACGAAAGATTCAGTGCTGCCCACATTCTGCTATCTCTACTGCAAATGTAAAATACTGCTATTCTATTCTATTCTATTCTATTCTATTCTATTCTATTCTATTCTATTCTATTCTATTCTATACTAATCTATTCTAGTCTGTTCTGTTCTGTAATAGGTTTAAAAAAAAAACTAAAAAAAAAAACAATCTTTCAATACCCCATTTTTTCATCAACCACTAGATTTTGTATATTATTTTAGTACGAGTTTGTGCTTGAACATACTTTTTACATACCTAATGTACAAACTTAAAAGAGCTGACCGGCGAACTTTCCGTCACTGCATGTGAGTCATATGTCATCCCCTTCACTAGGTTAGCCTATAGTGACAGCTAGACACTTTGTTATGACCTAAAGGTGATTTTGACAGGGCATCAACAACCTCACTCTCCCCTGAGTCACCCTACAGCCCTCCACTGTAAACCTTAAGGCATGGCTGACTACTACTTGCATCAAGTTGAACTTAAAGTCAGCCACTGAATCATAATAACTGTTTAGCTGCAGTGACAAATTCACACTTTTTAAAGTAAGTTCCAACTATAAGCTAGAGATACATGATCAGTTATTTATTGTATGTTACTATTTTTCCAAAGAGTTATTGGTCACTGTAATCATCGTCCCTTAAAAATATACAGAACAAAGCAGTATATTGTATTATGTAAAAATAATTGTTCAAAATCATTGTTCTTTGTCTTACCTTACTTCTTGGAACTGTTGCTCAAGTCCACATAATTTTTTCAAAGATGTAAACAGGAAGTATGATGAATGTGGCTCTATGGGTTACTGTTAGTTAATACCTCAACCACGTCCGACAGCATTATGCAGTATATATTTTTGCCTCACCTCTCTCCCTCCTTGCCTCCCTTGCAACTCTCCTAGATCTCCCTGAGGAAGTTTTAAAAAAAAAACCTGGGTTGACATAGTGATATATGAAGTTAGTGGATCCAAAGCTTTCTCAACATGTGTTGGTTCCTATCAGTTTTCAGTTTCACATAGAATTTAAGTAAGTACAGTAAGATAAGAAATGAAATGAAAACTATCCGACTGCAACAACACCGATTTGTGTGTTGTTGAAGGACTGTAGGCTACTGACCAAGATTTAAAAACACTACTTCATACACCTGTAAGAAATGTGTGCCCCCGCCTTTAAATATGAAAACATTATATCCACTTTCATGAAAAAGTAGCACTTCATTTCAGAGTAAAAATGCCTTGCCTGCTTTCCTGAAAGGTGCTTCTTAAATGTTAGTAGTTTCTTCATAGACTGGGACCAGCAGCAGTGGCCAGCTTGAATTTAGCCCAATGGATTCCCATGATGACTCATTTTTACTGTGGGAAGAAGTACCACAAAGCCAATTGAAGAATCTCAGGCTGCAAACCTTACATGTTATGCAGCTTAATCTACTCCTCTGCTGTCTGTGCTCAGTATAGACCAAACTCTCATAGTTGTGTTAGTTGTGTACTGCAAATTATGCTACTGGAGTGGAGCTTCCTGAGTTCCTGTGGGTATTTTGATCCTTTTTCCCTATTGTGAAAATGGGTCATGACTAGAATCTGGTGTTTGTTTCTAAAGTCAAGCTGATCAAAACAGCTGTTTTCTCTACTTTTTATAATCACTTTTCTTTGGGGAGACTCTTTCATCATCAAAAGGCAGATTTTGTGTAGATTATTGATTTCAAATATTTGGTGTTAATGTGGGTCTCCTGTGTCTGCTTTCAGTGTTTACCCTTTTCAATACCACTAATCTGGCCAATGGAAATCGTACACATTGAGCCCAAAACAAAATTCCAGCTGGATGATCTAAAACATAAAAAGCTCAAAGAAATGCATCAATGATTTCACCAGTAAAGCAGCTGTGACTTTTGTTTATGCTCAGCAGTGCTGGAGATTTTGTCTTCTCTATCTACTTCTCACATAAATTTGTTGGGCACGTTTTGCACTCCTGGTTATTTTTTGCTAAGCGAGTGACATCCTGGCTCTGACCTTTAGTTTTCACAGAACAACTTAGCTAAGCGCTGTGTGGCTGTGTGGCTGTGTGGCTGTGGCTGTGTGTGTGTGTGTGTGTGTGTGTGTGTGTGTGTGTGTGTGTGTGTGTGTGCGCGCGCGCGTGCGCACTAGATGCCAACTTGAATCACTCCAGTGAGGATAGACTGACAGAAGGATGGGTATGGGAAGCCTGAGGGGGGAGAAATAGCATCACCCCAGCAGAATGATGAACTCACTGTATGAATGTGTGTGTATTTCTGTGCAAGCATGCACAGTAAGTAGCTGTGTGTGGCCTTATGCGCACATGTACAGTAGGTAGGAGCTTGCATGCATGGTGCCAGCATTTGTGCAATTGAAATAACACATGATGACAACATTTCACACACATTTGTCTGCAGAATCTAACTTGGACATACAGAGAGAGTAAGAGTGAGACTGTGTCTGGGGGAAACATATCCAGTGTTAAAAGAGCACTTTTATTGCTCTCACAGTCTGGACCAATGAAACAATTTTTTTTATTGTTACTGAAATATTGATACCACAAAAGTATTCTGCAGTATATTTTCTCTGGCTCTTCATGTATTTGTCTTCAGGATGATTTAGAGTGTTGAGAAAAGGCAAAAACAGACAGATAAAAAGGGAGGAGAAAATGGATGAGGGAGGCAATATCAAGGCACATGGCTTGCATTATTCTGTGGTTTTACGACAAATACTTAATGAAAATCCCCGGAAGGATGATAGAAGCCCGTATTTAATTAAGCCTTTATAAAATATTAACCAGGGAGGCCGGGGCGATTACCCCTCTCCCCTGGTCTGCTCAGTAGATTGAACCACAGTTACACTGCATAGACAGCTCTGAATTATAATTTCAGATAGAAGGTGAGTGTGTGTGTGTGTGTGTGTGTGTGTGTGTGTGTGTGTGTGTGTGTGTGTGTGTGTGTGTGAGAGTGTGAGAAAGTGAGCAGGTCTAATGCTCACTAAAGAGCCAAAGGGGAGGTTTGGATGGGGGACCAATGCTGCTCCTTTTTGCTACCTCTGGAATGTCTTCTAATCACATTAGGGGGAAGCATAGCTCTGATTTATAAGGGCTCTTTTAAGTTCACTTTTCAGCCCCAGCACCTCTATGCCTCTACCTTCAACAATCTTTGAAATGACTTTGATTCCCTAATTTGGGCGTCACGTCCTGTGAAGGGCACAATGTGCAGAAAAGGTGTAAATCATCACGAGATCTGTAGACTCTTTTTTTTCCACGTCAACGATGATGGCTGGTCTGTAGGGAGCTGGGGAAAGACCTTAAACTGCATTCACCATTGGGGCATAAGATATGGGAAGTGATGGAAGAAATATGCAAATACATTTTTTTCATGGTTAATGACAAAATGTCATTTTTTTGAGAGTCACCAATTACACAAACTGTAATTGTTCTCAGTGGTTGGAATCAAATAGAAAATGTGTTGCAAATTGTGTGACATAATAATCTCAAATCAAGCCTGACTGAAGTATGGAATTTCTGCCATGCGGCCAAATAGGACTGTAATCCCTGTCTGGGTTTATTCACAGTTCGATTTGATCAGCCCTGATCTCTCTGTCCACTGGCTCTGAGTTGATGACTTCGACCCCTTCACAGTCAGTGCTGTGGGCAGTTGTCATGTGGGGTTCACTGACAGCTCATGTTGTCTGTCAAAATGATCATAAGAATGTAGAAAGTTTTGCTCTAGCCTGCCTTCAATTATACTCCTTCAAATAGTACTTGATATTAATCTGAATACATTAATGCAGTTCTTGCAAAGCAATGTCTGATAAAGGGAAAATACTGAGGCTGCAAAGTTGATTATATTACATTTTAATCTCAGAACCATGAAGTATTAAAGAAACATTGAGTATTTACAAACACACCATAATCATGACTCGTGCTCGGTTTTGTTATGTTTAGGTAATAAAAGCATTTTGGTTTGGGAGAGACCTTGGTTGTGATTACATGTTAAAATATGACGTGTGGCCTTTTTTGTGCTTCAAGTAACTGTTGACTTTTTCAGTATCTGGCCAACCTCCTTGGTCAACAAAAAAAAATGTCCAAGGGCTGTAGGTACCTAAGCATAGCCACAAAGCATAAATCATGCTTTTGTGCTACAAGCAGATGTTTTGGAGAAAGCAATGAAATTAAATAAATTCAGTCAGTGAACAGCTCTGCAACTTGAAAATAACTTTTTCCTCAATAAGTTGACAAACAACATAATATGGACAGCATTACTGTACATTTGAACAATATTGTAGATTCTAAGTTTTACAATAACATAATTATTTGGGTTACTATTGAGTTGATTTCACCAATGTAATGAAATTAACCATATATACATGTATGAGGTATCTTATTGTATGAACTCACTGTCCTTATATTTACTCTGCATCATTTTACAGATCCATACAGACTCTGACGAAGGTGAGGGCAACATCAAGTACACGATTTCCGGAGAAGGGGCAGGTTCCATCTTCATCATCGATGAGCTGACAGGAGACATACATGCCACAGAAAGACTGGACCGAGAGGAGAAGGCGTTTTACACCCTCCGTGCTCAGGCCCGGGACCGGCTTTCCAACGACCCTCTGGAACCAGAGTCAGAGTTTGTCATCAAGGTCCAGGACATCAACGACAGTGAGCCCAAATTCTTGGAAGGTCCCTACATCGGCAGCGTGGCGGAGCTGTCACCAATAGGTAAGCTGAAGAAACATGTAGCTGGTGCAGTTAGAAAGGGGCCATCTGGGTAGCTGTTTTAATGCTTCCAGCTCTGGATGGCCCAAAGGGGCCGATACTGCTCAGAATTACCACATATATTCCAGCTATTTTCATGATGCATAAGTCAGGTCTGTAACATAGTGCTTTGTCCTGGGCTCGAGGGAAGCTGGAAAGTGCCAAGACAAGCAGTATGCTAAAATTCTCCCTATATTAGAAATGGAAATATGAAAAAGCCGACATATTAGATAGAAATGTTTGATGAAAAGAGGTTTGGAGTCACTGAATTCACTTTGGATAGCGGGAAGCCGGATAGTGACATGGAGCTGTGACCTCTCGGTTGGAATGAGAAGGAAAATGAATGAGACGGTGCAGTCATACAAAAAACAAGAGGGAGGCAGACAAATTGCATTACTTCCAGATGAGGCTTTGTGGCTGTGTTCTGACACACTGTTAGGGAGCAAATAAAGAAGGGGGGGGGAATAATGGAGTAAGAGGAGCATAAGAGTGGTGCTTCAGAGGAGTAGATAATAGCGAGGGTGCAACCACATTTCCAGCGAGGCTTTTGACAATGACAACACAATGCTTTTAATCTTGACAAACATGTTTTTATTGTGTGCAACAGTATTAGCGGCACCCCATGGCAGCTTAAAATCCTCAGCAAAATGGAAAAGACAGGTGAATGAGTGTGTCAGGGGCTTCATTAGCATGGTATTAATGTCAAAGACACAGCTGATGTTTAATAAACAAAATTCTGTTTGGCTGCCAAGCGCTATCACAATGGCACATATGCTCAGAATGTTATGTGTGATGCTGGAATATGTGTGTGTTCATGCATATGCAGTAGAGGTGGGGGTGCTCCTTGTTTGAGTGACTCCAGGAGTGGTGCAAAATGCAATGGCTCTTCCCTGTTCAAGCCTGATTGGAATTAATTCCTGCTTCCTCAGCATGATCCAAACCATGGGCATTTCTGCCTACAGTGCTCTCTGAAACTGAATGGTGTGCGCGTGTGTGTGTGTGTGTGTGTGTGTGTGTGTGTGTGTGTGTGTGTGTGTGCGTGCGTGCGTGCGTGTGTGAGGAGTGAGAGGGAAGGGCAGAGAAAGTGAGGGAAAGAGCAAGTGAAAGGTAGCAAAAACAGGGGAGGTATAAAGTAAATGGAAATAATGCATAGTTTTAGAAAACGATGCAAAACCTTAGAAAGCATAAGAGAGCTATTATCTCCTCAAGGAAGAGAGAGATGGAGTCATAGAAGCCACGTTTAGTTAATGTTAGTTCATGTAATCTTAATGATCATGACCCCTCCACCTCTGCTGCTACCCCTTGTTCGACCCTGTCGCACCTCAGTCAAATTACGCACTAAATGAGTGTGCAGTTCATGTTTTAAACATCGTTGTGGAGCACTACTCCTAATGAGGTAATCTACTGCTTAGTCAAGCATTCTGCTGCCCATGTCCCTGTTTCCTTTCTTTCTGCTGTTCTCCTGTTGAACATCAACTGAGACTAGCAGCATTTTTTTTTTTTTTGGCATGTCGGTGATAAGGTCACAAGCACAATGACGATAACAAAAGGGAGTGAAAAGAGAAGGCAAAAAAAAGATGCTGGACAGACTTGCCTGACTGTCACATGTCACTCAGGAGCTCATGGGCTTTTGCTGCACAATTCCCTCTTTTAAGAATAAGTCAAACAGCTGGGGAATCTCTTTTCTTATTAGGCTTGCCCTTTTATCTTTTTCTTACTGTCAGCAAATTACAAACTAACAGGAACTGACCCTGATAACAACCACAGCTTTATATAGCTTATTACAGACACATCAATGAGCCATGCCACTGCAATAGGTTACATATTCCTTAATTATGGTAAACATGTTTTGTTTATTTGGTTACACTTTATGGAAAGGCTACACGAATTATCATGAATTAATGCATGAATTCCTTATGATTTAAGCATTACTTCATGCATTAATACTTCATAAGTCATCAGGAAGTAACAGATAGTAAAGATCAAATGGTTCACCACTTCATGATAAAGTCATGAGTTACTAATGCTTAATAAATTATGGGCTCTTTGCAGCTGAGGTTCAGTGGCCCAACATTTTCATTAATCATTGACGATGTACTCACCTGAGTTAATATTTTAATTACTGTGTTGTTCATGCATGACATCATGAATGAAAGACGTTGAACTCGTGTTGCTTCCTGATGATTTCATGAGGTAATAATGCATGAAGTAATGCTTAATTCATGCAGGATTTCATGCATAAATCCTTGATAATTCATACACCCATAAGTGAAGTTTTACCATTTATTTTTTTTGTCAAATCCTTGTACACTTTCCTGCTGCTGTAAACATTCAGTAGCACGCCACATTTGTAATAATCTATGGCTAAAAACTATCCCCAACAACGGTACGTATTTTGTTTAGAAATGTCTCTATATTTGTGTTATCTGTTGTGAAAGATCCTTTTTAGAAACAGATGAACATGGGTTTGAGAATTGGAGCCAGAGTAGGTCAGATAGTATTGAAAGAGGAACAGGTGTTTTTAGTCTTTTCATCAGATTTATGAAGAATATTTTCAAAGGCTGACCTTATTGCTTTAAAACAATGTTTTTCTAAAGATCGAATAATTTCTTCAGTCTGGGACTTGACCCTTGATCTTTTGTAGCTCCTGTTTTTTTGTGTTAGCTTATTTTTGATTTACTGACTTATGGATATTTTAAAAGCGTGCTGACATCTGCTGTGTACTTCATTCAGCCTTGTTCTTGTTTGAACACAGTATACACTCCAAACTTGGTCAGAATCAGCATTTTTTTCTGAAATTTGAACGAAGCTCCTGTGATGTGAAGCAGGGTTGAGTTTTATGCCTTGATGGAAGCAGGTTGGGAGCATTAGCCACAGTGGTGATGTGCTCACTGTGCTGTTTTACAGCCAACCATATCGTCAGATCGCCTTGGCACACGTGAGGCCATAACAGTAAGAAAGTAATCAGCAGTCAGTTGCCTGAGGCGTATTCATCTTTACTTATCACTCCTGTCATGTCTCCCACTGCCCGTCTTTGTCATAGCCTTACAGCCTCCAGTCCTGTCTGTCTCTTTCTACCCTTTTAAAAACATTTCCTGTCTGTCTGTCAGTCTTGCCTGCTTGTAGGTCTGCCTGCTCAGCATTTTCTTTTTCTTTACCAAAAATACACCTTTTGTACAATGTCCGTTTGTTTTTCAGGATTGGTTAATGAGAATATATGGTAAATAATGGGAGGGGCAAAATTAATGAAGTATGAGGACCTGAGCTGTGTGTTGTCCTGTGAAAAATGTGTGGCTAATGAAATTGCAGTCTTAAATCAAATTTGCAGGGCATGGGTGATTGAATGTTGCTCAGAGAACCATACATGTCTTCTTGTTGGGACAAAGGAGGGAGCATGGTGCCACTCTGCAGAACCATAGCTGTGTCCTCTGACTCATAATTATAAAGACTGTGAACGATGGATTTATACAGTGTCTAGGTAGAGGACATCCTAGACTGAACACAACCAAAAAAAAAACACAACCACGAAGCTCACTAGAAAATGTTGCTTAGTCTGTATGTGTAATAATTACAGCCAAAACATGCATTCAGTTTCTATGTCAGATTCCAAAGTCTGTAACTTTTGGTTTTGTTGAAGCAGACTTAGGAAACTGTGTCATCTGGAGGTGAATAACTTCAATGATAAATGTGTTTGCTGGCTCACTTATCATCAACAACAGTAGGGCATATTTTGTAATTCTAAAAATAAAAAAAATAATGAATTAATCTTTTTGATGAATCTCAACAGTGTTAGTGTGGAACTTCAAAAGTTTTCAACTACTACAATACTTTTTCAGCACATTCAGCAAAGGACTAAACTGAATAATATTACAGCGGGTCAGTGTTTAGCCACACAGCAAGAAGGCCCTTGGTTCAAACTTAAGCAAAACTAACTGGGGTCTTAGTTTGCAGGTTGTCCATTGGCCTTTGTGTGTTGGACTGGCCACCCTGCCAGTTGTTTCCATGCCTCACTCCCAGTGAATGTGTCATCATCAGATAGAGGAGATGAATGGGTAAGGCTGTTGCTCAGTCAGAGAAACACATTGCCTCCGTGAAAAGATGCCAACATTTTACTCACACGGTGGTGCATTGAAGCAATGAATCCTCCATATCCCTTTTGTTTACCTTCCTCTCTTTGTCGGTGCTAAGCACTAATGACAGTGAATGCGTTGTCCCTTACCCTGAATTTTGAGATGCACATAGATCAGTAGTATTGAACTCGGCTCAGACAGCAGTAATTGCTCACCACTATTAGTCTGTGAATGTAATGGCCCTCCTCAAAATATTAAAACCTTTTAAGAAGAAAAGTTGCACACATTCTTCACTTTTGTAAAAATGCAGCCCCAAAATACCCAGATTTGTGTACATAAAAAAAACACTACATTTTTAGGAAGGCTTTAGGAAAGGGTTGAATTAAATATCTGAACTGTTTGAACTCAGCAAGTTTTGGTATGGCTCCAAACTCTTCAGCTGTCTTTAACATTAGGCTAAAACTGTTTCTTTTTGTTCGCTGAAAATTGCATATGCACTCCATGCGTATGTGGGCATACTGTATTGTGGAAAAAAACAAAACTGTTTTATTTGATACGAGCACAATGCAGTTACAGTTGCCTTGTATTGGTATTGGTATGTTATTTTGGCTTAAAGGAGCTACAGATGTATTGTACTCTGAAATCAAAACTTGTCCATTATAGGTCTATTTGATTAATGGATGCTCACTTACTACCCAGCAATTCATCTTTCTCTTCATGGCTCATCCTTCTCTGTATTTCCTGAATAAATAATAGACCCATTATTAATGTAAATCAGCTGCAAATGTTAAAAGCTAATGTTGCCCCATGTCCATTTGCAAGGTAGTGTTAGATCTACAGGTCTGTCCATTAAAACATTCATCATTCCATTATAAATTTCATCGAATACGTTTTTGGCAAACGGCCCTCTGTCATCCTGAAAGTCCGAGTAACATTCATTGAGTGTACTTAACTTTACAAAATGGGTTAAGTTACAAAAATATGATTTAAATATGACAACTTTAAATGTGAGAAGGGTTTGGCTTTTGTCATTTTAAATAACACACCATAAATGTTAGTAGTAGGTACAAAATAATTCATAGACAATTATTAAAGTTATATTAATAGTATATATACTATTGTGATGTTGGTGGGATAAAACTAATCATGTTTGTATACTAAATATTAGGGTATAGATGAGTGGTAACAGAGGAAACAGTGGCTCTGTCCAATGATTAGAAAAAAAGAAATCTGCCCGCTGGCAACTCTAAACTTCACTGAATAACACATTATATATTTTATGTTTAAGAAATACAAAAAACACAATGTTAGAATGACATTGTGTTGAATGGTCCATACTGAAACTGTTTATTATGGCTCAGAGATTTCCTGAGCTGTGTCTGAAATCGCCCTTGTTTAATTATTCATTTCTCACTATATAATCGACAATAGTGAGCAGTAAATAGGAATTTGCACCTCAAATCATTGTCATTTTACAGTATGTACATTTTTTTTTTTTTTTTTTTTTTCCCAAAACTGTCAATCTCTTTATTTAAGAATGGAACCAAAATGTACAGGTTATGAATGCCATCGTATAGCTGACAGTATAACTACATTATGTTTAGTTTCGCAGGTAGTGGTGCACTTGCAAACAGGTACACCACTACACCACTGTGTAACAAGAAAGGAGTTTCTAGACAGAGCAATGCTTCATCTGCATAAAGGCTGATTTTGTTTTGAGTGAAGATAACTTCTTTATCTGTGTTATTAATGTCAGTAAAGTGAATAATAATACGTCCATGCAAGTCAGGGTCTTTGTAGGGCTTCGAGAGAAGCAGGACTGTTGCCGTATTCACAATTTCCGCAAATCTATGTTGAGTTCTGTTTTTATTTTGAAATGGAAAGCTATCATGTCTTGTTGTGGTTGTGCAGTTGAGAATACATGTTGTGTCATTCATAAATTGGGTATGTTGGCTTGTTTATTAGTGAAATACAGAACATTTGAAATTAGAGCTGTTGTCTTCTGTTCAAAATAAGTTGGTGTAGAACTCTAAAATCATGATTTACTTTGAGAATTTCTTATTTTGTTTCATAAAAAATGCCTTATTTTTTTTTTATTTAATTTAATCTGCTCTGTTTTTTTGTTTTTTTTAAAAGTTGTTGATATTGAAAATTGTAAAATCTGAGTCTGGAAGGAATTAAGTTTTCTTGATTATATGATTTAGTTAGAGTTTGTTTTGGTAGTTTCACAACTGTAATTAACAGGACTTACAGATGCTTGAGATGTGATTGAGTGAGGGGAAATTTGGCTTTAAAATGGTGCACTCAAGATTACAAAACCCACTTCACTGAGAATGATCAAATATTTATATGATGAAAATGATATCTATTATTAGTGTCTTTTAACCTTGAGTAGCCACATATTGATCTTCAGCGTTTATATCTGTAAGTGTTTATAGAAATGTGTTGTTACACCACTGTTTTAAGTAAGCATGACTGTAGAATATAACATAGATAGGAAAATAACTCTCCCATTTTGATGTTGCTTCAAGCAGTGTGCATTTAATAGATCCAATAAATGTGATAAACAGATTTTGGACTGATAATACATTCATCTATATCAGCTTTTACAGCTCATATGTTGATACCAGGTCACTTGCATAGGATGGCGTGTTGAGCTAATGTTTATGTTTTGGAAAGCCTCATCATTAATATTTGAATTGAATCCATCTCCGTTCTCTTTTGGTTCCCCAGTCATAGTAAGTGTTTAAATATTTATATAGCTTTGAGCCAAGCCTCAAAACTTTTAAAAACGTAGAAGCTCAAATAATGTGAAACTGGTTTGCTGCTAGTCTTTGACAATACTGCACATTTGTATAGTTTTGTATCTCCTACAGTGAAGCAGTGCATGGAATGAGCTGTTAGATCTAGCACATATTCTGAGGAGACATTATTGGCAGTGGCACCCCAAGCTAATGCTTATGCTCCACACGCCCAGCTAATATTGAAGTAATAAATACAGGCCTTTTCCAATTTGAAATCAGTATTACACCGTGTTACAACATGCATACTAAGAAATTCGCAACTCTGTTTTTTTTCCCTGCCTATATGTGAGCTGACTAACAAAGTAGCACAGTTTGTTTGATATGAAACCATTCAGTCATTCAGCTATCTTCATCTTCCACTCAAAGGTTGTTCGAAAATGTGGCTATAAGAGTGCTGCTCCTAGTGGTGAAATCACAACATGGGTGAAAAGTTTTCCATGCAGATAATCCTGTGATTGATGTTGTTCCATTAGAGAGGACCTTAGGACCTTTGAGTGGCAGAGATGTGGCGCGACATGACGTCTGTGTCGTAGCCTCTAAACTCAGGTGACACTGACTGACAAGTCGCAGTGTCCACGGAACAACAGGCAGGCAAATAGCAGTCTCATAACAGACTTTAAGCTGACCACTATCCTCCACTTTTATCTTCTAAGGACACAAACTGATGTCGTGTAGAATTACTGAAAACAAAAAGACGCAAGTCAAGTTTAAAGTAGCATCACAGCTGCCTTAAATTGACATTTATCCTATTCTCTATCAAACACACAATTTAATATATAAAGTCTGGTTGGAGAAATCGACAAAGGCTATTAAAAAACAGAGATATGCTTTTGGACAATTCCCTGCACTTTCATCTGTCATTGTCTGAGGCGTTCTGCCATTTCTCCATATTTCAAGACATGCATCTCAGTAAATGCCACAGCACGCTGCATTTTAATGATCATTTTAATGTTTTTGTTTCTTGCTTGCTTGGCCAAATATTTACTTCAAAAGAAGCCTTTTGATTCCAACTGTCACAGAGTTTAAGGATATCATGACGAGTAGCCAGTTCCTAACAAAGACAACACGGGCTGATGTGATCCTGCAAAAGACATTTAGTAGACCGGTGCCTCTTAAAAAGTGAGGTGTAGAGACTGACAGGAATGGGAGCGCAGAGAGCAATATCGGAAAATTATTGTGGGATGTATTTTTTAAGTGTATTCTTGAAGGTCATTGCCCTGCCTGTCACTGTGTACAAAACAACTGGATTTAAATAATATTTGTGGAATGTGACACCGAGAATAAAATGGCAAAAAGACAACCTTATTAATAATGGTGTAAAAATGTATTTTTAAATACTTTTTCTTGACATTCATTATTGTTTTTCCAAGTGACCTGAGTATATACAAGAGATTATAGCTTAAAAAGCAAAAGAAAGCCATCTTTGTTTGAATGAATTCAACAAAATAAACCAGGCACGAGTACCTTTTTGGACCAAATAAGCAGCACGTCTCCCTTCTTTAGTTATTTTCTTTTTTATCTCTTGACCTTTACCTCTCCCTTTTTACTCACACTCTCCCACAGTCAATGCAAGAGATAAATCCCACACTCCCTTTGTAAGTAATGCAAGAACTCCACAAGGAGATTAAAGTAATAATCGGCCTTCCTGTTGCTCTGGTCCAGAGAGGTTGCCCAAGAAGCTGCAAATTGGTGCAGTCACCATTAAGAACGTTCGAGCCTGTCATGCTAGCAGTAGATGAGACATTTGGAGCAGCAAGATCACAGGAGAGAGCAATGCGACAAGGCAAGAGCAACTTGCAATCAATATTCTCTGCCAACCACCTTTATGTATATGACCAGCAACATCCACCATTATGCGCTCAACCACGGTGCTTGACATAATTGATTTTGGCTGAGCTGTGTGTGTGGTCATGTGTATGAATCAGTGTATATGTAAGGGAGGGGGAAAGGCAGAGAGTGAGAATATGTGATTCGGTATGTGAAGAGGCATGGAAGATGTGTATGACAACAGCAGCGCAATAGATCTGCAGTTGTGAAATTGATTAAGAGCTTTTACCTTTTTCATTAGAGATGCAATCAAACACAGAAGCACGGACACAGGCTTTAGTTTCTCATGTATTCAACATCAAACACTGTGCAAGGAGTAGACTAAGTCTTAAACGGTGCTGATACATGCCTTCAGATACACAGATTATCGTTTATCTATAAATGCCGTTTAATATACAGTAAAAATTTGAATTCTTTTTTGGTAAAAGTATAGAAAGTTTCCTCCAAAGAGAGGTTTGTGTACCTTAACTTTGAGATCAAGTGCTACCAGCTTTCTCTTACTTTTCCTCCAGTGACAAATGCTTGACAATAATGAGAGGTTAAGATTTAAACTTGACATGCCACAGCTGGCCTACAATATTGTCTACAAAACAAATAACGATTCGATCTATTAAAAGGCACAAGTTCAAGGGCTACCAAAGATTAGATTTACAATCTCTGTCAGGAGAGATGAAAAATATCCCTAAATCCTTGTTGAGATCTCGAAGAGGATCAATGTGAGCAGGCCATTGGCTTTTATGACATGGCAGATTTTTCTTCCTGTTATACTTCATTCTCTCTCACCCTTCGTTCTCTGCCTCACTCTCTCGCCCCTCCGCTCTCTCTCTTGGGGCATTTATGTGGATGAGAGAGGAATGAATCACAGTAGAAGTAGTGAAGAAATAACTTTTCATGTGAAAACACCTCAGCTTTTATGGCTTTACTAAATGATCCATAATGCGGGCAGGGAGCACTCAGTCCTGCAGATTAAGGCGGGTCGGAGCGGGAAAGCAGCTCAGTGCTGCAGCCGTTAGACCCCTCCACTGAAGCTCGCACCAGTATGACACCAGCTGAGATAGGCACAAATCTCTTTTACGAGGCTGCCTCTTAAATAGCTGTCAGTCTAGTGTCTCACACGTGGCACACTCCTCCAGCTCCCCTCACAGTAATTGAACCATCTCTCCCAGAGTGCTGAAATGGTGTGGGAAGCCATTCCGACAGCCTGTGTTGATACCATTAAACCAAACTCATACATAAATCTAACTATATAGCTATCGTCACACACCCTCCGCCAAATCCTCCACGCCCCAGAAACAACCCGGCTAACTCCATTTCACCAGATGTGGTCCCAGGGTTAGTTTTCATCTGAATATTATTTACATTATCCTTCAAGGGTTGTTGTTCACAGCATAAATATCATTTGCTACACAGACTATAATATTACGGGTTTTTTTTTTGGAGCAACTGTTGCTTCCCGAATGCTCTGAGCACCAAGACAGTGTTGTAGCAATGTCAGAGGCCTTCTTTGTTCCAGTAAGACAGCCCATTAAATACAAATAAATCATTTCTAAACTGCTGTTACAGATACTATAATTATTGTACAATAATTATTGTAACTGTTAGTTTATTTTTTCGTTTATTTACTTTACATAATTAGCTGTGAATCCCACCTACCCTTTAGGATTTTTAAGTACTTTAAAGAAGACAACAGTAGAATTAGAAATATTACCTAAATATAGATGGAAAATAATGTGTAATAAATGGTTAGCTTTTAACCCCAATTACTTACCCAGTCAGTCAGAGGATTAAATTAATAACATATCCTCATTATAGTTGCACAGCAATGAGCCTGTCTCGCCCTTCGTGGTGAGACAAGTCACGAGACACACATTGCTAAACACTATTGGTCTCCTGAATGCTCCAATGAACCCTATTAAAACAGAAAAATTATAATTTTCTCTCATAATCTAATTATTGGACTGAAAGTCAGTTGTGTTTCATGTGAAAATGTGCATTTAAAAATTTGCACAAAGCTGACTTTTCTTTCTTACTGTTGTTTTAAAAGTGAGTCCCACAATATACATATCTATACATTAGTTGACCCTAAGCAGAGGCACTAAAGCAACTGGCTAACTTATTCCACAAGAAATACAAGTTGGCTCACACTAGTGACAAAATCAAGAAGCTCAAATGTGCTTATAAGAGAAAGTCCTTTGTCACCAACTTATTCACATTGGTCACGTTTGGTTAGAAATGTGTCATTTCTGTTGCCTCTATCGTATAAGAACACCCAAGCATGATGTCGGAATGTAATACAGTAAATATCCACTTTTTCACACTATAGGGTCAGATAATAAACTAAAGGATGTCAGCAAAATAATTTAAATGTTAAGTTACTGTTCAAACATAAAAAAAAATCTTAATGCAACAACAACAGGGTATTTTCAAACCATTCATTTTCATCAAAAATGAGGATATATGAAGCATATGATATCAAAAGGTTTTTTTTTTAATATAACTAAACTAAACAAACTCATCTCAAACAAATGTGTCCATGATGGGAGACAAACCTGTATATTTTGGTAATTAAAGTTATTATTGCTACAGTGCATGCTGTCTCATCTGAGAGCAATTAGTGATTGAGGTTTTATTTGCGAGAGAAAAACAACTCTTCGGATAATGAATATCTGGAGCTTCTATCCATTAGACATACTTCTGCTGTTACTGCTATATGCATTACATTTCAATCTGAGAAAGTCAATAATTTTTATTGAAGTCTCACAAGTCCATCAACAGTCGAATCTGCTTAAGTGACGCCAACCACGCCAACAGACGCTGTAAGTAATGACTTCTCCCACTGAAAACACTGATTCCCGGCCAAACTTTAATAAGAACCCAAGTGCCACACTCACTGCCCCACTTCTCTTTTTAATATAAACACAATAAAGAAGCATTTGCATTTATATAGTTCTTCCAAACAATCTGACGTTGCTGGCAGCCAGTATGCGGAAACAGCTGAGCATCAAACTGATTGTTACCTGGGGAAAATTACGACAAGGGGGTAATCCCTTTGTTGGACCCACCCTGGGGCCAACCAGGTAGGAGGAATTAACAAACCCCTGCCTGGTGCCAGTAATGAAAATGTGTAGCCCCTATACAGCCTGAGGTTTTCAATATGATAAGAATGATATGTCATCCCCAACTGGAATGTGGCATACCTTGATCTTCTAAGGATCGGGTAGGTGTGTACTTTTGGAAATTTAGAATAGGCAATGACTGCATGGTTTGACTACGGATTTTAATTAAAAGCTCATTCTACCCTGGTTAATATGCAGTGCTTTAAACACACTGGGAGCTGCAATATATCAGGGTTTAACAAAGAGCCACATAAGGTTGTTGACCAGTACCAGAATTCGCGATTCCACTGGTGGTGTGGAGAAACACTGATCTATATGACCGTCCATTCATTTTTGCATGTACTATTGTTCATCAGTTGTTTCTTAAAGATTCATTGTGTAGGGTTTATGGGATCTATTGGCAGAAATGGGACATAATATTCACAGATATGTTTGAATTAGTTGGAAAAAAAACAAAAAGAAAACGTGTTTTCGTCACCTTAGAATGAGCCATCGTAAAGCAGGTCCACCATGTTGCACTGCCATCTTTTCAACAGTTGCTCAGAAGGGACAAACCAAACAATGGGCTCCAGAAAGGGCATTTCATGTTTTTCTTGGTCACCGTAGATTCTCCGACACACTTGGGAGGGGAAGGGTAAAGCGAGAGGTTTTTTTTTTTTTTTTTTTAGATGGTTGCACTCTGCAACTTCACTGCTCGATACCACTAAATCTCACACTACTCCTTATAAGATAACATGTTTTTTTTTCAGAATTAGTAACAAAATGGAATCCTTTCATTTGTTTAACCGGCATCGTACACGAGGCGGAGCGATTCATCGTGCACGAACGCCGGCCAGCTCCTGTACGCATACGGCGAGAACAAAAGTGTGCTTTGGGTGACAGCAGCGGAATAGTGATCCGAGCCATCTGATTTAATGGCTGGGTGCCTTAATGATAATCCGCCGGCTCCCCCCCCCCTTCAGAGCTCCAACAGATGACAGGAAACAAACAGTGCTCTGACACTTCCCGCTAATTAGCATCATTAGCATACGGTCATTATGGAGCCGGACAGTAGCATGACAGGGCTCTGAGAAAGGCTACGTTGGTGACCTTTAGTGGACAACACCAGCTGTCAGTAATTACCCGTAGCATTGGCCGAAGGGATGGAGACACAGACTGACTCCTTGTCCTTTGAGGAACTGTGGTGCCTAAGAACAGTTCCCTTTTTTTTTTTTTTTTTTTTTATCTTCCTTTTCCTGTAAGTGAATATATTTATATAAATAATGTGCTCACATGCTGGGAGACAAGAATGCAGTTGTTTCATAACCTAAAAAACAAAAAATGATGAACCTTAAAGTTTTAAAAGCTTTAGGCTGAGATTTAACTAAAATCTGTGACTAAATGTGGAGACACGCCTGCGTACTTGCTGCCAGAGGCTTGTGTAGGCACACTGTTGACAAATGTGCTACACTGAATGTGAAATAATGACTTAAACACTGTTGCTCTACAAATCCTAGTTTTAAGATTTCATGTGGAAATGACTCTATTCTCTGTATTCTCTGCCTAAATGCCAGTAATCACATGGAATTGTTTGATGTAGATTTCTTTAGCTTCCAACAGTCTTTGAAGATATAATATTGCACAACACCGTGTTTCCTTTCATCTGTAAATGCAACTTCTGTGCCGATTAGGCAAAACAACTTTGAGCACAGGCGTAGTGAAAAGGTAATTTGAAACATGAGAAAATGTGTTTGGAGAAGTATTTGTATAAAGGTGAAATAGCTACCTGCTGCGGTGGTACCGAATGCATTAATCTTCCTCTCTCCTGTATGATCACTGACAAGTACACATGAACGCACACACAGGTGTGTGAACAAACTCTCTCACACACACACACACACACACACACACATAACTGTTACTACATCTGCGAGTCCCCCTCAAGGCATTTCTTGACCCACAACTTTACCTTTCTGCCTAACCTGTAATGATTACATTGGCCCTAACCTATAACAAATCTAAATTTGATCCATAACAACATGGTGTAGCCTTTTAACAGCTACTCTAAAGAGTGAGGACAGGCTAGTATGGAGGAGGTCTGAAACTCGTGTTTGTCCTCGCACAGATGGAACCAGCACCAGTTTCACACAAACTCTAAGAAAACACCCACATCCTTGAGTCTAATTCAAACTCACTTTTTAGAATTTCACCACTTGTCTAAAGTATCCCCAGTGGCCACGTGTCACAAAAGTTGTTCTTTTCTTTTTGTGACGTTATGTTCTGTTTGTTCAACAGGGACATCCGTTATGAAGGTTACTGCATCAGATGCTGACGACCCTACATACGGCAGTAGTGCCAAAGTGGTGTATAGTGTGCTGGATGGAGAAACGTTTTTCACCGTTGACAAAGACACAGGTAAGAAGCAAAACAAAAACATTCAACCTCATAGTTTGTTTTTTTCAAAGATTTGCTTAAGCTCCATCTTCTTACAACAGTACCTGAAGCAATCTAAAGTTCAGAGGCCATCATTTCCAAATCAATCGTAATTTGTGGTCAAAAACACAAATTCAATTGGCCAAAAGCAAGCAATTTTATGAAGTTTTAGCCAATAATTTCTGGCTTCAATCACTCAAAATACCACATGGCATAAATCATTTGAAAACTCAGTGTTTAGTGCCACATTCAAATATGGAGTATTCTTGAAGATTTACTTTGTCTAGTATGTAGGCAACAGGCAAGATAAACATAAAATAACATACATGTTAATTATGCATGTATTAAAAGGCTTTATCGTTACCATCCAATGTATTTGTTTAGAATCTTCTAATCAGACTATCAGACCAAATGCACAGTAAAGAATACAAATTAAAAAATGTTTTGTCTCGCTATAGTGCCAAGACTGTAAGAGCAGAAAATGTGCCTAAGTAATCAGCTATATATTAGAATCCTGGCTTATATTTCCACCACATTCAGATTTTAACTTTTGAAAAATCTCCCCCAGCTCTACATTGGAGAACGATCTATTCTCTACTGGTGTGGAGCCTATATAAGTGATATAGCCTGACCCACAGTCTTTCAGGAGTAACTTAGCAGCAATGTTGCCTCCAAATGCCTCCACCCTTCCTCCTCCCCCAGGGAAAAGCACTAAAGTTTTAATGATTCCTTTTTTGGTCTCCACCACTTTGATTTGGTCAGCCTATGCGCCTGGATGATAAATGGCTCTGCCTTCGTGGGACTAGCCAGGAGACTGGATAGTTTATTCCAGCCTCTGCCTCACGACCTCCCCACCCTCTTTCCCCATCTTGTAGGCAGACAGGCCAGCCTAATAGGTGCGAGTCAAGAAGGTCAAAATAAAGAGGAGACAGACCAGCTGTGAAATCTGCCTCATTAATATCACTCGCTCACCTTGACAACTAACTCAATAGCAAGTCACTGTTTTCTTCTGTCACTGTGGCCGTGCTGGAATTGTCTGTGGTTGTTTTCGAGTACCTGAGTCAAAGGGGATATTTTACAAGTACTGAACCATACTCTGTATGTAAAAATAATTATTTATTTCCTTCAAAAGTACACCAAATCACAATAACATTGTATATAAAAAATGATAGATAATTGTGCTGTTTACATGTACGTGAAAAAAAATAAATAAAAAAAAAAAAATCCTATTTTTCTATTCTATTACTTATTATTCAAATGCTATGTTGCCAATAAAAACTCAGCAGTAGAGCAACTACAATGATAAAAAGTAAATAAAAAAAACATTAAAAAAAACACCTTTACCTTTCTTCCACAAGTGCAGTATCAGATATCAACTTCAATGTTTCGAAAAAAAGGGAATAAAAATCGGACTCACCTGTATATGTATGGATATTTTTCATATCCATACATAATAACAATATCCATCTAACATGCAGTACAGTCTACAGTGACATGGAGCACTACAGAGTCTGTCTATTGGCTTCTAATTGCCTTTCATGCCAGCATGTGTGTTCTCTAATACACCTCAAGCCTCTGCAATTGCATTATTGCAGCACGCTGCTGTGTGCTTCTTAAGATGCAAAACACTAATCTGTGGTTTCACCGGCTTCACATGGTTCCATGTTGAATGATTGGCTTTTTGGTCAGTGCTAACACAAAGCCAGTTACCTCTACTTCTGCCTCCTTGCCAAACACACAAAGGGGAAAACAAAAAAAAACATGCTGTGTGTATGATTGCAGTTGTTGAGAGTGCAGAAGAAGTGAAGTTTTTGTGTTTTTCCATGCCAGAGCTGTAGATTTGTCCACTGCAATGTCAGAGGGCAATGGCACCTCCCGTGAAAATGTGAGTGCAGCAATATGTATGGATCATCGGCTTCTGACAGTGCGCACACAACGGCAGAGAAAATGACACGGTGTCAGCCGCAAAAGGCAAGCTGATACATCAGCCTGCCAAAACGACCTCTTTTCAATTTTTATAGTCACCGTGAAGGCCCAAATGGCAGGACAGGTGATTTTGTAAGTACACAGCAGAATTGGATATCCATTGTCTTGCATGATTAAAACAGAAAGACAACTGATGTGGAAAAAAAATAATAAAAAAAAAATTGGAATGTCATAATTTATTTTTTGTATTAATGCAATGACTTACTAGACTGAACCTCTATTTCACAGCTGGTATACACGATTCTATTACCCAGTTAGATTGGTTAATATTGAGGATACGTGACATGCATTGGAACATGGAGCACATAGACTTAACTGGCTGCATTGATACAGTATGTAGACTGAGGCAAATATAGGAGCTACCATAATGTTTGAGAAGTGGTGCTGTGTACCTGTTGCAGGTTGGGGCTTTACTCTGGACAGCCCTAATTTAGATGCATTCTCTTTGGCCTTTGGTACATGAAAGAGAAGCATGACATATGTCTCCCCCTTTAAATACACTGCTGCATGTACTGTATTTTGGCTCCTGATAGAACATGGCCCAGGGCTAAATGTGACTGGAATCAGTGAGTTGTATATCCAACACAATGCAAACCTCTGGGAGTGAGACAGCACACCAAGACCTGGAAATGCATCAATAGACTCTGATGTGAAAAATCCCAAGGGGTAAAGTGGAATTATATTACTACTGCACAGTAAAGCAGCCAGCAACTGATACTGCTGCTGCTTGGCCAACGAGGAGAATGTCTCTTTTAAATCAAGGACCACCCTGTCCTGGTTTCTGAGACTGTGTGATATGGGTATAAAAAAATAAAAAAAAAAGAGACCACAGTACTGACTTCTTGTGCAACCAAATGTAAACTTCACACATTCTTTCATCCAGTATTATCCATAAATCTCATCTAACATAACCTTTTATGAGCCCTGCTCAGGCTGATGACAGATAGCCACAAATGGCTTACATTCATTTGCCATGGTGACCAAAATTGTTGATCAGTTCTTTGCTGTTCTGCTGATCTTCAGCTGAAGGATTCGAACTGCACTTTGACATGTTTTAATAGTTCTTTAAATTGGAAAACTACCATAGCTTATCTCAGTCAAAGGCCTGTTTTTAAATGACCACTGAAATGTAACAGAATTTGCACTCCCAAATAAATGAAACTTTTACATTGGCTTTGCCTCTCTGTGATTCCAAACTGACTTTTTGCTTTATATTACTCTCTCTATGTGCTTTGCTTGCTTTTTGGACATCCACTACCCAGGCTGGAGCACAGTCCTACCACCATGGAAGAGCTCTAATACCGCTCAGGGTGGCTGTGGCATGCCTTCATTCTGTCTCCATATATTATTCAATTTAATACAGCTGAGCCATAAAATGGTGTATGTGCAGAGGTGCAAATATGACACGATCTTCCCCATTCAGCCTGTCTGAGTGGGAAGAAATGGGATGTGATGCACTTGTGCCTCCATAATATAGTACTAAGCAGAAGTTGATATTCAAACTGAGAGAGGAAATATAGTTGGTTATTGCATAAGTGCTAACCACTAATATAACCTTTTCAACGGCATCCCTCACTAACTACTCTTCCTCCCTCTCTCTACCTCTCTCCTTCAAACTCACCTCCATACCTCAATCATTAGGAATCATCATGACCGCAGTGGCAGATCTGGACCGCGAGACGCAGGATCGTTATGAGTTGGTCGTCAAGGCAACAGACATGGCAGGACAACTGGGTGGTCTCTCTGGCTCCACCACGGTGACCATAGTGATCACAGACGTTAATGACAACCCGCCGCGCTTCCCACAGAGTGAGTATATTCCACACGTTGTCTTACTTTAAAATGAAAAAGAGGAGGTGAGACAGGACAAGAAGGAGAAGACAGTTGGAAATGTTTGAGAGTGTAGAAGAAATAAGTGACACTATTTTGACTGAAAGCAAAGACAAAGAAATTAAAACATGAAAAAAGACAGACAATATATTTTGTATCCTGCGGGCCAGTGACACCAATAGGCAGACGTGAATGACTGCCGTGCCGTCCAAGAAAATCATCTAAATTAAATTTACGGACGAGTTGAACCAGCAGCCCATAACAAAGTAGTCCAATGTGGAGAATTGATGCATTCCACTGCACATTTGATCATTCTTTTTAAGCAAGGCTCACAAGAGGATTAAATCAGTGCAGCTGATTGTACAGTTTAATGTTATGGGTTTATGATGGTGAGTTGGTTTTTGGGCTGAATGGTTTTCACCATTTAGTGTGGCTTTTCCTGCACACATGCTCAACAGGTAAGCTTAAAACTTGCTCCTAAAAATCTTTCCTAACCACATAAACACACCCAATTCTGTTGAAAGACACCTTTTTTTTTAATTAATTAATTAATTTATTTTTAAATCAAACAGATAAAGAGTTTGGACACTGCACATGTTGCATTCTGGATGTATAGCACCAACACAAGTACATTCCATGGACTCATAGTTTTCCACCCTTTTTTGAAATCATAGTTCTCTAATACGTGACATATTATCCTGCTAAATGCTGGTCCTACCAGGATAATAATTAGATGCCTAAATAGAATAATCTATACCCTTCTCGCTTTCATTTTAGCTCTTTATACTGTCCCCTTTTTGGATATAAACCAACACCATAACCCATAACATTATTACTTTTCTTAAAGCTGGGGGTACAGCATCTGACAGTGTGGTTGATTGTATTTGATATGTCTCCACACACCTTTTTTTTTTTTATAGCTATATAAATCCCTTTTTCATCTCAGTAAATCATATTTACCCAGTCAGAGGGATAAACCCTGCAGGATTACAGCAACTCCACTGTAGGGTACGGGGAATAGATGGAATTTGGAATGCAGTTTCGTAAATAAGATGCAAAGGAAGATGACATATGGTATATGGAGGGACTTTGATGTTTTCACATAATTTCCCTCTGGGGAAAGGAAGAGTTTAATCTTCTTACTTTTCATCTTTATATCTAGTTCATAATGATCTCTGGCAGATCTTGTAAATTTCCCTTCATCTGTTTTGTTATTGAAACAGTACCTTCCGATTTGATTGACAGCACATTGCTACTTATGATACATTCTTTAGTATTCATTATTGTAGTTTAAATACAATTACACATTGTATGATCTCAATCAATTTGTATTGTAACAGGGACATTATGTAAATACAGTGTTAATTCTAATAGAAAAGGCAAATATCTCAGGCTCATTATAACTCAGATATAGCAAATGGTATTGATAATATAATGTAAGAAATATTTTTTCTGCAATTTTATGTAATTGTACAGAGCAGTGTATGTGAAGTCTACCTGTTGATATTCTTTTATAATGTCCCATCCCAACTTCATTTTTCTGTCTATTACCCATTTCTTCCCCTTTTTACTGACACTTATTATCTCACCCTGTTTCTCTTCCCACTTTTCTGTTACACTCCCTATCCCTCTCTTCTACCAATATCCTGACCTCCCACTCTTTTCCCATCTGTCTTTCTTCATCTTTCCTCCACTGGTGTTTTTCCTCTTCTTCTACATTTTACCTTTGTCTTCCATCCTTCTTTTGCACTGTTTTTTACACCTACATCCACACCGTTGTTCATCTATTTTCCGTCTCCGGGGACCTTCCTCCTTTTTTTTTTACCAGAGATGTACCAGTTCTCGGTGTCAGAGGGAGCTGCTGTGGGGACACCAGTTGGACGCGTCATTGCCACAGATGCAGACATGGGAGAAAACACAGACATGAGCTATCTGATCAAAGAGGGAGGGGAGCTCTTCAAGGTCACTACAGATGTGGAGACACAAGAAGCTGTTGTTTCCATCAAGAAGGTAAATCAAAGCAGCGCTGCACCTCTGTTATCGTAATCTGTTAATTCAATTTTATTTTTTACCCAGCAGGAAAAAAAACAAATACACTGAAGTTCACCTATATAAATTCAGATCCCACTTTTTATTACAAAAACAGTGTTTGGCAATTATGTTTGTATTTCCCCCAAAGCAAGAAAACAAGCTAAACAATAAGGTTCCACCACCATTGGTGCTTGGACACCTAATAAACTAACTAAGAGTTATTTTCTTCTTGCGCTACAAATGTTTGTAAAAACACAATTTTGCATGCACACTTATTAGAAATGAGCAGATTGTATTTTGTGCTGAAAAGGCATTACTCGAAAATCAAACTAGTGCCAAGTATGGACGCCACATTGTCTGGAAGCAATGCATTATAATAATCTTTAAGGATTGTTTCAAGCTTACTTGTCACTTATAGCTCTCTCTGGTCTCTCTATTAATTAGTATAAGTGATTGGGCTTCTGTTGGTTACCCTCCAACAAAACCTGTTTGGGTATCTGTTGGCAAAGTGTATATTTTTTTTTTTCCCAGCATCTAAGTCTTTCTCCTCAGTGAGCTGAACAGCTCCAAGGCCTTGTCTCTTTTCAGGAGACAGAGAAAGAGAGTGGATTGGTCTTTGATGATTGATCATCATTGTTTGCCCACTGACGTTTGACATGTTACTGTCAGTCTCTTCGAGAGTTGAACTTTTCTCAACTTTTTGCTCTTTGTGACCGAAAAAAAAGTTAATTTCTTGCAGTAGCAACTCTTCATTGAAATACACAGATGTCAAAGGTGCTTCTCCTGAGTGACACCTTCTATTCTGAATAGGACCTCATGGCAAAATGAACATGTTGACATTGAGCCAGCAGTAGTGTTTTGTTTCACTGGATACTCAATCATGTGACTGTGTTAATCATTCTAGCAGTTATGGGTGATTACCTGGTTAGATGGTGCTACTACTACAACACCTTAAAAGAAACTTGAAAGAAGAGAGACTAACTCTAATGCACTGGCTCAGTGACACCACCGATGGCCAGTATCTATATTACAACAATGTATGCTACTACATCAGTATTATTATGATTTAGCTTCTGGCCATCAGTGTGACTACTAAACACAATCTCACTTGCTTGTTTTTCAGCCGCTGGACTTTGAGAGCAAACAGACACACAATGTAGTTGTAGAGGCAGTAAATAAGCACGTCGACCCTCGCTTTGTGGACCTGGGCTCTTTCCGAGACCAGACCATTGTTCACGTGAGCGTGTCGGATATAGATGAGCCACCCATATTCCAACCAGCAGGTGGCACTATCATGGAAGTCCAGGAGGATGCCAAAGTAGGAGCGCTGGTTGGCGTCATCACTGCCAGGGATCCAGATATGAAGAACCACCCTGTCAGGTATGAAAAGCGGTCGAAGGCTAATTTAAACTAAAAGAAAGAAGTTTACTTACGTCTCTGATGGTATTTATGATCCCAAATCCTGCATTTTGTGTGTTAAAGCAATTATGGTCAACACTGAATTGCAAATCACTGCTACTTAAAATATAATGGATAAACAGGATAGGAGCTTTATCGAGGAGAATATTGTTCCTGACACAATAGCACTCAGGATTTACTGGTGTACAACTTGTGATTTGGTTTGATAATACTATTAAATGTGCTTTAAATAAAAACCTGTGCTAAAAATATAAAACTAAAGAAAAAATTAGGGGGATTATTAAAGTAGAGTTTAAATACTAAATGTGCTCAATTCCTTTTTGCAACGGTAGAAAACCTAATAAAATATATCAGCCAAAACAATGGCAATAAAATATTGCCATTGGAAAGATAGCTGCACTGCTGAATATAATCACATTCAAATCAAACATTCCCATGACAATGATTATCTCATTGTATGTGGCTTGGATGGGACACTGAAATACGGCATCCCGAATCTTCCGTGTTAGTTTACCACTGTAAACACATTTTTATTGGAAAAAAAAATTGCAATATAAAAAAATGTAACTTTAAATAACTATAACTTACTAGCTGCACGTAGATATGCATTTAGATATGCAATTTAATGTAAGTTTAGGAGCAAAATCGTTTTTTCTAACGATTCCTATTTAAGATGGAGTAAAAGCCCAAGCAACAGTTTTTTTTTTTTTTGACCTTTATTTAACCAGGTAAAATCAATTGAGAACCAATTCTCATTTACAATGATGACCTGTCATTTGACTTGTGCAATCAATGAAGGTGCACAGAGCATCTCTATTTTTCTCTCAGATCACTACGTGTGACAAAACAATATCATTCGGTAATCTTCTGTATCAAGGTCTTCAGTTTATATGTCCCCAGAACAGCAATCATAGTGTGAGGGGGAATGTAGATAAGGGCGACGATAGTCTCACTGAGAAAGTACACCGACACATGCAGGGCCTGTGCAAATCACCCCGATTAAAAATGCATGAGACTCAGAGTTTTAGGTGTAATAAAGTACAACACAATGTCAGCGCTGTACGTCTTTGTATTTATGTGTGTGCATGTGTTTAACCCTCCTGTTGTCCTCGGGTCAAAATGACCCGCAGCTGTGTTCAACCAAGTTCTATTTTATTTCTATATTTTTATATTTTTTGGGATCATTGGTCATCATTCTTTAAAGAAACCCTCACAGCCTCCTTGTCACCAAGGATCCCCAAAAATATGAAAATAAAATAGAACTTGGTTGAACACAGCTGCGGGTCATTTTGACCCAAGGACAACATGAGGGTTAAGTGAATGTGTGACGGCTGAGGAGAGATTGGCCAGGAGCCATCGACTCGGTAAAGCGATCAAGCACATGGCCTTTGGCATCAGGCAACACACCCTCTTTAAACTCTGCACAATGATACACCCTGAGCACTGAGGTTTTAGTATGAAAATGCATGCATTGTTGATGTGATCACTAAGACCACCTTTGAAGGAGACACAGTCATTATGCCACAGTGGAAACAAGCAGCAAATGGCACTGTTGGAACACTTACTTGCATACAAATTTGAGGTTCTTGAGTATTTTCATTTTAAAGTATTTCACACCTCGACTCCACTACATTTATATGATGGCTTTTGGTACAATTATATAAATGAGTGCATGATCTAAACCCCTTTTATCCATATTCTGTTTTCTGCACTAGATCAGTTTATTAGTTCTTTTGACATTATGTACAGCTGGGGAAGTTATTAAATTAAACGGTAAATGTAATGTTTTAGTGCTTTTTGCGCTTAAATTTTGAGTCCTGTTTTTGATTGGTTCTCTTCTTTCAGTTCGCACCACTTACCAATAAAAATCAATGTGCAGTGCTCTAGGCAACCACTCACAGTCAGTTGGCCATGTTATTGGATTAGACAAAAAGATAATTAAAAAGAGTCAATCAGAAACCAGTGTCAAAACATTGACTGTCTGTCTGATAATTCTCTCATCCCTCAGCATGGAGTTGACCTGAACTCTGGGCTCTTTTAGTACTCTAAGATACTCTTACATTTTAGAACTCTTTCAAAAGTAAACTTCCCAACACTGATGTATTATTTTCTACAACATCTAACCATTTTTCTCCAGGAGACCTGGAGAATACTGCCAGTCGGCATGTTTGTTAGCGAGGCCTTAGGCGCTTATAATGCCCATGGCTCATTATTATGGTTTATGTGGGCATGAGTAAGCCAGACTGTGTGTGCGCGTGCGTGCTTGTGTGCACATACTGTACATACATGTGTGTGGTAGCTGGACCGGAACTAAGAACAAAGAAACCTTTTAGCAGATTTTTGTTGACTCGCCAATCTTTTGAGAGCACTGAGTACCCCAAAGACGGAAAGATACATTTGCGATTTTTTTTTTTTGAGAGTGCACAATAAAAAATTGATGTTTCAACGTCACTATATACAGTAGCCACATGCAGTTCAGGGACCCAGCACTATTAGGGTTACAGGACCTATAGCAAGCTGCCTGTGAATGCACTTTTAAACATAATTCTTCACCCCTGGTCATTTTTCTAAACTGCTATTTCTTAATGTTGCAAAATTTCATTTCTAAGCCTTTAAGATGAAAATACAGACACCTGTTAATTAAACCACTTAAAGTCTTCTGTGATGGACTCTTTTTTCTCTCAGCATCTACAACTATATATTTATTTATGTCTGTTGTTACAGGTTCTACATCGATCGGACCACAGACCAGGAGATGATATTTTATGTTGATCCTGTTTCGGGTGCCATCACATTGGGAAAAATTCTGGACCGAGAGACTGCAGGCTGGCACAACATCACTGTGAAGGCTGTAGAAGCAGGTACATTGCTTCTTATTTCAGTCTGCGCTTATCACACAGAGGATGTGTTCATATTCATACAAGAGTGAAATATTCCTTTTTATCATCATGAGGCTTTTTCAACTTGCCAAACTTTCTGAAAGTAGCTGAAAATACTCTAGTTTCAACACGTATGAAAAATGATGTCTACCATTTGCAATCTGAGCCAAAATGAGTTGTTTTCAAGTTTTGTTTTGACATTTGGTTTTGATTTGTAGATTGTAAAATGTATCAAATAAAAAAAACATGAAGAAAAAAAGCCGCCATGATGAGTCCAATGTAACGGCAACAAATTGAATAAATAAGACATAATAAATTGAATCATTCACAATTACAATGAATAGAACAGCCATGTATTCTCCTCTCCCATATCACAAAAGGAAAAATTAAGGGAACAAAACCAAAACTTAGACAAGTGGCAACTAAAGTTGCAAATAGATGGTCTAAGCACCTCTCATACTATATTTAGGTCAAGTACAGGACAACAGAATCAATGAAGGAAAAAATACAAATAAAAACTGCATTTCTCCGAACAATTTCCTGCCTAATTTGTAAAACACGAAAGTTTGAATTGCCGTAGTGATTGGCTAACTTTGTCTACACCCAGTGCCTGCCAGTGATGGAGGCTGTACAAGCTGAATTAGCTGTCCAACACTTACAGACTCCCTTCAGGTGTGATAAGGGGTTACAGACAAACTCAAACTGCTGTGATCATTAGCCACCAAGCTTTTGGCACATTTTCAACAGCAGTCTGTTGTGGCTTTTATCTTTGTAAAAAAAAAAAAAACACACACAAAAACAGGGTAAAGGAAAGTAATGCATGATAGAAGGGCACTTAAATGGACGGTAAGATTTTGGAGTAAACAACTTTGTCATCAGAGTACAAGACGCACTAAGTGTCCTAGGATGAAAATGAATGATCAACTTAAATTATACTTAAATTCTATCATGAGTAAAGTTTTTAAATGTACAATATTCTGTATCATAATGGCCTGAATTTGTGTAAGATATACTTTTACATATTGTCACATGCCCTGATACTTCACAGGTAACAAACAATAATATAATAACAACATTTAAAAACACAAATTACGTTTTTGTTTTTAAGTTAAATTTGTTTGTAATTCTAGACTTTGTGAGAACTATCCCTGTATTTTGAAACAATGACAGTTTCCAATTCTTTTTGAATTTTAGTATTTTGCAGGCCATTTGAATCTCACATTGCATCTTTACTATATATTGATCAGCCTGCCAAGCAAAAATGTTGGTCACTCATGCAGGACATTATAGTCCTTGGTGGTAGCCATCCATGCACTGTTCACTGTCTGATACCAGAGGGAAAATATAGTCATCATTTTATCGCATGTCCTTTGAGCTGACAAACCCGTTGCAGAAAGTGAATGAAGAATGAGATGACATTTTTCATCTCATTGGGTCCTTTTGTCACAGCTAAGAAAATGAAGACTGTAATAACTTGGGGAAGCTGGGAAGTCATTACTATAACATTAGAAGTAAACTTCAAAAACAAGGAGGCCTGGTACTCCTCACTTTTTCAATCTTATACAGATCAAGTGATTTTGGGATTGTAGTGAAAGCAGAGGAGATTGGATTCCGCATATAACATGGTATCCACTATTGCACAGAGAATGAGAAAGAAAACAATGCTATAAGCAAAGCTGATTTTAAAACATTTTCATAGTTGTTTCTCTCTCATATTTCCCCAGACTGTGATTATTCCAATAATCAATACAGTCTAAACTGAATAGTAAGCAGTCTCAC
Source organism: Embiotoca jacksoni (assembly GCF_022577435.1). Classification (NCBI taxonomy): domain Eukaryota; kingdom Metazoa; phylum Chordata; class Actinopteri; family Embiotocidae; genus Embiotoca; species Embiotoca jacksoni. Next base: position 22,155,807 of record NW_027185229.1, read on the forward strand.
CCAAAACAAACATTAAGACAAAATTAGACTTTCGCAATTCTCCCACAACAACTTAGGCCCTTTTGTGCTCTGCCTCTTTGTGCTTGGCATTATCTCATGGGCACATTTTAATGTTAATTGAACATTTAAAGCGGCCCTACACCTTTTCAATATCAAACATAAACACATGCCTGCACTTGAAAGATAAAGCCTCACATTCCCATCCGCGGAAAGATTCACACAGAGAGTCGGTGGTCAACGCCATCAGAATTCCCATCCAGAAGGTTTCTTTATCGCCTGTTAGCTCACAGAGTCCTGAGAGCTGCAGATGCACAGACAGGAGACGGAAAGAAAGAAAAATGTTGCAAGGAAGATGGAAACAGAGTGGGGGTTGGCAGGCATATGCTTGTGAAGCAGTTAGCTAAGTATTTTAGGAAAGAACTTCATTTTCTCCATAATGATTTTGTTCTTTTTTTATTTGGGCACTTCTGCTCATTAAAGCTGGAGAGCCACAAGGTCAACTTGTCTGAGGACATTGTTAAAACTACAGTTTTGTGGCACAACCTTTAATTATCCCAGTCCATTACTAACCTTTGAACTATTGTATTGCCTGTGTATCAGTATTGGACAAGTCACAACAGCTTCATGACAATGCTTGGTGTCTGTGCCCTCCGATTAACCCCAGCTCCAAAACTGCAAAACACTCTAAATGTCAATTACAGCATGTGTCTCTGGACTAAAGATGTTTTTCTACAAGTGCAAGTAATGTTCTGATACCCCACCAATCAAAGATAAACACACAGAGCATGTCTTCATCCAATTAAAAGGTGCATCTACTTGGGCAGACAGTGTCTCTGTAAAAGAGGCAACAACCTCTCGTCTGTATAGTACTTGTCTCCCTTCTAGAAAACATGGAACTTCCTGAGCACAAGAGGAGCATTAAATGCGCTGTCATTATAGCCAGGGTACTCGTAGTTCCTGACAGTCTTCTCTACAGAAACGTATCAGGTTAAGTTGGAGTGACATATAATTTTCGAGAACTGATAGCAAGTATGATATCACCTTGCAAAACTGCCTTTTTACCCAGACAGCTGGGTGGAAAAACAGAGCATCACCCTGTGGGCAAAAAGATACCGAAGTAGCTGAAAGTCTTTATCTCCAGCACTGTTGCCGGGAAGAGACAGTTTCTACAGCATAACTTTTTTCTCTTGCTGTCTGGCAAACAAATGCACACTGTTTGATTTGTATGCCCTAAGAACATCTGCATCTCCAAATGTATCATACACTTGTTAAAACATGGTGAAAAAAGATAAGTGTCTCTTTTTAATTAAAGTTGGGAAACATCACAGAAAAAAATTACCATAAAAGCAAAGCAAAAGGGGAATTTGCAAAGTGCAATACCTGGGTCAAGTTAAACTAAGAGGCAAAACGAGAGCACTTTTGGTTTAAAAAAGAAAAAAAAAAGGTGCAGAACAGTAGATTATATTTTTGTAAATTACACACAACAAAAATGTCAATGTGCTCTGTTTGGATGAAAGTAGTAGATGCTGTTGCATGTCTGACAACAAAGATGGGGAGACCTAATGCATAATCAGGGACCAGAAGTTTTGACTTGGATGAGGTGTTTTTTTTCTTTTCAGTTATGTAATCACTCATATGTCCTTACTGTCAGAGTAGTTGCTGAGGCGGAGGAGAATCTGAATCCTCAAACAGTTGTTTAGTGTGTTTTGTTTCCCTGCACTTTGGTAGGTTAACATAATTCATTTGTCAAACAGCAGTCATGCATAGTCTCGTCCTTGTGGGGAGTTTCTGTTACTCCAGGCCATAAGAGTTGCATTGCATCATTCCCAAAATATTGTAAATATGAATGATTACATAGACATGCCACTGTCCTTATGGTTATTTACATTGTGTTGTGTAGTAATGTGTTTCACAGAGCTGCTGACAAATATGAAGTGAACTTTTGTTTTGTTGCTTTTCATCTATCGATGTGATGTATCTTCCTCTCTCTCTCATGGAGAATATTCATATATCATACATTATTACACTCAGCATCACAAGGACGGACTGCTACCATTCATCAGTTGATTCTTGAGTGGTCAAGATAAATACCACTACCGTTACATTCTAAATACTATCCATTTAAACCAGCAACATGACACTGTGGTAGGATTGTAGGCATTTTTTTTAGTCCAACATTAAAAATGCCAATAAGGTAAGTCAGGTATATAGTACAATCAGTTATGTTTACTTATTTTTAAATGCAGAACATCATGTCAGTTTCAACATCAGTTAAATTTTTGGGCATTGTTAATTAAAACTGCTAGTTTGCAGTAGTTTGGAGGGAGCATCTCGAATAACTATCTGGTTTCATTGAAAATAGACATATTCTTCATTCAAACAAAAGAAATGGAGAACATTTAAAGCAATGATAACAAAGGATGACAAAAGATGACGATTTAATTTAAACATTATGATTCTAAATGGAGATTAAATATCTCTGAGAAGAGGAGTTTCCAAACTTGAACAGCAGCTCTTCACCAAAACCAAAAAGTATCATATCAATTAAGTGGAGAAGCCCGTTGACAGTTTTCTGTCACCAGCAGTGGTAAATTGGAAGAGGTTGTGAGGTTATGATGACGCTTGCTTATTTCTCATTTCTCAAACCAAAAAGGATTCGATTTCCTTTCTGATGAGGGTAGCTTTGTCAGCAATCCCCAGTTCTATTGGAATAATATAGACAGGAACACTCTTGTCTTACATTGCGTCATGTCTTTTCTAACCAGTGGACAAAACAGCTCATTCGTTTCACTTTGAGAATATGTGAATATCTCAAAAGGTGAGCAGGGAAATGTTGCTGCCAAATTGGTCAAAGTCAGTTAAAGTTCATTCAAGCGGTCACAGTCTTACACGGACTCTAAACCTCCAGCATTAACACAATCTCAAGGTTAGACTGCAGCAAAAGTTCACAAGAAATGCAAATGTGAAAAGGATAAATTAAATATTCATCAAGAAACTTTTCCTCAAGACCTCATGTAGTATAGATTGTGTTAACATAGGTAGAATTGAATGTTTTCTGCACTTCATTGGTGTTCAGATGGAAAGTCTAAATGTTGGTTTAGAGTGATTGTTGTTTGCATTTTATTTTGCTTGTTTTGTCATGGAAATTAATGAAAAGCAGCCAGCATGAGCTGTGTGCTCACGTAAAAAAATAAATCAATGCATTTAGAAACATGAGGTGAATTTCCTTGGTGAATCAAATTCCCAGTCGCTAAACCTGTTTAATCTGGATGGTGGTGAGAATGATTTTACTTATTTTGTTGGCTGAATATTGTAATGGAAATGAGTGACTCTCAAAGCGAATAGGAATCGGAGAACTTCTTTTTTTGCTCCTCGCTTGCCTGAGGGCAGTCATGGATAAGCACATAAATCAGCACCTGAATCTTTGAGCTTTGTGAACATTTTGTATATTTAAAAGGGTAATTGTTGAAGTGCATTTCACTTTTTCATTAAGCATGTCCTATGTAATATGATGATTTTACAGAATGTTTTAAATAACTCAAAGTGTTCAGAAAGCCTTAAGAACAGGGTGTCTATAACTGTCAGTTCTTTAAAAAAAAATCTCAATCTATACTAGATAGAGATATTTTGGATTGACACTGGTGAGTTTGTGTTGTATTGGAACTATCCAGCTGAAGAAAAATGACACTAATACTTTGTAGCCTCGGTTCCAGCATGGACCTATGGCTAAGCAAAGAGACCAGAAGCAGACACTGTTGAGTACAATTGTATCCTCAATTTCCCCCCCATAACAAAAGTGACATTTTAAACCAAACAGTTTCCATCAGCAAAGAAGATGAACCATTTGGTCACAAGCAGCATGACACTCCTGACAAACACCTACACACACGCATGCAGTTACGCACATATATGCGGAGACAGGCATACACACTTACATCCTCTGTCTTCCCTGAAGTTATGTCAGTATTATTCAGTGCCTGAGAGACAGTCCCTCAGTAAGATTCTCAACATCTGGTGTGTGCGGCACAAATGCAGGGCATGCCAATAATCTGTTGAAATCCTTTTATTCATCCTCTATATCTGAAGACAGATTTAGAACAGCGCCACTTGGTCCACATGAATGAACCTGTCTTACTGAATAACTTTTTTTTTTCCCATGGAGAGCATTTGCGGTGGGTGGGAGCGACCCCTTCTCGCATTGTTTCATCTGTTTTCAACTCTGGGAATTGAAATGTAAAATGTGAAGCATCTGATGATTGCTGGTTTTCATTCTGGCGCAGCGGGGACAGCAGCATAATGTGAAGACGAAATTAGAAGAGGAAGAAGAGAAGAGATATCTAGCACTGGTGGAGCTCTCTATGCATTTATGTTCTTGCTGCTCTGGCAAAAAGCAGTCAATTAAAACCCGGCATTGATGTGAGGATTATGCTATTAGTTGAGACTAGCATTCTCATTAGCCGCTGTGCCACTGCTAGACAGAACTGTGTGAGGAGATAGAGGGAGAGAGTTTGAGAATATCTCTGCTATAGTCTGATGATCATTTGTTTGCTCTGCTGTCTCCGATAAAACTGCCGTGTCTTTTTCTTCTCCTTGGTCTGTGACCTACCTATGTTAACTGGGGACATTTCTGTCGTCTGTCTGCTCATGGGCAGAAGAAAAACTCTGAGTGTCTCTGAGTTCACCTATAGTTTTCCATTTTAATTTGTAGATGCCGGAACTTTAGGTTTATCCTATATACAGTATCATACAGCTGAGTGTGGTGGAGATTTTTCTATTTGAGCAAACACACCAGCAAACATGTCAGTCTTACAGCCTTAATATCTTCTCCAGGGAACAATATAACATTTTTTTTTTTTTTTTAAATATGGACAAAAATGTGAAAAGAAATGACAGTCTATGAAAAACAACTCCGTAAAAAGAAGTTGAGCATCTTTCTAAGGACCTCACTCCAGGGCCATTAGAACACCAAGCGGGAATTACAGCCCAATCAATACTGGATTTTGGGGCTGATAAACTATTAAGGAGTAATACAAATTATGATATGTTGACTGAAATGTAGTTATGAAACACCTGTCACATGATATATGTATTTTACAGTTCAACAATAAGCATTATTGTACAAAATGACATCGGTGCCTTAAAACAGTTTTCGACAACCTATACGCCAATACCAATATATTGCTGAAGGCCAATACCAGCAGATAAAATCAGATAAACAATAAATCTGTTAGGCTCTAGTGTCAGTTATCATAAACAACAAGTTTAATCAGTAAAGCTATCAGTTTTGGGGGTTTTTTTGTTTGTTTTTTCAGCAATCAAAAGCGTAGTTGCCCAATATTTTCTTGAGATAGCAGATCAAGAAATGCTCAAGGGTCCTTATGTATCAGGACTTGTTTTGTATGAGCTGTTGTAAGAACTTGTTTGGACATTTTGCTCAGATTTCCCAGGGTTAAAACACTTTACAGAACCTTTTGGTGGCACAAAAAACAAAATGTTTACAAAGGCATAGTTAGATTTCGTAGATTTTTGCCAGCACCAAGTTACAATTGTCAGTTTGAGATTTATTTTTTCCTGAGTAAGAAACAAAATGTTTTTTGACTGCATATATATATATATATATATCTATTAGAAATAATAAGTACTACTTTAAACTAACTATTCATTAAAATTACACACGCTAATCCGGTCACTTAACAATGTTAATTTAGTTGAGTGCCTCACTAATTACTAGTCATTCTTAAGAGTGCACTTAACCAGCTGCCATATGTGTGTAATTACAACATTTTAAATCTGTTCAGTGGAACGATTTAAACTGCAGGGATTTATGTGTATTTTGCCACTATTGGGTAATTGTAAATAGCTGCATGTTGTTACATTTTCTGTAGGGTGCCACTCAAATGAGTTAACTGGGTGGCAACAGCTGCGTATGTTGATTTATTCATAAGCTGTGTACTCGAATTAACCAGGATATCCAGATCAACACTGGAAGCAACCAGATCACTTATTTAACACCCAGTTATGTTCTCGCGTGCTCATTTTCTTTTTCCTGCTTCTAACTCACACTCTCATGCACACACACACACACCAGGAACCTCAGGCTCCCTTCTGTACTGTACATAAGGTTTTATGAGCAAAATGGAAACTCCATCAGACATTATCGTATGATTAAGAATGGGAATTAAGATTCAAGGAGAAGTCGAGCTAATTTGAAGTGGGTTTTGATTGTGTTAATTATATAATCTTCTCCACTCCCACATTTACATTGTGGCCCATTAAGAAAAATGTCTTGAGAGTGCATTGTAGTGTTACACTTCCTGTTTTATCTTGTTGGAAATGGCATTAATGGATTTGCAATTTTGTCAAAAGCATTTATTTGTCATTATCATTTGCTGAAGCATGCCTCTTGCACTCAGACTGTTAAACAGCTATATACAGTATTGCCATTATCAGATAGTGAGGACCTAGAGACAAAATTGGAAACTTTGGTGCCGTTTTATGTCACTCAGTGGGGCTGAATACTGTTATTCAGGTAATGGGTGTAATTTGCAGAGGCATTAATTTAAAGCCCTTCAGCAGTTACTCACAATACCTAACTGCCTGCTTCCTTGTGGAAAATCCCATACATCTGTGTAGTGTCTCATTCATACTGACGAGTAGCACATCAGGAGTATCATCTATTGAGACTTACACCTTGTCTACACCGACCGCTTATGGAAAAATCAGCACGTCAGCAGCATTTTAGCAGCAGCTGCAGTCCTCCGTCAATGTCCACACGGGTGCATTGAGCGAAAGTACTGCTCTGTGTTCAGTTGCATTTTGGCAAGACTCAACACAATCCCTGTAGTTACATGCAAGTCTGAAGATAACAGGCTTGAAATGTAAAAATATGCTTTGGGTTGCAGTTGTGTGCGTAAAGTGCAAATGCAACGTGGGCCGATATGAAGCCTGTGCAGACAGTTTTACTGGTTTAAGTTAAAGCATATCTCTTTCGCATGACTGAAAAATGTAAGTGAAATGCCTCTGACGTTGGCACACTGCAACCATTATCAGAGCCTCAGTCATTCAGTTGCCAGGCAATAGTTTTATGTGTTACAGCCTCACTTTTACTCTTCGTGATTTGTTTTACAGTTAAATAAAGCTAGAATGTCATGAAAATATATATCTGACACAACTCTTTCCACAACTCTCGTGTCTTCTGTGTTGCTCTTCTGCAGATAACCACACAATGGCGTCCCACTCAGCAGTAAGTATTCGGATTCTGGATGTAAATGACAATCCTCCTGAACTGGCCACACCGTACGAAGCCTCAATATGTGAAGATGCCAAGCCAGGCCAGGTACGTTTTACTTGATACAAAGCAGATCATTTCATTTTGATGGAAAGAATGAAATGTTTATAATCATGAAGTCCAAATGAGCTGACTAAAATTAATTCATGATGACTGCTTGCTGAGCAAGAAGTTAAAGATGTAGTGCAGATCAAGTTACTGTAGCTTCACAGACCTATCTTCCATGTCATTAGTGCTAATTAAAATAAAGGCAGGAGTCAGGACATTACCAAAACACTATTATGGTTTATTAACATTATAAGAAAAGCAAATTGCCACACTGCCACCAAGATACACATTAACTGTGTTTCTTCAAGTTCAAAGGCAAACCAGCACACAACGTACACTAAGGGCAACACATTTACTGTTGTACGAAACTAAAAGCTCATTATTGATGTAAAGTTTACTGAGGTGAAATCGGATGTGGGTAGTATAATAAAAAAAATCTAATATAATAAAAAGATGTTTTATAATCCCATGAGGGCCATGAAATAGCACCCTTTATTCAGGTCATTTATATCCTAAATGGTTAACAGATGAACTTTGGGAAAACAGCGAGGGTAACCAAAGAACAAAACTGTAGACTAAATTAAATTCAACAATGATTTTTGTGTGCATTATTACCCAGCACCAATCAAACATTGGGAGTCTGTGCGATTTATCAAGACAAAGGGCAATACTGTGTTTTTTTTCCAATCCAATCGGAGGCCAGGTCTTTCCAATGATCCCCATTAAAAATGGACAATGTCATTAAGGTGTTTTATTCACCTTACATAGCCAACAGGCCCTGGACTGAGTTAGACCCAATTATCATGTGCAGAGCAAAGGAATAATTAAAACAGCAAGGCTTTAAATTGGGGCCTCCATGCTAGAAGCTGCATTTACATGTGTAATGAGGCTCAGGCCTCTCCTCCCCTTGATCCACAGACTCTTAACCACTTATAGCCCCCATGTGCCTCTGCATTGCCGCCAGTCTGCATCTTTCTCGAACGTTTGTCTGGTCTGATCTCAACCCACTCCCACCCCGCTCCCTCTCCCATCTGTGAGAGACCACATTAACCTTCAGCTCCTAATCACACAGAGATGATTAGTCTTCCAGCAAAAAAAGATCATTGCTGGCTCACAGCATTGTAAAAGAAAAGGTTTTTTAATGTTCTCATTTGAGAGAAAGGCGGTGAAATATTTCACACTGTAATTAAGAAACAGGAGAATATGGCATCAGCTTTGCTATATCTATATTTGTCTGCCTGACTCTGCATTGTAACTGTCTGTGTCTACTGTTTATCTATCCATCCATCCATCCTTTCGTTGGTTTGTTCTTTATTCATGATTGTCGACCTATAAGAAGCAGGCAAATGACAGGAACATCTGAAAAAAAGGTCTTAGTTTTCATGAACTTTTTTGTTCTCGATTTTTCAATCTCAATTTTTGTCTTGTTTCTACAGTCTCCTTTTGTTTTTGTTGTTGTGGGGAGCTCTGTCTGAGCTGGCTGCTGGGAATGAATGAAAATGTTTCAGCCTTGGGTCAAAGGCTTTCCAACGCTCATTTTCTGCCTCAGGGGTAACCACTCGGGGCCATGGGGAAAACATTTTTTGTCCTCCTTGTTATTTTCATAGATAATATATATATATATATATATATATTAAAAAAAAAACTGGTTTCCTGTAGTTGTTGTCAGTCACTGAATCCTGAAAAATAGAGTGAGTGGTGTGAAGCAAGTGTTTTGGGTATAAGGATTTCCAGCGTGTTGAGAGCTGATATCTGTAGTATTTTTTCTCTGATTAATGGTAAAGATGGAGCCTTTCTTTTGTGCAATGTTTGCTTATCAATGAATATAATTTTGATCCAAGCTAACACTTTCCCTGGTTTTCTTAAACGTGTCGTGTCAAGAAACACCAACGCATCGCTCTCTTTGGAATGACATGAGGTAGAGGTTGTGTATGTGCACTGTAGCTCTGGGGATTTGGAGCAGAATAGTTGATGTCATACAGACTTTATGAATCTCAATCATTGATAAATTGATGCATATTCTCATCTCCTCATTCTGTCTGTGCAGCACAAACTCGGTGCCACTTTCTAAAATAACAGTAACATGTTCTCACACACAGTGCAAGCACACACGCACACACACACACACACACACACACACACACACACACACACACACACACACACACACACACACACACACATCTTCTGATTCAGGTCTATTTTACCATGATCTTGTTATCTATAAGAAATTACACAAATACATGTGTAGATATACTTTTGACGTAATATTTAGTTACATAGGGTTAGCAATATGTTTTTATGTTGGTGGTCCCAATTTGTTAACTATTGTGATCCATGCTGTCTTGATTGATTCGTACAACACAGACTTGGCACAAATAAATGAATTACAACCAACAATATATCCACATCAAACATGTCTGTGCATTGTCAGACTTTAATACAGGCCAGATGTAAAATATAATTAAAAGATGACTAAAGCAGTGGATAAAACCAACATCATATGGAATTAAAAGACTTCCATTGAATATTTCATGAATTAGGATGCAACCAATTATTGTGAAGGATTCCAGTCTTGTACAGAACCATTTTCACATGGTATCTGCATGGAATAGAACCAGTAAAGGTCAGTAATGTCAAATTAAATCTCACCAAATTATCTAAGTTGCTTATCTGAAAGCAAATGTGTATATTTATATTTGTGGCAAAACTTGTATTTAGGACAGTGCATATACAGTGAAAACATCTGAAAAAATGTAGAAGCTTCCTATGGAGTGTAAAATTATTGTTGGAACAGGTTCCCCATTTTTAAGCATCCCTATGATGCTCTCTTACCGTCTAATTTCAATGTACACAATATCAAATTTGCAGCATTCTGTTGAAGCAAAGGGGTGTAGCCTGATATGTTGAGGCACTTTGATGCCTACTGCTTCCCAAGATGCACTTATTTATTCAGTAAAATAAGCTGCCAAAAGTGGAGCCCAAGAGGTATAAGCATCAGTCGACAGATGTTTGCATGTAAAATGAGCTTCAATTTTGTTGTAGCTCCCCAGAATGTTGTTAATCAATTTAGAAACTTGGACGGACCGACAGCTCCCGGAAAAGGGCATGATTAGGTTCATTTTTCTTTCACCTGGAATGCGGAGACGTCCAACACTGGGGTGCGGCATCTGCTTCTGGACTCTGTACTGGACTGGACCGAATGTGGCTCATTAAATCTGGTTTCTGTGAAAAGGAAGTCTGAAGTGAGAAGTTATTGTTGTTGTCTTACTGGTTTTCCCTTCCTTAAAGGTCCGTTACAAATTGATGAGTGCCCATATAACACCTGCTATTGTTTAACTGAATTGACTGTCAAATTACTTGGCTCAAGATTCAAAACTTTTTACAGAAGAGCGACCGTTTAGTTCCACGTTGCCATTCAAATCAGCTACAACCCACTCGTGAGGTATTATTCGTGTATGATTGATAGCAGAACTTGGTTCTGGCTAATTATACGTAAACAGTAAAAAAAAATTAACCTTCAGTAAATTATTCAGTTGAGTTGTCAGTGGAACAACAAGGCACATACCGCACCATTTATCTATCATTTTCAACTGAATGTTGAATGTGTGTTTATTTGCTCTTTCTATTTACCTCAAATTATGTCAGAAAACCTCCGGCACATGCGACAGTGAAATTAAGACATGCATGCACACACCCACACACATGCTGTACACACACAACCTTCACTGTCACACTCCAAATGTGTCAGATCAAACCCAGGTTTACTAAGCTTATGAGGAGCGTTCCATTGTCTCCTGTTGTGTGCTGTGTTATCGCCCAGTCTCGCTCATGGAGTGTCAGCGTCCTGGCTCAGGTCTAGCTTTTGGTGGAACCACAGAGAAAATCAGATTTACCTAAGCCTTTTAACTGCGGTTGGGTTTGATCCTATTTGAGAGTTGGCAACACAACCTATTTTGTTTGTGTTTAGAGGGAGAATGCATGTGGAAGGAGGAGGGGAGGGTTGGCTGAGAAGTGAGTAAAAAAAATGGTTGACACAGACTAAGCAGCCTTTGCTTGGGGACACAGTTCAAGCCAGGGCCATGACACAAATTGTCAAATAGCTTCTCACCTTTATTTAATGAACTTGTTTAGGATCTTATACAGGTTCCTATTCAGAGATTAGGTCAGAAGACAAAATATGAAACTCACTGTAAGCCAGGAAGAGAGAGAGAGAGAGAGGTGCGAAGAAAAAGGCACAGATTGGATTCACACTTCTATCATGTAGAACACATGTGCAATAACCATGCCAAAAATAAATGCATTCTTAATCCATTTCCAGAGTATCAGTTCACGGTTCATCTGCACAGTCAATACACTTAAACTATATATATTATACATACTTACACAGTAAACGTCTTTTTAAGTGCAATATACATTTTTGCCAAAAAAGACACCTGAATAGAAACTGAAATTCACAAAGAAAGAAAAATATCGCTTAAAGTTTTTGTCTGTGCCCCAGGAGAAAAAAAGTGGCATTCTGTTATCAGTAAGGTGTAGTATGATGTAAGAAAGAAACAGATTTTTCACAGGCATGGCTGTTTCAGAACTGATTTTTGCTTCTTCCTCTCGAAATGCTTTATTATTGTGTAGCTGCCATTAACCCTTTCATACATTGATTTAACTAAGAACACCTAACCATACAGAATAAAACGGTCACAGCACACAAACACAATGTGATGAAGGTGGCTAGAAGAGAAACATTAATTAATTAGAATATGTCATACTGGAAGGAATTAATTATATCAAGAGTATGAAAGTAATTCTGTCTGACATGTTTATGTCATATCTACAAAATATAGTAGAGGAATGTGTTCTTTCCCAACAAGCTAGTTTAACAACAATAACACCCTTGGGGCCATTTATGAAAGTATGATCGCATTTAAGAGCATCTTGAGAAGAAAATAATTTTCTTTCAGTTAAACATTCAAGAAGTGGCATATTGTTTAATTCAAGGTATAGATTCACAACACCCTGGCCAATGTTTGATTTGTATCTTTTCATGATTATTTATTTTCTGCAGTTTGTTTTAATTTCAATATACTCTATTCAGAAACAATTTTTTTATGCCATCATGCATCTTTAGGTTGAGTTTTTTTCATGTCTTTGAAGTTTTCTTAGGATTAGACTGGAAGTGAGTTATTGTGTCATTATCAATGACTGTAAAGAGAGGCAGTGAAGGAAAGTGTTTTTTTGCTGTGGACTATAGACTCCCTCAGACTGCCCCTGTGCACCACACACACACACACACACACACACACACACACACACACACACACATTTTAATTTTATGCTTTTTAGGACTGTCAATGTAATGTATTCCGTGACCCTACAACCTTAATCCCCAGAAGAAATATTAGGCACCTAATCCCCAACCGCTCTCCAGGCATTGATGCTTCCCATTGCCCCGGGTGTGTGTGTGTGTGTGTGTGTGTGTGTGTGTGTGTGTGTGTGTGTGTGTGTGTGTGTGTGTGTGTGTGTGTGTGTGTGTGTGTTTTCACTGCTCACAGAGAGGTTAAATGCAGAGGTCAAATTCCTGTATGATGTTGTGTGCAAAAAAAAAACATACATGTAACATCCTGGCAAAACAATACAAAAAAACTGACGTTGTATAACAAGTCATTTTATCTATTTTAGTTTTCATTGTTTACAAAGTAAGGAATGACTAAAGCAGAAAAATGAAAAAAAGAATTAGAAGATTCACAAAAGGCATCAAGCTTTCATAATCTACTATTGCAACCAGTGGCGGTTTGTTAATATGGGGTGCTGGGGGTTAGCTGAAGTCCGGCTTCAGTTTGTGTTGCTGCCATCAAATTCAAAATGAGCATTTATTTTTAAATGGGCTTTAAAGGTTTTAAGATGTGAAGACGTTTTACCACTGTATGATTATTCAGCCATATAGTTAATCAGGTAAAAATAATGCAAATCTAAGCGGAGAGTTGTTATTGTAAATATAGTTTACAGAATGAAATCCCGTCTTGATTTCTACCATCCTGTCCTGATTTAGCCCACTTTCCCAATCTGCTGCACCTCACCAAATGACACGTGAGCATAATCTTTGCCTCTCAGCCTGTTCCTCACCCACCTTATGGTATTTATCTGACTGAATGCAGAAGGACAGATATCATATAGTGCCATGTGTGCAGAAAAAAGGCTGGGTGAAAAGCCAAATACTATGGCCTGGGGTAACAGAGGCCTGTCAGCTCCGCCATGCCATCTCACAGCTGGCTGAGTGGGTCACTGCGACAGATCACCTCAGTTTGGCCACAGCCCCGCCAACCTCCAACCCTGGAAGTCAGTTTGAAATAGCTAAATGTTAAGCCTGTCTGAAACACACACACTCACGTTACATGCACATTAGCGCTAAGCTTACTCACCTCATGCTCATACACAAAGGATATGAAAACAAACACACTCAGGCACACATTAGACGTACAGAAGAAGTGAGTAAAAGAAGTAACAAACCAACAGAGACGAGGAAAAAACCCAGACGGACTCGCAGTCTTGCCAGACAGTATTTCATGAGTAGAAGACTGAGTGAGTCATCTGTTCTACTCACCAAATGCCTCCTCCTTTTGTCTCATAAATGTTAATGTTGAATCAGATAAACCAGCAGTCTAGACAGACTGGGATATTCAGTGTTTCCAGCGATATTTATTTAGATTAACCCTAGTCATGTCAGTGTTCATAATGTAAGGGTGCACTCAGTGGAACTTTTGACATCTTCCAATTGTTATCGTCCATTTGGTGTTTTAGTGGTTTAGGCTTAATGATGGATGTCAGTCAATCTGAAATGTAGATTAGTGTTTGTTTTCTCTAACTACTGAAAAATGTTGTGCAGTTATACTGTGGCAATATAACAACAACACCGTAATGTGCCTTTGTGACGAGTAGGGCGCTGATGTGCAACTGGGAAGTGGGAAAGTTCAGACCTACGAGTGGGAAAATGCACCTGGACATCTGTCGAACTAGGAATAGAGAAATCTGAAAAGTGGGTTTGACGTCACTTGACATGGCAGTGTTTGAGGTGAAAGGAAGAAATGTACTTACTCCAAGTTGTTGTGTAATATGTAAATGTAATTTACAAATCTTTCAAAGCATTCACCTTTGCTAATGTGAACTTATCAGTTTAGTTGTCGGAAGAAAAATGTCTTGCCTACCAGAAACATTGTGGCTTTTAATCTGTTCCTAGCATTTTTCTTTTGACACTGTGGCCCCCATAAACCATTAAAACAGCCATGCTGGCATAGCAAAATTGAATCAAGTTTAGAGCAATGCATTGCGACATTTTAATTCCCCACTGGACACCATGTGGATGTTTTTCCCCACTCAAAATAATGGATGCATTTGAAAACACACCTGTGACGCTTACAGTGCATTCCAGGCTTCAGAGATGAACCTCTCACCGCACATTTTAAGTGGTGGTGTGTTTATTTATTTATTTATTTATTCATTACCTTCCCCGCTGCCATCGTGAAAGGGTTCATTTTTGCTGCAAATGAGAAAGCCGCCTCCCTCTCACAACCTTCACCTTTCCGACTCCTCTCGTGCAGATGGGCTGTACGTTTGGGAAAGTCTCCTCTTCTAGCTTTCCAGAGATGCAAGAGATTTAAGGGGGTCAAGAAAGGGGACTGCTAGATAGAAATCTAATTAGGTGATTGTGCTTGAGGGAGCTTCGCTATAGCTGCTCGATAAACTCCCACACACTCGCTCTCCTCCTCTCTCGTTTCTCTCTCCTACTTCACTCTCCCTCAGCACTCAGACGGCACTCACTCCGAGATGCTGCCTGAGAGTCCCCTGCTGAGGGCACCGTCACAGAAAGCAGATCATGTCTCTTTTCCTACATGTTCACCGCTATTCATTCACTCTTCAAAGAAAGGAGTGGATTCATCCCTCGGTTTATAATAAAGTCACTGCTTAGTGTCTTCTCTTTGCTCATTATTCTTTTAGACTGAAATAAACTTGACAAGGCTTCAAAGTGTGATGAGAAGAAAAGATCAGTCCTGATTTGGCATACAGCACACTCAACTGTATTTTTTTTTTTTTATAGTTTGCCTAGAATGAATGGATGATGGTTTCCGCTTCATGTCACTGTATCATATATAAAACCATAAACACATTTTTCAACTTGTTTAGCCTCTACACATCTTCCTGATCTCCTTTTAAACAAAACAGAAGAGTTTACGTTCATGTTATTTTTGGTTTTATGTTCAGTTTTGTTACTCAAACAACTGGCATAATTCATCTGGTTTATTGCATTTTAAAACCATGTACCTGTTTATATTCAAAATGACAAAGTAAACACTACAGTCCTGCAGTATATTGGTAGAACGTTTACAGCCTGTTTCCTGCATATTACAATCATTTGCAAATACTGAGCATAAGCAAGTCGAATATTCCTGCTTATTAGAATAATGTTAAGAGTCCAAGCCGTACTGTAACCAATGATAGTGAACACACACCTGCCGAGGCTTTTGACACCCGTAATATGTATTTTTTTTGGAGCAATGGCAGACCTTGGTGGTGGGAAACAGGACAGCAGTGCAACCTCACATTATATTACACACGTCTTACAATTCTTATACAGCAATGTAATGTAAACCATGTGTCTTGGCATTACATCTGTAGTCTACAAAGTCAAGCCCTAACACTTTATATCTGAGATGTCAAGTAATGATATTTATTTGTTTCTTATGTAGGGATACAGGCAGTGATTCCGAGTTCATTTCCTTGTCTTTCTGTGTTTCTCGAGTGCAGAAGGAGGAAGCGTGTTGTTCACCCTGAAATCAGGCCGTAGCATTTTGTAATTACAAAGTAAGCCATATTATCCCAAACAGCCTCCGTGAGCCGTGGGTATGACTAAGCCTGTTCTGTGTCTGTGATGACACGTCAATGCTGAGGAGCTGTTTATTGTAACGGTACAATTGTGGCCTGGAAGTGTGCTTGGTAGTAGCTTAGTCACAGTATTGCATAGTCACCACTCGGCCTCATAATTCAGAGTCGTGTGCAGTGCTGTAAATGAGTCTGTTTCACAAGGAAGGCAACATGAGCTTAAAGATGACACAATAAAGCAGATGTCTGTATGTGTAAGAAAGGTGTGGAGTACAGTAAAGCCACAACATTATTGTTTGAATAATCAATTTGCTGATGGATGCTGAATGAATGACATTGTCCTGTAAATGACAAGAATGAAAGGGGGACGCTTTGGATGAGATGAATAGAAAGGACATGGAATCTGAGGAAAAGGAAGTTGCAGTGATGAACAGAGGAAGCACGCTGAGGAAGCCTGCAGAAAACATCAGCAGACTAAGGGTTCAGGCCAGTAAACACGGCTGCGTTTAACATTTTTTAAGTATCCTGCTCCTGAAAGAAGAGACTGCTACTGTAAGAGCTGAGTAATGGTTTGATATATTTCCCTTGATCTTATCTGATGCCGTGAGCTCTTGTGAAACCAGACAAAGAAGTTACAGCCTTTGAACAACCCACTTTAATCATTCTGAGAAATGCCTCACTTAATAGTAGTTCTGGGGTTGTTTGTCATGTGTGTCTCTACTGATTTTGAACAGCGGTTCTGAGCCATTCACTTGTGTCTGTGTGTGTGTGTGTGTGTGTGTGTGTGTGTGTGACTTTGACCTACTGTAAGATAAAACTTGTCTTCCATAACAGCAAAAATACCTCTTTATGGGATGCAGTTTATAAAAACAAACTGGCTTCCGAAGCCAAAATAAATGTAATAGTCTTGGGGTGGATTTAAGAGAAATTACCTGTCTCACCCGCTTTTTCCAACCATTCGCAACTCACTTAGTCATGTTTTATTAAATATATTTTTTGTGATGCATCTTCCCCCTCTTGAGTTTGATATGATTCCTTCTCATTCAACTCGCTGATGAGTGTTGGCCATTTAAATTGATAATTGAAGAATGTAGAATTGTTCAGAGGGATGCTCCTTTGCAAAGACAGGAAGCCCTTTAAAATAGGCGAATGAAAATTACTGATTGCATTTGTTGTGTTAAAAAAGGCTGCGTTTACTGGTAAAGGCTGTCAGGAGAGGAATGAACTGTTGCTTAACAAATAAGTAAGAAGTCAAATTGGCTTAAAATATAAAATATAGAAAACTGAAACTCCATATAGTCAGGCAGCACTCAGCTTTTTCTGTAAACCATGATAAAAAATTATTTATTTTTTTCCATCTGTGTTTAATGCTTACTGTTTTGTGTCAGACAACACAACAGCAGTAGATAGTGTATGTGTATGCAGCTGATGAAAGGGAAAGAAGGGACACAAGCATACATACATTCACGTTAAAGGTTTAGTTTTAAATGTGGTTTTAATCCTCTATGCTCTGTCTTTTGTGAAGTTTTAAAGATTTTCTTCACAGGTTAGAATAAAGCGTTGCCTGATTCACATTCACGTTTAGTTTTAAATTTAATGCTTTAAAGCTTATCCTTTACCAATCAAAACATCCATCATCCCTTTATGCGTACACGATTCTTACCATCCATGTGTTGTCGAGGATTTTTACATTTTAAGTACTTTTAAAACAAATTTGAATGAATCCTGCAGTGCTGTCTGCCTCTCTTACAGTTTATGGTTTTCAACAACACCGAGGAGTAGATTTGTTTTGTTTTGTTTTCTAGTAGTGAGTATGCAGTAAGCAAAGGTGAAGAAAATCAAAGTAATAAGAATGTGGACTCACAGTGTACGTTGTGCATTGGCCGAGGAAACAGAGCCTACACGTGTGGTGTAAAAATATCATTTTTCATCTTGTGATTTGATGCTGGCTGCAGAGTAATAGGATGAGAGGAGGATGAATTGTCACCGAGACCCCCGTGTTGAGGTGAAAGGATCTCCAGGGGCTGTTTGATGTCTGTTCAGCTCACAGTGAATCCTATCTCACCTTATTGTGTCCACATAGGGTTCTCAAAATTGGATCACAGTTGATTTTTATCTTTGAATGTGGATTACTATTATTGCAGTCATACCTAGTCTCTGTGTATTTATTTTTTGTTCCTCTGCACATTTCCATTCTGGCTTTACTCCTTCATAGAGCAATATGACAACCTCACAGAATGTCTCTGTCCCTTTATGTTCCACAAAAAAAAGCCTTTTAGTGAGGCTTTTTATAATAGTTTTGCATTTCTAACATTTATAAAAAAAAATCATATTGCTGTGTCAACTTTCTGGAGTAAGACATTTTTATCTCCTTGCGACTATAGCCCCTTTGAACTACTCTTTCAGACGAAACTTTCTCAGTCTGTAGCAGTACACTCGCTCCACCTCATCCCCTCATGAGGCATCTGAAATGCAAAGTGCTTTTTATATTCATTTTCTTGGTCCCATTGAATAGATCTAAATGATAATCTAACCTCTATTTCTTCCCTTATTCTGCTTGTTTTGTTTTTTTTTTGTCTTCAGTTAATTCACACCATTAGTGTGGTGGACAGAGATGAGCCACAATCTGGACATCGCTTCTACTTCACCTTGGCCCCTGAAGCCTCCAGCAATCGACACTTCACCTTGTGGGATGTCAAAGGTGAGAGGGCAGTGATCCTATACTTGGGTTATGGGTGAAGAGGCATATTTCAGTGGCTGTGCTGATGACATTTGCAGTATAATGAGGTTGTTTTTTTGTTTTTTTACCATGATGGCAAAAGCAGGAGTCTATAAGACCAGTTGTTAAATATGCTGTAGGGTGATCTCAACCTTTCCTCAAGTAATTGTCAGTTTGAGAGTCTGGCCAAATACTCGGGGGCGTTTTGCAAATGTAGACCTTAAAATAATATTGATTTTGTTTAAAAAAAACTAAAAAAAACTGCAGCTCCAAAAACTTTATAAAAATAAAAAACTATTTCAGTTTCTCAGTTATCTCTTTCAGGTGCCAGATGGTTGACATTTTTAACACAGGACAAGTGTTAAGTTCATTGCCAGAATATTTTGAAAATCATAGAAGGCTTTTTCAAAGTGAAGAAAAATATTGTATTTTTCTTGGATTTAACATTTGCCTCATAATGAGGCAGATATTTTTGGAAGGGTATTATTTTTTGGATAAACACCACCTGCTCTTGTCCTCCTAGCAAAGTGATATTAATACAGAGTAATACATGCTGCCACACGTCTTATTCGCTGTACTTTCAAAATAAATTTTTATTCCAGTTTGTTTCGAGAAATTTATTTGTATGTACAAACTGCGATGCCAGGCTCAGCATTTTCCTCTACAGTAATGAATGCAGTTTGAATGCATTATCTTTGAAATAGTACATGTGATTTTTCTTAGATTGTCAACATAATAAAGTCAGAAAAATTGAATTGAACACAACATTTATACGTACCTGCAAAATGTAAGGAAAAATTGAAATCACTCTTCTCCCTTGTGATGACTTTGTTCTGTCGAGAAGATGAGTTTTTTCATGCTTGTCTGTTTTTTTTGCAAGTGCGCTTGCAAATCCCTGGTTTAGAGACTTGTACCTAAGCGAATGTGACGTCTGGCTAAATCAAGATTGATCTGACACCAGGAAAATGTCAGGGGTGCAGCCGGAGCCAGGGAAATGTCACCATGTGAAGGCAGCTCGGGCTGCTGTTGTCCCGCTCATATGCATGTGAATGGAAAGGCAAAAAACACAAGCCTTGTGTAATGTACAAACACACACTGTATATAAAAGGGGCATATGTGGGTAATAGGGAGAATGATAAATAGTCAACATATACAGCATAGTCTTACATTTAAAATTACACCTTCCTCCCTATTTCCCTAACACACATCCACACACAAACAAAAATACATATTTGTTTAAATATTCATGTAGTCGTGCCCATAAACACTACTGCAGTCCCTGTATATATTTTGGTAAAAGGCAAACAAAACACCACCCAGTCTTTTTATCTTCCTACCCCTGTTATTTTTTATTTGTTTTTTTTCCACTCTGATGTCTCTTTTCACGGACACATTTGTCAACCTGTCACTTTCAATCTGTCACTTCTTCTTTTCCTCATCATGGCCTCACATTGCGTTCCGTCTCCAAGCCTTGACACACAATGATGAAAAGGCATTTTTTTTTCCCATGTTGCTAAACTCTTTGACGCCGTTGCTGGCAGTCTGTAAAGCAAATCTTACCAAATAAAGTTTTGCTGCACCGTAACAAACTGCCATCACGTTACCTGTAAAATGTTTGACACCGTGCTGAAAGAAATCTCACATAATGCAAAGTGAAAGAAAGTTAGGAATTAATATTTGGTGAATTACTTTTACTTCGAAATATTTTATTTATCTATTTTTTTGATCGTGTTATATTTTCTTTGTGGTTTGGTCAGTCAGTCATAAACAATTCAAAAAAATGTGTCATTGCAGGACTCCAATAAAGTATTAGTATAAATAAAGTAATAGTTCTGAACAGTACATACAATATAATACATATTATTTTAGTGTCTATAAGGTTTGTTGGCAGTGTCATGCAACTACGCTTTTGTGTTGATCTGGATTTCTAGTAACTTTATTTGCTGCTTTAAGCTACAGTAAAAGTGACTGTTGGAGGCAGTTTTAATCTTACTTTATGTATGGCCACGTTTTCAAGTTTATTGGTTTTAATTCAAAACTCCATAATATACTACTCTCTGTGCTGTGTGTCTGGTGAGAATATTTTTCTAAAGCACACAGCTGTGGAAGAAAATGCTGTGTTAAAGTCAAAAGGACAAGCTCAGGGGTGTAACATTCCCGTACATAAACGGTAATATGAAAATGGTTGTACATGTGCCAGAGGAGCTCGAGGGCGACGTGGATAACAGTGATATATGTTCCGGGAGATGGATTACTTGCTATCCTCTATGCAAGTCTACCCACAAAGCCACTGTGACTCTATTTGTCAAAGCCTCGTCCTGTATTCTGCATTACATTTATCTATGTCTCTGGCAGAGAGCTCATATATACACCGGTGGAGTTTAATTTCAAACAGTGGCTCTCCCACTTATTTTCTCCCCTGCTTTTTTTTTTTGCTTAAAAAAAAAAAAATACGCAATGAACCTTAATGGCATCAGAACAGTTTGCTTTCCTGGTGAAATCATTTAACCCTAAGGTAAACTTGGCAATCCTGACACCCTTTGTCTGGAGTCCTTGAACTACTCATTGTGGAAAATTGATTATTCTAATAGGAATCGTTCTTTGTCCACTTGTAGTCTGTTGAGCGCTTGACCATTTCTGGAAGAAGTTCCTGTACTTTCATTGTATTCAAAGGGTAAACATCTTCCTTTGTCAAGTGTAAAGACTTAATAATTATGATTTTCCCTCACGTTAGAAAGGTCAAAACGGTTTACATGATCAATTCTTGCAGTTTTTCTACTTCTTTGATCGATACAGTCTTGAGTTCAAAAGAGGAAAAACAAGAGGGGTGATAAAAGCTCTAACTGCAAATCTATGCAGTGTGATAAAAACCAGACATCAGTGAGCAGACAACCGAGGTATTGTTCTTCAAATGTCAAGACACTGACCTATTATTCTTTGCTTTATTTTGTCTAACCTCCCCACCACCCCATCCCCTCCTCCTCCTCCTCCCCCCTCCTCCTCCTCCTCCTCCTACTAACTCCCACTGCCCACCCAGAAAACACAGCTGGCATCCGGACCCAGCGGTCGGGCTTTAACCGCCACGAGCAGAATGTGTACTTCCTGCCTATTCTCGTGGTTGACAGTGGGCCTCCCTCCCTGAGCTCCACAGGCACCCTGACCATTCACGTCTGTGGCTGCGACACAGGTGAGAGCTACTGTAGGAGCTGCACCATTACTAACATTATCATCACTGTCACCTTCTACATCAGCAGCAGCAGCACTAAAAAGGTCATCTACATTGCATTGTTTTGGTCAGAAAACAACTCTTATCAGCTCATATTTGTGAAAAACAAAATAACACATGGCCACAAATCTGCAGACAAATGGCCCTCTATAGAGATTTCCACCTGCTAAAAAATAGAATATATGCAAGATAAAAATGACAGTTTTTATTCCTGATAAGACAGTGCTTAGTCCTCGTCCACTGAACTGACACAATACCTGTGCTGAATCTGTACACTGAGTGCTCATTTTTCTTTTACAACACAGAAGGAGCCATCCAGTCCTGCAATGCTACCGCCTATGTAATGAGTGCGGCCCTCAGCCCTGGGGCACTGATAGCACTACTGGTCTGCATGCTCATCCTTATAGGTAAGCAGATGAAAGCACAAATGGATGTATGTATGTATGAATGGATGTGTGAGGGACAAATGGATGGGTGTGTGATGGATGGCAAGATGGATGGATAAGCGCAAATCATTAGTGTTGCTTTTCTGGGGTCGTTGCAAAGTTCAACTACTTCAGCAGAACCACCAGGAACTTTACATTCAGCAGTGGTCTGTACTACTAGTAAAAAGTTACCGAAAAGACACAACTCCATGTCTTCTGCTCATAAAATGATACGACCAAGCATGTGTCTTTAAATCGATTGACCACTTTCAGACGTTATCCATATTGCCTGAATGAATTTGCACATGCAGTGGCAGCAAAACAAAGATAAATAACAATTAATGACGCTTTTTACATCTTTCTGTCATGTTTCTGTTGTACATTTTGTTGCTGCTTTTATGAGGAGAGGGCTTTTGTTTAAATAGAAGCCCAGATGATGCCTGGTTTTATGAATGATACACTATCCAACCACTTTGATCAGTGGAACAGAGACGGTGATGGAGTGAATGGGACGGAAGTGTGTGTGTGTGGGGGGGGGGGGGGGGGGGGGGGGGGGGGGGGTTAGAGAGAGCAAACAGGCAAAAGAGCTGCCTCAGCACTTGTATCCCTCTGGAACAGCAGGCTTTAAATAGACAAGGCTTTCCAGACATTTGTGGATTTTTATACAGAGACACGCGCACACACACACGCACAATCGAACATACACATGCATGCACGCACTCACCCTGTCAGAGAGCAAAGATGTTTGGTATTGTCATATTTGAAAATTTTATGAGTTCACTTTTCTCCCTCCCCCCCACTGTACATCTTAGCATCCCACTCCTTAGTGACAGCGAGAAACGACAATGCTGTCACAGTGTTTTGTCTCCCCCGCTCGTGCCTCTGCACATTTCACAACGTGCCGGCAGTGAATGATGGATGATGTGACAGTACGCAGCTTTAACTGTGACTAACATTGCTATCTATTTCTTTTCAGAGCTTTTTCTAATGAGAGCTGTTAAAGCTCTGTCTCCATTAACCAAAGCATATACTGCAGTGAAGTTCAAAAGCAGAGCATCATTTATTCATCATGGCTTTAAAAGCCTCAACAAAAATGTTATGTACAAATCTGAGGCAACCTCTGCTGGGTATAAAAAAAAACAACAACAAAAAAAAAAAAACTGTGTTTGCAGTATATCATGTTTTTGGTGTTCTGGGCTAGATGGCATCCCCTCAAAAGCCTGAAATGAAAACAAATATATCTTTGGCCCTTGAACTAGTAGGAAGCTAGAGCCTGTGCAGAGGAATAGAGCTTCAGTGTAAAAATATATTTTTCATGGCAGCCTTATGGAAAGAAAATATTAGGCAGTTTTTCAGGCTTCCTCTGATAATGAAAGGATGTCATGTTGATTCCAGTGGTGTCAGTGGCTCTAATCTGTACCAATTCCATGCCACTCTGATTGACTGATTGGTAGAAAATGGACTCAACATGCTTCATCAGAGCTCTGAGGGACACAGCACCAACCTCCTGCTAGTCATCATATTGGGATCAGGGGGATAAACAGAGTTTTCACAACTACCATGTGGTGTGAATAACAACACAGGAGCGAGGCATGGGACAGTAATCTTAGTATCTAGACTGCATAATACTTTACCACATACTGTATGCACACACAGAAATTGCTCACGCATTCTGCACGAATCTACATGTTTAGACAAATCACTTCACACCTCTTAACTGCAACTCAATCCATTCTCTCGATGTGCTGTTGCTGTCTTCACATTGTCTCATCTCTCTCTCTCACACACACACATACACACACACACACACTCCACAGACACACATTGACTACCACAACAAACAGGCCAGCACTCTCTCTCTCTCTCTCACACACACACACACACACACACACACACACACACACACACACACACACACACACACACACACACACACACACACACACACACACACGCGCACACACACACACATGCACTCCACAGACACACATTGACTACCACAACAAACAGGCCAGCACACTCTCTCTCTCTCTCTCTCTCTCCAGAGGCTGGACCACCACTATTACATCAATTGTTGGATGATGAGAAAAATGAAAACAAATTTCTGCCTAATTATTTTACAAACAAACAGTCCCTCCATCCGTTCATTTATGGGCCTGATGTGATGAATCCATTCCACTGCGTCGCAGCATCTGCATGCATCCATTCCAATTACCTCCCATCTGCTTGTGATGAACTCCCGTGTGGGGGCAACCAGCGTAGCCCAAGGGTAAATTAACTGTCTTGTCAGGAGCGCTTATCACAACATCTGTACACGTGGGGGACCAGCTTTGTCTGTATAGGAGTCAGCTCTACACAGGTACATATGTTCCCTGCAAAAGTATATTCTGTACAAGGTGTTGTGTTTCCTAAGGCATGCTCATCTCCTAGTTAGACAGTTTGTCAGTGGTTTACAATTCAAGCTTCAGTTTACCTAAAAGGAAGTGACACTCGTGTTATCAGTGAGGAAGGGGTTGACAGAAGTGAGATTATCTGATTGTCCTTTCGAGCGCCACATAATGTGATACATTCTTTAACAGTTTATTGAAGAAGCGGCTGATCCGAGCATGAGGGAGTTCACAACATCAAGTTTTTTACCTCCTAATACTCGTCTCATTAGTGGGAATTTCGAGTAATTGTCTTAGAGCTTGTTTAGTATGCATGGCAGTGTGCGTGCACCGCAGTTTACCACAAACCATGACTTTTTCTTTCAATCCCGTGGCAATTAATTTGCCCCATTCAGGAGGAGAAGAATAAACACAATAGTTACAAACACTGCTTCCCCAATGGAGCCCGGCAAAACAATGTTAGAGGAGAATAACTGTACTTTATCAGTCAAAAGATACTGCATGAAATCCCCATTCACAATGAGCAGGGCTTTTTAGTTAGGCGCAGCTCTTTAGGCAATGAACACATGGGGTGTTATCGCAAGTTATTTCTAGGCCATTTATACCAAATGAAGACAATTACCGGGAACACCAACAAGTCATCGGGGGGTATGGGGGCCACTTTACTTAGGAAACAAACTGAGTTGTGGAAGGAGGTGAATGAAAAAGTGAAATACGGTGTTTTATAGTCAAATCCTGCCTTCCAAGGTCACTTGGGCTTTTGCATACCAATTTATTCGCTTTAAAATCTTGTGAATTTCCAGTACACAGCACATTAGGGCCTGACATCGATCTAGTTTGACTATGAAACAACGTAGCCATATCTCATTTTCACAATGTATGGATGGGGGTTCTGGATGGGTTCAGAGCATCAAACAATCTGTGCCATCCGAGACAGCACAGGCCCCATTATAATTGATTGTCTTTTTTTATCTCTGTGGGCTTGTAGGCATTTGTTTTAGGCAAGAGGCTAAAGATCTGTTCCTAAAGATACATGGTGCCTACTGGTTAATGATCTATCTAAATGCCCCTCCCCTGGCATCCCTTTAGAGGAGTTTCTCATTGTGCCTGCTAAAAGGCAGAAGAAAGGAACTCTGCTTGTGGTTACATGGTAATGCAGTCCATAACTGGCCACAGGAAACAAAATCCAGCTGACAGTATTTTTCTGCATTTATGTTTTAGAAAGAACATGCCAAATTCAAATGATATTGTTAAGTGGGAAGGCATTAATAATCATCCACATTTTGAGTAGTTATAAGCAAAAAACAAAACTTGTGTCCCATTTTACCATATTTGCTGTGAATATATTTTTGCTTTAAGTTTGATCCATATTCTTAATTAAAACAATAGGCTGACTTGCAATCCATAAATGCAAGAGTTTCGCAGTAGTTGTTAACTTATCTGCCATTTGAAAATGTCAATCAGCTGCCAGCTATTATAGATTTACACACAAAAAAAAACCTTACAGTATAAATATTCAAAATTATCACAAAATCATGGTGTGAGATGATGAGTAGAGAAGTAGTCCATCCAGTTGGACGGAAGCTGGTTTGATAATTAAGTCAAGAGCCCCTAAATGCTGTTAAACTGCAGTTCACTTGTTAGTATAGAGTAGGTTTTTAATCATTTCATTAAATTTCAGTAATTTTTTGTATTGTAATTAGTTTTTCTCTTCTTTTTTTATTTGATAAATGAATGTCTCCACAATTTTAATAACGGGAACATTATTATAAGATCCTTTTCTAATTTGATTAATATGTACGTTCTATGTGTTTACCGTATACTGCGCATCAATCCATGTGCACATTCCTCTGCTAATTAATTAGTTGATCAAAACGATTGCTAGATTGCTGTTTATTCTACTATTGAAAATTGAATTGTTAATTATCTCACACTCCCCAGTTTGCATATTTCATTACTAAGTGGATGTAATGTGTTTTTGTCATCACTGAAAATGACATTTGAAATAAATGTGATAAAAGTTTGAGGGAGAAGGGTGCAGCCCTCAGGAGGGAGGGTGGGTGTCTGAGACAAGTGAGACTTGTCTAATCACAAATGTGGGCAGTGATTAAAATAACTAAACTGAAATTAAAGTCTCATTGATTTATCTGTGCATACAGCTTTTGTTTTCCTCTCGCCTCATTAGTTTATAATGTGATTCATCTCAATTGTTTTCCTTTTTTAATCCGCGCTAAATTTTCTGTGTCAATTTTCTCTTTTTGGCAGCGGTTGTCTAGATTTTTTTTTAAGTCCAAAAAGCAGAAGGTCTTTCTTTCACTCGACTTACTATATAGATTGGCCACCATTAGGCCTTTTGAATCATATTTCTGGGCAAGGCAATCAGGATTGTGGAAAATCAATGCTCATGCATTTGAAATGTAAAACTTGATAATATATTATCTTCTCCTGTTGTGCCTTTGCCCTGAGAGGTGAAATGAAAGTTACAATGGGTTTCGAAAAGTACTTGCAAATCCATCATGCACGGGGCATGTTTGACGCACTCATTAACTATAATTATTTTCTTTACTACAGCTGTGTTCTGTAGGACTGAATGCCTTGAATCTGGTATGTTGCTTTTCTTAATAAAATGAAGAGGGATTCCCTTTTTACACTCAAGCTCTTTAAACTAAGCCTGACAATTCATAATCTCTGTCTACGGTGCAGCCAGAGTTTTAGAAGCACATATTTAAAAAAAGATCTGGCTGTAATATGGCTATAATCTTACTATTGAGGTCAATCTGACAAATTAATATTTAACCTCTTTACTGTGTTGTGCCAAAACATGAGGGTGCAACACTTAAATATGCATATCTCGGTTTTATTTGTAAGCCTGCTCAGCTAACCTGTGCATATTTTACCATTAATGTGGAATTACAACTGTGGCCTCTTTTTCTCTGTCTCATTCTGTGTCCCTCTCCGTCAGTTCTTGTCTTGTTGATCCTGACCCTGAAGCGCCACAGGAAAGGCCAGAGGATGGCAGAGGACGAGGAGGACATGAGGGATAACGTCATCAAGTACAATGACGAGGGCGGAGGGGAGCAGGATACTCAGGCTTATGACATGAGCGCTCTGAGGAACCTCTATGACTTCCCAGAAGCCAAGAGCTGTGACTCTGGCCCGGACATCCGCTCGCTGCCACAGTGGATACAAGCAAACCGAGTGGGTGGCGGTGCGGAGGGAACTGCAGCAGCGGCGGCGGCAGACTTCTCCCTTTTTAAAGGCTACATCCGAAAGAAGGTGGAGCAGGCCGATGCTGACCTGTCGGTGCCGCCGTATGACTCTTTCCAGACATACGCCTTTGAGGGCACCAGTTCACCTGCGTTATCACTCAGCTCCATCCACACGCTGTCCACCACCTCGGAGCAAGATTTCTCCTACCTCAGCGACTGGGGGCCACGCTTTAGGCAACTGGCAGGCTACTACGCTCCAGGAAACCCAGAGGAGGAGGGGTCCTAGCACAGTTTCTCCTCTGCAGACTGACATTCAATCCCCCTCCTGTTCCTCCCTCCCCTTCTTTGCTGCCTCCTCACCCTCTGGCACTCTTGAGATCATCAGAGATACACTGCGTACTTATTAAAGACAGAGTACCACTTCTTTGTCTCGCTTGGAAAACTCCCAGTCTCAGACTTTGAACTCCTTTGAGAAAACTTTGAGTTTTTTTTTTACACTTCTCTGTTTGTTTTTTCTGAGTTTTCAGACTTCAATTTGAAGGTTCTTGGGATGATATGAGAAAAAAAGAGAGTGAGAGATATCTAAAACTGCCATTTAGACATGTGAAGGGAGAATTTGTTTCTCCCCAAATGAAAGCCTTTATTTTAATCTATGAAACTTGATTCCAGAGTCTCAACAACAGGGGTAAACCATGCTAAGGCAAACTGTCTGAAAAACATGTATTTATTCAATGGAGGAAATATTTATGTATTTATTTGTTGTTATGTATTTATTTATTTATTTATACCAGGATCATTGTAACAATGGACTCTGTTGAAGTGCTATTGAAAAAGTGAGGGGAGAAGGAATTAAAGGCAACATGAAAGAAAGAAAGAAAGAAAGAAAGAAAGAAAGAAAGAAAGAAAGAAAGAAAGAAAGAAAGAAAGAAAGAAAGAAAGAAAGAAAGAAAGACAGACTGCAGTGGCAGCCGACTTCCACACATACTGGTGCAGAGATGACATCTGGGTCATATAAAAATGACATTCTGAAAAATATTTGTATTTATTTTCTATGACTACTTTTGTAAAATAAGCAACTTACAGATATATGAAAGAGGGAACAAAGGGAATGAAATAACTGCAGATGTCAACAGCTGCCAGTTCAGTCTGAATGGCTGAGAATGACACACTTTTGCTGAATTTTGGTGATTCATAAAAAAAAATGTTTTTGAAGGTCACAAACTGAGGACAACTGTGTGACAAAGGTTTCATTTTTTTATCCTTTCCCACAGCCACTTTTAAGGCAATAAGGCACAAACCACAACACTTATTTAAGACAAAACAAAATGACTGTTTCATGGAATTGACTGGTGGCCAGCTTTGTCCCACAGGGAGCCA
Organism: Embiotoca jacksoni; assembly: GCF_022577435.1. Lineage (NCBI taxonomy): Eukaryota > Metazoa > Chordata > Actinopteri > Embiotocidae > Embiotoca > Embiotoca jacksoni. The sequence goes on from NW_027185229.1 coordinate 22,185,357, forward strand.
ATCTTCATTCCAGATTTGTGTGTGAATGTGTACAATATGTTCAGTTCATTTTATATCCTGATTTTGCTTTTGATATTTTTATCTTATTTTGGGAAGGGGAGGGGGAACTCGTAATAACAAAATGGTTGTGTCTAATTAAAGAGGGACAGATTTTACTGGGTACCATGAATGGACTGGTCACATCCACCTGATACTCCCAACCTTTTCAGTGTTGACCTTAACTTGCAAATATATGGAATATTTGAAAGAAAAAAAAGATGAAGACAAATAAATATTTAATTTTTTTGGTAAAAAAAAACTTGCATCTCACTGTGTGCAATAAACTATAATTTCTCAGTGAAGTTCTCTTTAAATGAGATCACAGTGAAAGTAAATAGAGCATCTGTGTTACTAATTATTGTTTGCCACTTGTTTGCTGAAGATGTCTTCTGAATTATGAATAATTGTTGAGCCAGCTTTTGTTTACACCAGGGGTAGATTCAGGGAATAGTCCTAGATGGAAACAAACAGACCATATGACAGGCCACAGCTAAACAAAGACTCTCCTCTCAGCATGTCTCCCTCCTGGCTGCCTTCTGCCAAACTACTGTAATTGTCGTAGTCACCAGAGGATGCGGAGGCAATATGAAGTTGCTTTCATCTTTATGATCTGCTGCTAAAATGGCCAGTCAGACAGCGGCCGGGATTCACATTCAACTGCGTTCATAACTTGTTTTCAAAGAAATGTCAGCTTTTTTCGGTCAGTAGTAGGTCTACTGCAGCCCGCTGATAGTTTGCTGTGAACTGACATTGAACTGTATATCAAACATAAATTATCCATCAGTGCCAGACAAAAAAAAATAGGCTTTATCCAGATTTTTGCTGTTATTGAACTCAAGTTGCAGAAACTTAAAAAAAACCAAAAAAAACTACTGCAACTGTTACCCTTTGTTTTGTCTATTTACAAGCACAGGAGTGATGCCACAATTAGCAGCACAACTTGATTTAATTGTGTTGCTGTAGGGATTTAAATTTTCATGAATTATTTGAACCACCATCTGAAAACTGTATAATTAACTAAGGATAGGTACGGGTCGTCTGAAAAAAAACCAAACTGCAGAGTAATTACGTTAGCTGAAAGAAGAAACTAAAATGAATTTTACTATTTTAATCCCATTTTACATTCCTGCCTTTATCAATATACAACATACTCTATTATCCTGTATCGACCTATACTGCATCAGTGTTTGTATTTATTTGTGTATCTTTGCCAAGGAGTGGTTTGGACATCCATTATTAATCACAGCTCTTAGCCTAACAGCATTTACTAACTGACAAGCAAATGTTATAGTCTGGATGGATATACACAGATGTAGGTCAGCGTGAGCTCCATGGTCACAGTCATAACAGGGAGGCTCTAATATAAACATATCCATTTGAAGAAAGTCTGTACAACACATTGTTGTTTGGATGGCCACAGGTCATGTGACTAATACTATAATGCCGAGGTTAAGCACATGTTCAGGGGAAAAAAGCTCCCCTGGTCACTTTATACCTTCCCTTTCTTAGCCTCTTATTCATCCTCTGTCACTGTCAGAGAAAATGTCACTCCTTAGTGATGACCTACAAATGTGAACATATGAGTGTGTTGCCATAAATCAGAACCTTTCCCTCCAACTCCAAGGGCAACATTAGGCCCATCATTAGTTATGCAGATAGACGTTTGGTGACTGACAGTTCTCTAGGGGGATAGCTTTGTGCACATTTAATATCCTCTTCTGTTCTCTGTACTTCACAGGGTAATGACAATTGATTAGACATTGGGGCGGTGGGGGGGTATGAATGTGAACTGCAGAAAATATCAATCATATATAGCCTAATAGCATCAGTTATTTAGTTTTCAGACACACTTTAAAAAAAAAAAAAAAAAAAAAAAAGTGCTCACCTTCAGCAGGGTAACAACAAATCCATTTAGCAAAAGTTCACTGCATAAACAAACCAGACTTACACTGCAAAGCAAATGCAGCTCTCTGACAAGCTGATGTAATAAAATGAGATGACCATTACAGTTAAATGCCCACTGACTTCTTATAAACCTGCTCTCAGGTCAATAACTGGGAAGAGTGTGTATTATTCTCAAAATGACACCGTTTTCATGCCCAGACAAGCATTTAATTCAAAGCTTAGATATGTTTTTTGTTTCCATTGTTTTTGTGACAGTACATTACCTGGGCCTGCAACATTTTTTTCAATTTCTATTAGAGAAAAATGAATAAAAAAAACATGTATTTGTATAGTTCTTTTAAAACTCTGAAATGAAACAGCCTTGCGCAATCAAACATGTATGACTAGAATAATACAAGATGAGGGAAACAAAAAAAAGGGAATAAAGGCAACCAATAAGAACAAGCAAGTTATTTTTTTAAATGCAGCACAGCAGGAGCCTTTACCAGCATGCTTTGGGTGAGGCAGGCTACATGTTGGGCAGGCCCATGGTTTTTCACAGGGATAAAACATAAAGATGGACCAATGAGCAATTACTAAAGCGTCTTCAGCGAACCTGCATTCCTTTGGATCGTGGAAGGACCCATAGCACCTGGAGGAAACCCAAGAAGTAAGGTGGATGAAATGCAAACTCCACATAAAGTACCAATGAAGTCAAAGAACACCTCTACTTTGAGGCCAGTATTGCCCCATCAAATGACTACACTTCTACAAAATAGGTTTAAAAACAATAAGGTGACATTGAGTCGGCTGTTGCCAGAGCTCCTTGGGGAGATTGTTCCAAATCACAGGTCCTAATGGAAAAAGTTCAAAGGTCAGGTCACCACTTCTTTTATTTCTGAAAGCTGGAGGGTCAGAGGCAATGCACTGGCTCACAGAAGGATGAAATATTGTAATGCGGTATGGCCAGCAGCCAGACCTAACTAGGTCTTAAAGGTGATCAGAAAAAGGTAAGTTGGAGTAATGATTTAGATTTTTGCTATCTGGTGATTTATTGATTGATTAATAGAGAGAGTAACGGTAGTCAAAACTTTGTAATCTAAACAAGGAGAAAAATGGCATAAAAATGTTCTACAGGCAACTTTTTTTGACATTACGAAGTGAAGCAAGACATTAATGGGAATTGACAGGTTTATACAGATTTGTCCTGCTTTCTTCATTTTTCTCAAGGTAAAAGTGTCGCCTTTTATATAATGGATTAGAGCACCCTATTGACTCATGCACGAATGTCTATCCTTCCTTTTTTAGACTTGTCCTTGATGTCTGGTTCAAGTGAGTGTCTTGCCACCATCAAAAGCCCCATCAGTGTACGAGTATTATCTACAGAACTCAGAGCAAGCCTTTAGAAGAAACTCTCTTTACACAATGATGTAGTGGAATGAGTGGACAGTGATTATTGCCTCAGTGAATGTTTGATATGTAGGGAGCAAGAGGATTTTTTTTTTTTCTCAATTTGGTTTGTGTCATCATAATGAATGCTGACTCCACGGATTTATGATAAAGCTACAATAAACATCTCTCCCTTCAGCAACTCTCCTAGGGCTCTAAAAGTTGTTTTCCCAACCAACAGTACGAGGCCAGATTTTTCTAAATTAAATTTTTTGCCTCTTTTGTTTGGTTGGTTGGTATGGTGCACAGGTGCACATAATTGCCCAAAGCTTTACCAGATGTTGGCAGTTTGATCCTTACCAAGTTGGATTTGTGAGAGGAATAAAGAGGTGGATTCTGTCTCTTTCTATTTTGGATTTATTCAATTCCATCCCCAGTAAAAGTGTCTCTGCAGCATAATTGTGTTGTTGCAATTTAAGTGAAAAAAATCTGGTCCACCGCTTTAGTTGTTCGTCTGGTCTGACCCTTGCTAATGCCCTGGTGGTTTTGACCACTAGGGTATTTAAAGCTGCTGTTTCTTTGGTGATGTTTTTTTGTCTGTGGGCTGAGGGAATGCTTTTTGCCTGTTTTACTTTGTAAAATCAGCACAGTGAAAATACTGAGCTCTGAATCATGTTTCTGGATTGTTCTCTAATTGTTGTTCTAAAACTCCCAAATTTGTTGGCCACATAAACATATCAAAAGGTTGAGGTGGGTGATACAATTTTACACAGTTAAGGGTTAAGTGATGAGACACTTCACCTTGGAAATTACATGGAGCACATTTGTGGCCCGCACAGTGTTGGTTGCTCACATAAATCACCAACAAGCATTTCTCTTCAAAGACATAGTGGAAGATTAAGATTCTTCGAAAAGCTGTACCTGCCATTAGTTTTGTAGCAGTCAATTTAAGTGTGCAGACCTGAGTTAAAGGTCGGTGGTGACTCCTCTATAACTCATTGTGCATTGGCAGTGCGGCAGACACTTGATTTGATGCTGTCTGTTAGTACATTTGAGTCTCCCTCTGCAGCATCTCTGTCACTTTAAATAAAGGAGGACATCTTACTGCGGCCTCACTATAAAGTGTGAGTAACATGAATGCAATAGTCTGTTGACATGCAGCTTGTGTGCGTGCTGTGCATTACTGCAAAGCTTTATGCATGAGGAAAAAAGTACTAAAAGACAGAGGACTTAATATTATATTGTGATATAATGTACAAAAATATCAGGTCGAAAAACCTGCACAGTATTACTCATGCAGCTTGTTTCTGTGAAATCACTAGAGGAAAGAAAATATTACAAATATGTAAAACACTTGTGATCACATGTGTGATTCTTTTAACTATAAGCCAAAATTGCTGGATTTTTTTTTTTTCTTTTAATTTATTTGTGACTAAGAACAACATTCATCAATCTCACATAAAAGCAACCTGCATAATTGTATTGGATACAAATATAACAATTAGCTGCAAATGTTTCTACATAGTATCAGCTTAAGTCATTTATTCTGACAAAGATGTTATTTTAAGCATGCAATATTTTATTGACCTAATGATCACTTCTCTTGATTGATTCCATTTTGTGGAAAAGCAATCAACTCCTAATTAACTTCAAGTTGTTTTTTTTTATAATTTATTTTCACAATTTTGTCAAAGATTACTGAGCTACATACATCTCTAATCTTATTTCATCTGAAACTGCAGAGGAAATCCTAAAAGTTTGCTTGATTCCATTAGCAGTATTGTTACTGCTGCATCATCGGCTTTGCCCATTTTCCCAAAGTGTAGATTGCATTAATTCTCTCTCTCTCTTTGTGAATAAGATCAAAAGTGTCTGAGCCAGTGTCATCTCCTCCCTCTCTTCCCCTATCCTCTGCATTTCACGCTCAATGGTCCTGGTACATTTTTCTCCCATCTCATTCCTAGATCTAAATAAGCCGGTAAACAGTATAAAACCCTCCTCTTGTCCTTGTGGCATTTTACCATCCTCTTTGTTTAAAAATGTAAGTTGTTCAGTGTTTCCTGGTGTGCTTACCGTAATCAACAGTTCTTTGTTATCTGGCTGTGTACATTTATGCCTCAATTCAACCATGAGAAGCCAATTTTCCATTATTTTCCTTCTCAAAACTGTTGGCCCAACTCTATGCTGCCTAAAGTAGGAAAAATTCTTTAAAAATAACCAGCTGACAAATGCTTTATATGTATGATACATTTTTGTCAAGTTTCATTCAAGTTTCCATAGATTCCTCTCCACTAAAACAGTATTTAGTTCTCAAATGGCACATGCATTCATGGTGATGCAGGAGAATGAAAAAGAGCAGAATATCACAGATCAATAAAAACATTTGGTGGGCAAAGAAATTGACACATTTCAGCCTTAAGCCACTGTCAGGAATAATGGAAGAGAATTCTCTATGTTAGAACTGTTGGATCTCAGTGCAGCCTTTTGCTCTGGAGACCACAGTATCCTAATCAACAGACTTAGGCACGGGGTGGATATCTCTGAGTCAGCCCTGTGGTTCTCCTTCCATCTCTCTGATAGGGCTTTTTTAGTTGCTGCCAGTAACCATGCCTCCCCTTCTGCAGCCCAGTCGTGTGGTGTGCCACAATAAGCATCCTTCCCCTTTGGCACGTAGTACATCTTGTTACTGCTATGCAAATTATGTTTAGCTATACCTTATTTCTTAACCCTCAGATTTTTTTATTTTTTTTTATTTTTTTCCATGATGGTCTAAATGCCATTAGAAATGGGATGGCTAATTATTTACTACAGATCTATTCAGATGTCCCGAAGAGCCAATTCAGACCAAAAATGATTTAAAACTAACAGCTACTCAATTCACCAGTCTGCAACATTCTGAAACCTAATTATGACAAAATTTCAGTCGGATAAAAGTGATGACATTTTATATCCAAAAGGTTAACTTCACTGTGACATCATAATGCTCCACAAAAAAAGCTTTTCTGGCCTTTATTTTAGTGCCATAACTCCAGAAAAGAAGGGAGATTGCACACCAACATCCATATTCGAAACATCGTTGTCACGGCAACAACTTTGTGTTTTATCAGAATCAGCTCTAAACTATGTTGTTCACATGACGGCCGCGTCGCGTATCCTGCATCTGTTTGTGGCGTTGGCTGTGCACCTCCTCAGAAATTGAGGCAACGCGTACGTAAGATGCAATATACACATGACCAGTAAGGCCGGTGTAGGGGCAGTATGGAATGACGGAAATATGGAGTAGGGATGGTGTGTCTCCCTGTGGTCCCCTGTGAAGTCGTGATCCCCTCAGTTGTCACCATGCTTATCGTTTCCATCAGGCAAATCAACATGTTCTATTGTATCGTTTGTTCTCTGGTGTGCCTTTGAGTGGAGTTGTCCATTATGACACAGAGTAGAGAGGCAAGTATTTGAGCAATCCTGTTCATAGTGCAAACTGTTGTAAACTTGAACATGTGGTTCAAAAGAAAGTATATCTGCAGCCTTAGTCTTCACTGCATACTTTCTAATATGAGTATGCACAGATATGGATTTAAACTGCAGCTTGGCTGGTTTGCAAGGTGGAAATTCTAATTTAATCTCCATTTTAATTATTATTTTCATACTTTGTCCATTTGCCTTGTGTTTTATCTTGCATTGTAGAGCACTCAGTCTGGCCTAGAAAAATAACCTTTCTTAATTACTTAAATTGAATCATGTAATAGTTGCTTGTTAGAAATTGAATGGGAATTTTAGATACCATTCTCTACTGACAAATATATTATTACACATGCTGAATATCATTGGTATAACATTTTTAATAGATGGCTTGGTCGTAAAAAAAAAGTGTCACGGATAACGCTGAAATTTCACAATCCTTTGCACCTTTCTGGCAAGATAGCAAAACAATCTAACTGCCAAGTTTACATAGTTGAACGGTAGCTTGATCTACTTCATCTCTTTCCAAATGCCCTTGAGACTTCTTTTTTCTGTGGCCTTGCTTTCTGTAAGGCTCAGCCAGAGCTGTTTGATGATACCTACCCCTCTAACAACATCACTACACCTGAGCTGACATCATCCTAGCTACCATAAATGTTTTCAGAAAAAGAACCTCTCTTGTCACTTAACGGGAGGACCCTTGAGGCATCAACCTTTAAAAATAAAATGAAATAAAATGCCACGTTGAAAGAGCTGAAGGCAGTCATGTTTGATGTCATCATATGCCCCACAACAAAAAGCTACTTTTGTTTGCCTTTTAAGCTCCATACAGGGTCCAACACATTCTGATCCAGTCCCTGCAACACAGTGTGCATACTAATATAATTTAAACCAAGCCAATTAACCATCACCTTGCAAAGCCTTACCCAAGGAGACATACTGAGGAGGCCATACCTACAAGTTGTCTTATTGAACATGTAGTACTTCATCAGTGTTCACATATAAGAATAATAGATAAATGAATGGGTGTCTAGTCAGTTGATCTCTCTACTAGGAGGTATTTCAAGCCTGAGCTTCTTATCCCACGTGGAGGTAGACCGAGTCTCTCGTGCCTAAAGCTGTACTGTATTAGTCTCAATGTATTATAAGGAAGACACATATGGGGCATATATCAGTGCATGCAGAGGTGTTCTTCAACTATCCTCGACAATTTCTTGCCCCGGTTGGATCAATTGTCCTCTAAATAGAGATCGTAATTCCGCTCAGGGTTGACAAAGTACCAAACTCGTCAAGGGCAAGGGTAGAGCTATCGTCTTTTGCTTCTCAAAAAGTGTCTTCGATGCCTTTGCTTTTTGTTGAATTGCTCTGTAAGTCATCTTGTTTTTGTTGTTTTAGACCCAATTTTGGGGGTCATGATTTATATCTTTGTGGATACTAGACGTGTTATTATCCCACTTGATTGACTATTCAAACATTTATAGTGACCCTGTCAACAAGAACTACCCAACAACAATGACCAATCTCTTGAAACTGACATACAATATACAGTAACAATGCTACGTACACTCCAATTAAATGGTAACTGAACCATGATACTAAAGGGTTTTACTGCCAGTTTGATAAGCTCGCCGGCACTCTGTTTTTACACTTGTGCGAAAATTGGCTATAAAATGGCATTTGGTACAACAGATGTTGTTGGGGTTAAGAGAAACTTAATGTACAAGGCGTGTGATTCACTTGTGTCTCGCATGAATGAGCATTGTGAGATCAAAACTTTGCCATGACTTTGTCAATAGAAAAGTCATCAATGCTGTGATGATCCATTGCTTTTCAACCCAAGGCAATATTCTAAGGTCATCTCAATAAAAAGGGCTGAAGAGGCTACTTCAACACTGGACCTAAGAGGGCGGTGAGTCTCAGCCTCACTCTTTGATTAGAATCACATGTGCTTGCATTAATAAGAGACAATCTAGTTACGGTCATTCCAATTGACACGTCCTTTAATTAGAAAAGGAAGAGATCCTGTTTAATTAAAATAATCAAAAGGGCTGCAAAGGGTTTGCAAACCATCTCATAACTGACTAGCTGCGGCCCTTCTGGTTAGATTTTGCATGACCTCAAGTGTCTGAGTGTTTTTCCACACAGTTCAAAAATGTGCAGGTAAATTATGCTGTAGATGTTAGTTATCCATATTAACTGTTGACCCTGTGATTGACTGGTGACCTGTGTACACTCAGTACAAGATTGAATCGAATACATTTAGAGTGCAGAAGCTTATGATTTGAATGGAAGAGAAGCCAGTTCAAAGCACAGACCTCAAACCCGCTGGAGGTTTTTTTATGACACAATACTCAGAATATTCGTTAAAATGTGTAAAGATATAGTTTCACATTTTGGAAAAAAAAATAATACTTATTAACTTTTTGGCAGTTGGGCATTAAGATCGATACTGTTCTTGTGTCTGTGCGATAAATACAGAAGTAGTTTCAGCAGATAGTTAGCTTACCTTTGCACAAAGGCTGAATAAAAGGGGAAACTCCCAACCTCACGTTGTCCAACTGTAACAAAACTTGAATTTTTTTCAGGTAATTGTTAAATCGTATAGTAGTTTAAATGTGTTTCAACACCTTAATGTTGAGGGTAGAATTTTTAATCGAAATGCTGAATAACTTATTTATTCATGTCCTTGAAAGAAGTCAATTCAATAGTCAATTTGTACATGTGTAATGTAAAAACACAGAACAAAACCTCAGTGTCCAATGCCGGCTGTGCTCCAGGGCCAGGCAGTACTTTATAGCGATATCTAATGTATTTTTGAAGGCAGTTATAAATTGGTGGAAGAGGTAATGTCACTAAAGTCAGACTCAAAAAATAATCCTGTCAGGATTTAGATTCAGGATTGTTTGCTCATTGACAGTTGAATCTGACTAAAGCACATCCACAAAGTCCAAAAGGGAAATTATTTGTTGAGTGTTACACTCATAACATGAAAAAGTTTTTTGTTTTTTTAAATGCTTTCACTTTTAAGAAATGAATATTTACTTTTTCAGAGAAATACTTAACATTTGAAAGATTTCAGGAGCTCCTCAGAAAAAAAAAATGTATTTTTGTGCCTCAGTGTCAGTATGGAGCTTTATTTCTGCTTCAAATAGTGTGTTACGCTATATGGAAATGTATTGTTGACATCTCCTCTCCAGTTAGCTCTGACATTTCAACTATGAAGAGAGGAAGCAGACATGAAGACTTGGCCTTCATACGTTATTAACTGCACGGCAGCTGAGACGAGTTGCCCTGGTGGACAGAGACAGCAGCTGATTTCTCCGACAGTCAGGTAATCCATCCACAAACAATGTCAATCAGAAATCCATTGATTTGAATGTATCTGCAAACAATACTGTACAATGTCTGTTTATTTTGTCTGTGATGGTCGATCCATGAGAGAAAAAAGTCTCTATCCCAAAATACATGCGATCAATGGTTTACAGCAAAGCCAATTTAGCTACCTTCATTTTACTAATAGAGTGTTTATCCACATCCCATTTCCCCCGTCCCTGCTATGTTTATGTCAACATTGGCAGGATATTGGGCTCGGATGTGTCAGAATCAAAAGCAATCCCACACCTCAGAATGGTCCCCAGAACAGAGATATAAAAAACGAACAGAATAATTAGATGAGATTCTTTGTTGAAGGTTGCCAAGCATTACCATGATAATAGAAATGTAATTAGTAATAACACCTAGAAAGTGGAGCTTGTCACTTGGGTTTGCGACATTCTAATTCCCTTCTTTCTTTCTTTTTTTTTTTTTAAAACCTGTGATTAGACAATTTGTGGTGTTGTAAGGCTCGCTCCGACTTTGAATGAGTCTTTATAGCTTTGTCGAATGAAATAATGTGAACCGCCTATCTGGGTATTTTTTGTACGTGCTGAAATTATGGGTTTATTGAAGCTGTATAATTGCATTTTATTGTTTCTTTCTTTCACCTTTCCCTTTCTCTTGTGGCTCATACCCCATCCGCCCTCAGAGCAAAGTCCGTTTTTTTTTTAAATTTCTATTTCGCTTCTGTACAGCAAATTTGATCTCCTTTCATTATGCAAATCAATTTAATTTCAGCTAAAACCTGGACAGTGCAATTGAGGGAGCCTAGTGAGAAAGGAAGATGAATTAGAAAAAGATGAAAAGGAAATACAACAAAATGCATTTAGAATGAAGCATTAGATTTACCCTCAATCTAATTTTAATAGATTAAACCTCTCCAGTTTGGACTTTTTGTCCATGAAACAGTTCAAGTTGATTTAGGTTGACACCTGTTTTGCCCTAAAACAACTGCATTCCTTGGCCAATGTCGGAGGGTGCGAGGGAGATTGGAGCTTTAGGATAAACTGTCTCAGTGATTACCCTCTCTGTCTTGTACTCTAAGTCAACATTATAAATCTCAGCAGAGACAATGGAGCAGTATCAGCCAACTCTAAAAGCCAATTACTTTTTCAGTGACCTGGCTCATGTAATATTTACAGCGATATAGTGGGTTTTACTCACTTCAAGTCTCTGAAATTGTGATGTGGATATAATAGAATTATTACTTTAGTTTCAATATTGGTCTACATAAAATGGGGCTGTTGCTCCAGTGTGACAGGAAATGTTTTACAGCCACACAAAGACGAGACAGATTTTTTTCAACATTTTATATTAAGTATAATGTAGTTTATTTTCTTATTTTGCATATCAAGGATTTTCTAAAAATATATTTTTTTTACTTAGCTTTGATGTTAATTTAATGCACATCACACACGCTTAGACAGTCTGACATGTTCATCATTGAAATTTCTTTTAAATTGCTGCTTTTCCTTCTACGCTCTTTACAAATACAATTACTATCACTAAAGATTTCACAATCAAGTAGTTCGCTAAGTGATGTGAAGGCAACAGGCCAGACCCCATGGTGAGAAGGTTGCAGCTCCTCTCCCCATGGAACCATCCAACAAGTGTGCGCATGCTTTGATTTTTGTGTTTGTATGTGTGTTTGTGGGTTTAAGTGTGTCTGTATGGGGCTACACAGACACTGGGATGAGTACAAACTCTCTCAGCTGGCCCAGTCCCTGCCCACGCCAAGCTGCCCAAAGCGCACACGCACACGCACACACACACACACACACACACACACACACACACACACACACACACACACACACACACTCCAAACACACATACACATACACTGAATGCCATTGGCAAGGTTATTACTCAGACTCATGTGTCCTTACAATCTCCTTCTGTTCTCTGCTTTCTGATTTATTCTTTTTGTATGAAAAATAATGAGGACGTCATTGCAAATACATCAAATGAGCCCAACGTCATTTCCATGAGTGTGGGAGGATTTGTATTTTAGCAGAATAAAATAAACAGGGTAAGTGCACACTTATAACAGACATTAATTTGGTTTTTTGCTTGTGAGGAATCTCTCTCAAATGAAACAACACTTTAGACTCCAAAACCACCACTGAATCAACACAGGACAATAAATCTGCATATTGCCATAATAAGCATCACAGATTCACGTGTAAAAATTGGCATTAGGTAAAGCTGTCTAAACTTCCAGTTGTCTTGTTTCCCTCTGATTCTCCTTAGTCACCTTATTCAAAACAAACAAACAAAAAATACCTATAAAATGCCCAATGGTTTGTCACCGGGACATATTGTGTGTTTATGGTATTTGTGGCCCTGGTTTGAGTCAAGACCAATTGCTGCCAACTCCTGTTTCTTGGCCTTCACTTGACAAGCTTTTCTGCCCAGGTTTTTGAGTCACATTTTCAGAAACAGAGTGTTGTGCTACCTAAATAAAGGTGACTGGTTCTGTGGATCACGCGTAGATTAAACCTTGTTTTGATGCTACTGTGATCAACAGCAAAGTCAGAGTTGACCATTTCTAACTAATTATCATATCTGTGGTGTCAGTGTCATTCCATCGCACAATAAAGATGCTTATCAATCAAACAAAATGTCAAAGTGGATGATTTGGTATTTCACAGTCACATATCCATCCACAGCGATGGGTGCTACAGACATTACTAAACAAGTTGAGGATATATTTGGATTCAACACATTTTAAATGTATAAACCTTTTTTACCACCCACATTTTGACAGGTGTATTGATGATGGTTTCATACTGGGGGGTTCCTACTTTTGTGCATGTTGGTTCACTGTCATGGCTTCCTGGAACACTTAATAGGACTGAGCCATCATTAGTACACCTGTGGTTTTCCCACAATGACAAGTCAAAAATATCTGTTGTGAAAAAGGTATATTTCTCATAAGAAACATTTTGGGCTCTATTTTAAAAATATCAGCACATAGAGATTTATCATCTGGACCCAAAGTAAGGCGAATGGTTTAAAGCAGCTGTTGTACGTCTCTTAGTTAATCACCGGTGTGTTTTGGGCGTAACATGAATAAAAGCCAGGAGCATTTGCGACTCACCGGATTGCTATTATAATGGCAGATTTTCCAAGAAGTAGGAAAGAATCCTTCTCTGCAGAGGAAACAGAAAACAATAATCTTTTACACTGTAATATTTTCTATTCATATCTAGCATGTTATTTCACTGCTGCATGCCCCTGTGTGTGTGTGTACAAGCACCCACCTGTGTAAACCATTGACTTCATATAAAAGTGAACATAGCTTCTCGGTCTGAAAAATGAGGCCAATGTAGAAGTGCCCTAAGCTGCAATACCACCGAGTGCCACTAGAGGTAGGCTCCAAAAAGCCTCCGGTTCCATAGACTCCCATTCAACTTGTTTCATGAAATACGAAATCTATAAATTTTTCCACTTGTCATTTTGGTGTTGTTAGCTAAAGTCACCCCTTTTTATTAGTTTTCTGGCGGTCCATATGGAAATAATCCCATCATTAGTTAGAGAATAGGCCTCTTGTTTTAGGGGGCATGTCTGATTGACAGTCCTGTGGTGCGGTCAGGTTTGCGTATTATTGTCAGGGTTTCCAATCTGATCGAGTCAGATCCACAGCTCACTCATCCCCATGTTGTCTAAATTTGGAATTTTGCAGTGAAATTACAGGTACACTAATTCACAAGATTGATAAACCTTTCAAAAATTGTAGCAGATTTGCAATTTACTTTATTTCTTTAATTATCACAAAAATGGTTTATAATTTCAAGCTAAACCAAGAAAGAATGACATTGTTGCCTGTGCTTTATACCAAAAATCTTTGAACGGTTCAGCATATATAGTGCTTAGATGGGATGCTGATGTCAAAAAAATTATACAAACTGTGTTGAAAACAACGACAGTTTCTACATCCTATTTTTGCTCATTCTGTTGGCTGCGCCTGACCAACAGGTCGACCCAAGGGTATCGTTTTTATTCTTACTGTGGTGGAGACATCTGCTTCAAACTGCTCACAGCTACTACTGCAGTCTTCACAAAATCACTATGTTTTTAATGGAATACAATTGACATGACATGAACAAATGTTGAAGTAGTTTTAGTTTTCCAGTGGCAATCTACATGAACAATAATGACTGTCATGTCAGAATGCTTTCATAAAACTGAAACTTCCTCAAGTCCCAAAGTCTTTGAGTCTCTGAGGCAGATGCCATCATATCTATATTCAATTCACAATGACTGGTATCCTGTTGCTTCTCCAGTCATTGAGTCAAGGCTGCTGCAACATTTGTTCTATAGATGAAAAAGAGCTTCAGAAATACAGCTTCCGTTCCAATGATTCAATTATAAGTCATTCTGGGCTTATTTGTCATTTAGACACAGAAGAAAAGTAAATTATCTTACCTCAATAGAATAATAAAGTTGTTGTTGTTGTTGTTCTTTTACACTTGAATAGTTATGTGTTAGTTATGCTTTTTAACTTTTTCGTTAGTTTTGATTTTTTTTTTTTTATGCACCACTACACCAAGACAGATTCCGTGTACATGAAACTGTCTTGCCAATAAATCTAGTCCTCATTCCCGTTTGTTCATTTTAAATTGTGACATTTTAGCATTGGCTTAATAAACACTTCACAAAATTGCTTTCTAAATTATTGTGTAATCTTTCAGTTCATGTGGACAAAACAAATGTGAACACAGAAAAATTAACTACTAATGATTACTTTCTTGAAGCTGTCGGAAAAGACGAGTCATTAGAGAAGGATTTAAATGGACTGATGTCTAAACTCTTGAATACGTTTATTTGGTAACCTATTCCTATTTCTCGTAATGGATCAAAATCCCCTTTACCATTGGAATTTATTTTAATCCAGTGTATGTTTAACAGGACGCGTTCATTATACACCCAACTAGCATATACAGCATTTGCCCTTTGCTGAGTAAGCTGGTAGTGCAGGAGAGCAGATATGCTACACAATTAATTACCCGTGTTTGTATATCATTAATTTTTATTAAAGCCAGCGGCAAATGTGAGTGCAATGATTCTCTCCATGCATTGATAAAACAGATAAACAGATCATTAGCCTTTTGCAGGTCCATAGAGAGAAAATAATGCACTTGTAGAAAGGTAAAAAAAAAATTAAAAAAAATGAACTATAATCAATGTTCTGTGATGTCCTCTAAATAATTCTGAAATGAAACATAATGATGTCTGGATACAGTCCTTGGCTCAGAAAGAGTGGACCTCTTGAAATCAGCAGAGGCAATCAATAATATGCTTGTCAAAGCGGAAGGGTTGGTTAAATTATGGACAAATACCAATCATTACCATTAACTGTGTGGTTCATTAGACAGTATCCTCCATATAATTTAATTAATTTCAAATGCCTCTAATAGTGCATGTCTTTATTGAGAGATATCAGTCAGTCAGCTATAAAGTCTGCAAACTGACCCAATGATTTTTAGCCAAAACCACTTTAAGCTTTACAATTATTATTTCTGATTCTGGTCTATGCAGGTGACTGACCACTTATACTCTGGCAATGCATCACTAGTTTACTGCTGTTCTCAAACCAAAGGAGAAGCTGTTGCTTTATAATGTAAATTGATTTTTTTTTTTTTTTTTTTTTTTTTTTTTTAATGGTGTGATGCTGGATCATCTGCTGCAGAGGAGGAATTCATTGCAGTATGACATCCAAGGTATAACCAAAATTAAATATTTTGAATAATTGTACTATAGGCACCAGTATATGAAATACTGGCAACTCCATCTTTTACCCAAACAGCACCCAAAAATGTACCTCTAGCGTTCAGTGTTAGTGCAGCTGTACTAGTAGTCGCAGGGGCTTGTAATTGCCATGGTAAGTGCAAATAAGTGCAATTATCAAAGCATGGTAATTGCCTCTCGTCTCGTCCCCCTATCTCTGTTTTTCTTTTCCGCACTCTCTGTCCCTTCCCTAATGATCTTCTCATTTTGGTAGACAGATCTGCTGCAGATTAGAATCTGGGACCTGGACGACAGCAGAAATAAATAATGGTCATTAGAACGTGTTCAACCAACGCAGCACCGAGAAGTAACTTGCTCATTTCCTGCATACGCGAAGCCTCTATGGCTTTTCTGCTTCTTTTTTTTTCAACGAGATTTATAGATGAGTAAAAATAGGGCTGTGAATCTGATTTATCACAACAAAGCTCTTTGGCTGGATCTCTCTGCCACAGTGCCCATGGTCCTCTGAGGAGAGCTTCACCTGGCATCCAGCCACCAACCACTCCATCTCATCCTCTGTCCCTCCCTCCCCATGTGTTTTTATGGTTCTGTGGCGCAGAGCTAATTTCTGTCAATTTCGAAAAAGCACTCTGTTACACAGTGAAATGGGTCTCCGAAGAGGTCATAAGGGAGGAATTTTCTGGTTGATGAGATGTTATTCTGTGTCAAATCATTTGTGAGATCCACTGTGTTTGGCAACAAATATTCTAACTTCCAATTTTAATCATGTCGACAAAAAAATATGTCATATTAGGCTACTTCCCACAAGCATTGGCAAAATAATCAATAAGGCATGAGCAGGGAATTATCAGTATGATGCTGTTGACAAATCCTCTTTTTATTGCAATACAGTATTTGTGCTGGAACTTACGCTGTCTTTTGTTTAGCCAGGGTCACAACATACAATCTATTTTTAAAAGCATTGTTGGCAATATTTAGTTATACTTATGGAGTATGCACAATATCCGAAGATAGCTTTTGATATAGCCTAATACAGACTAAAAATACTTCAACTTTGGCTTTTAAATTGAGGACTACAGTAACTTCTACATTATACCGCAGAATTGTCATTATTGTTTTATGACAATACAGGGAAATAAAAACATCTTTCAGCGGCTATGGCTGATCCAAAGTCGAAGCACAAGAGACATATTTGAGAACATTTTGGTCAAAACAAAACAAAAGCTTTAGAAAAGATTCCACCCAGAGTATTGAAATTTCCACCGGTGTGCTCATTTAAAATGGAAAATAAAATCCTTATTGCTTTGGTAACCTTAGCAACGCTTTGCTTCCAATACCAGTCAATTTACCGGATGGTGTTATTTTGAATGTGAAAATTATCATGAATACTGGTGAGGAGCGTAACACAGAAAAATATCAGATTTTTAAAAAACTGAATTATATAAAGAGAAAAACAAACAGCTCATCTTAAATGCTGTGACATAAATTGTGATTTTAATGGAGTCAGTCAGGACAGATTAAAAGAGATGGAAATACAGCATTGCTATGCCAGACCCAGGACCATTTTTTAACAATAATTACTGTCAAATTACTTGTTATGCTTTTGTACTCTATAAAACCAAAAGTGCACACTCTGCTTGAAAGTATGGTAAAATAAGACCATAAGCCCAAGAGCTGAGCGGCTTAAAGCACCGACATGCCTCTCTCAGCTGCCGACATGAGATTTGACATGACACCTTACATGTTTGCAAAATCTGAAACATTGCTGTTTGTGGATATGCCAGCTGCAAACAAATCCAACAGGAGTCAGAGGGTCAAGGTTATGTTCCCTACCGTTTTTATAGATTTGTTTTTATACACGCAGCCTAAATATGTAGATATCAAATTAAATGTTATTTAATAACAACTTAGAAATCTACCTAAATGTGGTTATTTTCTGTTGCTTCCAGCATTTCATCAGCAATAAAGGCAAAAAGGGATTTTCTTTACCTTAAAGCATTTGAGTGGAGGAGTTTGTATGTATGGCTGGGAATTACAGACACATCAAAATACATGGCTGGTTTAGTCCTTATATGAGTTCCTCTATGATATTGCTCCAGGTGGCATAGTTTTCTTCCTTATTTTACAGGGGGGAATACACATGTTGGTCGTGTTTTCTTCAAAGTTTTTTTTTTCTTTTTTTCTTCTCATTACACCATCTGCCATTTCAAGAAAGTCTGAAGGATTTGAGAGGAGCAGGGAGAACAGGCGGCACAGCATCCCTTTTCATTATTTTAGCCAGATATTTAAAAAAAATACAGTGTATTTCCTCATGAAAATCCAGTCCTGTAAAATGTGGAGCGGGAACCAGCAAACACTGCCAATCTCCCAATTTATTTTGTGGTTCATATTAAGCACAGAACTATTGATGTTAGAAAACGTCGGCATTCATATTTGTATACCTAATCTTTCTCTTTATTTTTTAACCAAGTTACAATCATTCACTGTACAATTTGTTGTTTGAGTAATTGTTTGGCTAATTTGGAACTTAAAAAGGACAAGCTGTATGTCACGAAACAACCAGCTATGTGCACATGACTCCAGTCACATACTGACCCAAGAGAGTGCAGCAAGGATAAATGTCTATGATAATACAATTGGTCCCATAGCAACAAGGAGGCAGTTCCTTTTGACTAGATAGAAGCAAGGGGACGGAAGTGTATTCAGTAAATTAATTGAAAAGACCCTTCAAAAATAGGGAATAGAGAGATGTGTGTAGATCCTCCTGTGGGGAGATGTATTGAGAAAACAAGCGAGAGAAAAACTAATTTGCTTTCAATTATGTGTCAGGCTATTGTTCCATAGACAGTTTGATATACCATTGGAAGCTTGGGACTCACTCATACGTGGGATCTCTTCAAATGTTGTTTTCTGACAATATTCTTCTTATGCATTACATTAGTCCTGCAAAACAACTTTCTAATTAGAGGATACACAAATATTCAGACATATGCAAAAAATATTCATTTTATTGTGTGATGTGCAATATGTTTTCTACTTGACTGGATTTGATTTTTTTTTTGCATAATTTGATGATTTGTTAATATATGAGCGAATCAATAATTAATATAGAGAATTAAATAAAATTATGATATCAGTTTTAAGTATTTCAATCATTTATTTATGTGGTATAGTCAAAAAGTAATCAGCAATCTATAATGAATCATATTTTTAGTCTGACAATGGATTGATGGCTAGTTAAACACAACAGTTTCATACATAATTTGCAGCAACATTAAGCTAAAAGGTCATTATTACTTGACATTTTAACATTAATTATCGCATTAGGTGATTTGCTTGTTAGGTTGTGTTTCCATGAACCTATATGCACATCAATTGCCCATGTACATATCAGTAACAGAATGATTTGTGACAAGTTGCAGGTGTTTGCTTTTGGCAGATTTCCAATGGACCAGGCCAGTGAGTTGGATTGAACCTGTCAAAATGTGGTTATAGCTGCTGTAAAATAAGGTGGTAGCAAAAAAGAGGTTTCAAAAAACAGCAAAGTAAAATAAGCAAAATAAAATGAAAACTAATCACAGAAGTATATCACGTTATAGTGGTGGAACATTTCAAGGTAGACTGGCAAATTTGACTAATTGAGGCAGAAGATTTCCTGCCTCAATAAAGCCCAATAAAAATACGTATTGTACAATTTTCAAAAGGAGAAAAATCTAGTGTTTCATGATGACTACTTTCCCCCATTAAGATTGTGATTTTCTCCTAAATTCTGGACGGATGTGGCAACATTCACAAGCAACACTTCCCTTTAAAGATGTCAATCCTTGTCAGCTGTTATTTGTTTGAAGCTTTTGCCTTACTGGGCCTGCGACTATGTTTATGGTTTGACAAAATGTATTTTGTTATCACGAAGCCAGGAGTGCAATATATTGTATTTTTGTATTTTCCTTATTTGATAGAAGAAAAGTGCACATTTCACAGCCATACAATATTGTTTTAGCGCAGATAAAAAAAAGACGCCCTATATGACTGATCATCATATGACTGACTAATCATTACAGTTGTCTTCCCAGTATTTACTGAATCAATATAACATCTCGTCAGGTCTTTTCCTGCATTGTCTTTGTTTATAAGTCGGTGGCATGCTCTTGTGGCGCACCATATTTTCTAATTTTCTCCCTTGAACAGCCATCTGACATGAATCTCATTAAAGCAAAGGTAGCGCAGGACAGAAAGGCTGAAATATCAGCGGTGAGCTCTATTATTATAATTTTTCAATCACTGTGAAGATTGATATGTTGGAGGAGAAAGTTGTTTCTCTCTCTCCATCTCCTTATCTTTTGCGTCTCTGGGTCTGACTGACTCCTCAGGCCCATGAAGAGCCCGGGTGGCCCCTCATTAAACACATTCTGGATTACAGCTCCTGGCTAGAGCTATTTCCAACAACATGCTAGTGCATTGTAATGAGCCTCTGTGTGCTGCGCAAACACACTCAATCTCCCACTTTAATCACTGAGGAGGAAATAGGCTACTCCTCGAGCCCTCAACAGGAGCAGTGAAAGGAAAGGGGGATTTGCAAGTTCCTCCATCCTCTGATGACATATAATCTCCTTGGGAGATGAGTGTTCTGTCTTGCAGCTCTGATTGACATGTCTAGCATTATGATATAATGAGTTATGAGCAAAAGCTGGGAGAAATGCCACAGCCAGGAAAGATGAGGCTGAAATGGTTCATAGGGTGAACAATGATCCTTCAGCTGTCTGGTCATTCTGTTGGCTGTGTAGCTGCAGATCATCTGTATGTCAAACAAGTTAGGAGGCGATTTAGGACATCCTGTACAGTTCATATGGTGTCATCTTCTTGACACACTTGATTATACTCAGGTTTAAATTTACAAAAAAGGTTCTTCCTTCAATAAATATGATGATTATTGATAATAAATGAGACAGTTTAAGGCCATAACTGCAGTAAATCCAACTACTGTCCCATCATTCCTCCACTCCAGATTCCTTCAATCGACCCCCAAAAGGCTCACGGAGCCGCCTTATGTATTTAAAAATATATATATATATATATTGTCTCTTGTTCTTCACAGTTTTTCCTTAGAATTTAGCATTTTTAATTTTACGTTAAATAGTCTACATACTCAACAGTTTTACTTTTTATTCTCGAAGGCTTTATTTTGAAATCCAGAACTACCGTTCTACTGACATTTACTCACTGGCAAATGGTTATTCAAATTTGCTTTTTCATTTGCATATTATCAAATATAAAATAGCCTACTTTACTAAATACGTGATGGTTATTATTTACTGAGATATGTGCATCCATATTGTCCAGTACGCCCAGCGCATCGTCATTTCAAATTCAATAGGCTATTTAATCAACAGCCACTGTCAATCCATTGTTTTCTCTCTTGCATCAGTCCAGAGTTGTCTCAATGTAAAGACTATGAGGGTATTATCTTGTTTAAAACTGAGTGCACCAGTAGTATAAGCTAGCCAGCACGTCTACATAATAAACCGTTTTTATACCACAATAACAAAAACACTTCAAGCTATCTTGCCTGACATTTCCAGCCCTCTTGGGGGCCCCCTGGTGGACACCAGGCGCCACAGCTGTGACGGAACCAATGTGAACTGGAACAACTTTTTCCACTTTACCAACGGTAACAGATACACAAAGCGGCCAAACTTTTTTTTTTTCCCTGCACCATGCTGTGAAGAATTACTGGCAGCAAGTTATGATGCTGCCAAACACAGTATATTTCAGCACGATCTCCAGAGGAGTCAGATAAGAACGAGGAAGTATGTGGCGGATTTCTCGTTTGGCTTTAGCATGCTAAACCTAGACTTATTAAAAACAATAACAACAACAACAACAACAACAACAACAACAAAAAACACAGCCTGCTGGCGGAGTCTGCCATGGGACAGGCATTAAGTGCTTTTCAGTTCGTGAAAAAAATTAGTCAACAGCAGCACGCCAGCGTTCAACACCATGTGCCAAGATAAGACAAAAATATTTAGTTTACAGGTCAAGTGTCAATAATGCGCTCCATCAGTGCAGTCGAGCAGAGTTATTTGATATGGTAGAGAACTGAATGAGTGGTATTTTCAGAGTTGCATGCCGTTTTTTCTTTGTAGATTATTTGGACATTATTGAACCACCTAGTTTATAGTCTTGAAAGAGAATAACAAAATGACAAGGCATGAAGCAGAAAGAAAAAGAAAGAGCGATTTCCTATTCGTTGCAGGTTTATATAGGCTACAAATGATTTCATATCTATTGAGGCATTATTGCCTGTAAGTAGGGAACGCACGTATTAGGCAGTTATCAGACATTACCATGAAATATAATGTAAATTGATAGCTCTCATTTTTATCATGTTCCAGATGTCAAAAACTTTGACATCCAAGAAGAAAGATATGGAGAGCGCTCACATTTTGGGATTTTACTGTATTTCTCTACAAAGGAGTATATCTCCAATTGGACTGCTAATGTGTGGAATTTTGACAGTGAATTAATCAGAAACGATGCCATTATGCTCAACTTGCTTTGATTTAAGAGCTCTGTTCAGGCAGATAAGAAGTAAGGTTGACTTTTGAAACTATCCGTTGTAAAAAACACCTGCTTTTGGCATTTATTGTGATTGAGGACCTGTTGCTGTCTCCTAAAAGCTAATGATGGAAATACAGGAGCCATGACGAATGTCTGAGTCATCTGTATATGTACAACAATATGCAAAATGAGCTTTGTGCTCTCCATTGTAACAATATGGCAGAGCCCTACAGCAACATCTGGTGTGATCATTTTTCATCACTCTGATAAATCTGTGGTGATGCGGGATGATGTTCACATAACTCTGACCTTACCGGCACAGTGTTTGGTGGAATAATTCATGGTAGCCTACTATAAATATGTGACTGGTGGATACAGAGGAGGAAGAATGATAGTTTTATTAAAATACTAAATCCAACAATTCGCCCATGTTTGAAATACAAAAAGAAAAGAATGGGAACACACTCATGTCCATTTTCCTTTTGCTCTCCAGTTGACGGCAGCGTTTGAGTTCATTTACAGCTTGTTATGATACGGCTTGAGTTGTGGGCTTTGTGTGTTGAGAGGCGGCCAATATAATCTGTCTTTCAAACAGGGATTGACACAGGGAGGGAAGCGGAGGAGAGCAAGCAGAAGCAGGTATGCAGCCTGCCTAACCGGTGGCTGTATTACATTCCACACAGGCAGCACTGGTGATGGATTGATGCCAGCTGGAGAGAGGCAGTCTTGAATCAATTAAGGTGAGTCCATGAAATTGAACAGAGTTAAAAACTGGAGGGGGGGTTGTCTTTTTTTCCTGGTAATTTGATCAAACCTGTGTTGACTCTCGAACCCCTAGATCTAATGAGTGATAATGGATTGCAATTGCATTACTGTGTGGTGACACAAAAATATGCATTACAAAGGTTACTGTGACATGGTTACTGTTACTGAATTTTCCTTGTCCATTTCCAAAAGTTACGGGACCTGGAAGAGACCTTTATATATTTACTTGCTCAGTAATGATAATATGAATCATCAAATATGAGAATAGTGTAAAAGATAGAAAGAGAGTACAGGCACTGAAGCAGATTCTGCTGTTCCTCATTATTCACTCACTTCTGTTCTCTTTGCCCTCTGATCAGAAGATAACATTGTGATTGACATTTATTAAGGTCAATGGTTAATTATCGGTAACTCTTCACCTTTAATTACGCATCACTGGCATTATGTACATGCTTATTTGCTCGAGACCTCAATTGATTCGACAACATTTCTTATGCAAATTGGGCAACAATTATCTTTCCCATCAATGATGCAGGACTTGTTTGTTCCTAACGACAATGTTTGCGATATTTAACGTGTCATTAAATCCTTCCCTGTAAGGATGCTGTCGGGGTGACTGCCCTTCCATAGCCTCTGTCTGCTCCTGCCCTTATACACACTCGACAGAACAAAGCCAACGCAAACTTGACCTCAGCCACTTCCAGCAAACAGGGAAGGGCATGATGTGCCTGCATGCACATGTACCATATATGAACATGTGCGCATACATCCACATGCATGCTGTTTTCAATTACATTCTGGTTCAACAGAAATAGGTACAAAAGGCAGTACATGAAATTGATACCTACAGCACCAAATGAGAAGAATAAGAATAATTATCTTGAGAAGTCCTTGAATGTGAAGGTTTATTCCATCAAAGCATCATGAAAAAAGTGAAAATTCCACATCAGGGCTAATTGGTTCTATAGAAATACTCAGCGCTTGCATTTTCATTTCAGGTGATTTAGTTTGATATATTTTAAAAGGACTCATTCCAGAGCACCTGTTTGGCTATAAGAGTTGAAGAAGTTCATGTTAACTGGAGTTGTACAATGATTTGTAAATTGAAAAACTGCCTGTGATTTATGAACATCACAACCAGTTTCTCTGGTGGGAAGAAGTGACACTGTGTTCCGTTAACAGGGAAGGTGATGGATTCTGTCACCTTATCGGATGAATCTACGTATATGGGTAGATAGGTAGAGGGCAGATAGACACTGGGAAGTGTTTATGTTTGTTTTACCAGGGCAAGAGAGGCAGTATATGCAATCTCTTTACCTGCTTGTGTGTTGAAAGGGTAGAATAAACCGCATAATATGTTAGAATTGCCAGGACTTTTTTTTCCCTCCAATTCAGATTTATTCTTTGAATTGCAGTTCATTTTAGGTTTTTTTTACTTAGTTTGAGGACATATTTGCTACTGCAGCAATAATAATAATAATTATTATAATAATAATAATGATAATAGTACATGGTCTTTCTCTCACAAGGCAGTATGTGGATGGCTAATTATAAATGCCAGCGTAGAAGCCCACAGAGCTTGCCAAGTTTATGAGAGTTCACTGAGCCCTCAGCAGAGTCAGAGCAGCTCACATTCTGCTCTGAATATAAAATGTTAATTCATGCTGCAGGGAATCCAGAATTGGGCGAGAGAGCAGTCGTATTGCCGTCGTTTCTCCCCCTCTCTCTGTCTTCATCTCCCTGTCTCTCTCCAATTCTATCACTGACTGCATGCTCTTCTATCGCGGCACTTTGTGTTCATTCTCCCTGTTTGATACATTTCCTGTTTACTTGAGCGCTGCCACTGAACCGATCCATTCCCCCTCTGTCTGACCACTTGGCGGGGCGTATGAACCACAACCCCTCGGGCCCTCACACTCAATTTTCACAAGAATCCATATAATTTACGGAACATAGCCATATACTACACCAGCAAATTCACCAACCCCTTGGTAGACTAAAGAGGCTCAGAGATTCAGGCAGTGGTTGTCAAAAAACATTAACATGTAATGAGAAACATATCCTAATTGGAAATAAAAGGGAGGAAAAAAAAATGCTGGTTTAGACTTTCGTAAGGCAAAGCGTAGAGTGTATCTACTGCCTCAAGCCTCGCCACGAGTCAATGAGACATTTTACTCATTAGGAGTGTAAGTACATAAGTAAGTACAGTGTGTTTCTATTTGCCAAGTCAAATAGTGCAGAGGTATAATGTGTTTTGGGCAAGATGTGCAATTTTTTTTCACTTCAACAAGTCCTGAATTGGTCAACTGCAAATGTGAAATGTGTTTTATATGATCGTCCCCGTGTTTCTATATCACGCAATCAGATTTCAGTTATAGAAACAAATATTTTAGTAAAAACTGTCCTCACATCAAACTGAAGTCGGTCCTTGATTAATACTTGCAAACTGGGATTAAAGAAACAACTCTGTGCCCTCTCATCCTGCCGTGCACACACACACACACACACACTGGATTTGACATCTGAGTGTAAACTCAATCCCTTTGAGAAATTGCAACCCACTCAACGTCATAGAAAGTGAATTTCATGGTTAACTGTCTGCCAATCTCGCACCTCTTCCTCCTTCATGCAGCTTTCAAGAGTGATTGATAGGATTCAAGTCATCCATCCTGGGACTATATGGCCTTTTGTGAGCTACATTAATCTTTGGTGCAATTACGGCGTACAGGGCAAGGTCATGTAAATTTAATCAGCCATGCATGTAAACACCAAAACTTCATCCTTCTGTCATAGCTGTGCCCGTCACAGTCTATGACAAGAACAATTACTACAACTGGAGCCGGTAAATGCATGTTTGTCTGTACTTGTTTGTCTACCTTTTTTTCCTGTGTGTGCATAGATGTACACACAGAAGGTCTACAGTGTTGAGGAAACAAACTGTTCATGTATGTAGTCCTTTTTGCATGAGGTCTGCTAGTTAGTTTACAACATAAGGCAGGTAGGAAGCCTTTAGTACTAACACTATTCATAATGTCCAGCAGAGCCACACTAACTCTGGAAGTGACAGAGTGTTGAGTTTGCAGTCCTCTGACAATGGTAGTCAGCCTTCAGCTACTATGAAGGGCCACTAAATTGTGAATGTGTACAAGCTTGTGTGTAGGTGTGTGTGGGTGTGGAGGAGGGGTTGTTGTTTAAATGCACATGGGTCCATTTGCGTAATCATTTCATATTTATTAATAGAGTGGTGGAGAACAAGATTTAATTAATACTCAGGAACCCAGTCTCAGAGCATCTTGAGTCAGACCGAGCTCGATCGTGACCCCACTGACAATCGTCACAATGTGATCACAAGGCCAGCACCAAGCATTTCTTATAATCAATCCCCAATCTATTTGTAAGGACAGACACGATTATGCACGCTATCATTTATTAAGCTAATACTTAACTAACCGTTGACATACTTCTACTGAATCAACAGATTTGAATTAGATGTAATATTGACTTTGAAATGATATAGTCCCACTTCCACACACGTACAGACGTTTTAATTCCTTCATACTATATCATTGCTTTATTTTGATGCCCATGGCTTTGACGCTGCCGAGCTACAGTTAAACACTTTTAGCTTATTGTGTCAAACATGGCTGGACAGTGTATCAGTATTGGTACAAGATATTGTCTTGAATTTTGGATATTGTAATATTGTGATATGGCATAAGTGTCGTCTTTTAATGGTTTTTAAAGTCCTAAATTACAGTAGAGTGATGTGATTTTCTGAATGTACTAGACTGTTGTAGCTGTTCTATTACCTTCCAATATGCTTTACATTTCTTCTGCTCTACTCTGCCCAGGTGAAGGAAAGACTCTATTGATACTGCAGACAATAGAGATGATGTGACACAATACGTGACGTGTTTAGTGCCTATTATTCATCATAAAAGGCTGACCTCTGACACTACGCAGCCGCTCGCTGTGAGCACAGCTGCAGCTGCTCTGCCTGGGTGTGATGGGTGAAGCTGTTGCTGGATATATGGTTATTGTTGGGACTTTAGATGCTTTTATTTGAACCTGCTGATCTTGTTTGAGTGATATGTCATAAATACACCACAGGAATACAGTAGCTTCAACACAGCGCTCAGCCAACTCAACCATCTCTGCACATACACAAGTGCTGCATATATAGTGTTACAACTATTACAAACAAATGTGTCAGCAATAATTTTAGCAAACCGAGCTACACAACAGCTATAGTCATAGTGATGGCCGTGTCCTCCCATGTGTGCACTCAATCATAGAAACAGTCTGTGTCCGCAGCAGTCAGTGAGAGAGCTGAACCTTCTACCATTGTTTTCTTTCTAAATGCAACAGTGCAGCCACAGATGAGGGTGCATTGACTATCATTGTAGTCACAACCAGTGACGGTCTACTATAATATAAGATACTACAGTATATCATAATACAGGTCAGCCTTTCTCCATGGGTCAGAGGAAATGCAAACGATGTAAAGCGGTAATTCAAAACTTATTGGAAGGTGATGCCCTGCTAGTCTTCAAAAAAATTATCTCAGGGGCTCTGTACAAAACAACTAATTGTTGCATTTTGGAAATGCTACAACAGGTTGCACAAGTTCATAATCAGAATGAGCAATCACGTAGGAAAACAATGTGCTGGTTAAACACAAGTTCTTACAAATAATACTTGGTCAGTACATAATATTAGTCAATAGCTCTCAGTTCGGTGCTTGTTTGATAGTTGTATTATTTTCTACAGAGTAATCACAGTAATTTACTATAGTAGGCAGTGCATTAATTTGAACATCTGGACATTTATAAATCATAATTTTGCATCATTGCTGCTGTTGGACAGCTGTAATGTTTTAGTCTAAAGATAAATAAATAAAAAAATACAGACGCTACTTTTTATTCTATTGTGAGCATTTTAAAGCATGATATATGTAAGTTCCCCACTACTTCCAACAAATTGAAAAATATTTTGAACACACCCAATTTGATATATCTAAGAGGTGCGATTGAAAAGTTCGGAGACTGTTCCTGTTCAACGGCAATGGAGAAAGCATTCAGCGCAAGTGACCTGAACTGTGATAGCAGTTGGTTACGCTAACATGACAACATGCCAACTCAGCACGTTCTCTCACCAGCAACAACACAACCGTTGTTTTCCACCCCCTCTACTTGCCTAATTTGGCTCCCTGCAACTTCCTTCTGTTCCCTGAAATGAAGTTCAAGCTGAAGGCTTGCAGTTTTGACACTGTGGAGGAGATCCAGTCCAAATCGCAGATGGTGCTTGACGCGCTTACAGAACTTTTCAGAGAATGTTCCAAGTGTGGCAGAAGCACAGTGAGCACAGGGAGGTTTTTTTTTTTTTTTTTATCACTACACATGGGGACTTTTTGGGGGGGATGGAGGCCCGATTGAAATCAGGTACAGTTTGTTGTCGTTGTAGGCGCAGTCTCTGAACTTGTTGGAGTGCACCTCATATTTCAGAAGACGTAATAACTGGTTAAAATATATTGCAACTGCAGCTGAAAGAAAACTCTTGATTTTACAAAGAGGATGTCACAAACCAGCATCATAATTTGGTGGGAGACATTTTTCTGGTGAAGATACTGATGAGATGGAAAACTGTGGCCATGCTAACTCGGTTTATTTGCATTTTCTCTCTCGCTTCCTCTTCGTGCTTCCAGCTTTTACTCTTTCGGTCAAACCAATCACATTTTGCCACAACCTCTGCAAGCCAATTATGTTATTGTTTAAACATTTAAAACTGTTCCCTTCTCTGCTGCTGTCCGCTGTCTTTTCAGTGTGAGATTGGTGCAACGCTCCTCTGCCACATTCGCCTCCAGTTTGAACCTAAACCAGCATCTGGTAGACCTTCCACTGACCTCCTATGTCCTGTTCCACATCACATCCATCATCAGACACTACTCTTCATCCTTTCCCCATCACCACCAGTGACAGGACTCCATCCAGGGGATTTTCCTGTACTGCTCATGGAATGAACACCACTCAGTAAGTATCAAAAAGTCTTTTTACATATTTCCATCTTCTGTACACACTAAATCAAATAAATTCATGAATCACTCTTTAAACTTCTCTTAATCTCTAAAGATCAAACTGAATCATTGCTTAACCATCTTTTTTTTTTTTTTTTAAACATATCTCTGAATAACATTTTTTCTTTTGAAGGATTTACCATCAGAGTTGCATTTGCATTTAAGTTACTATCCTTGCATTTGTTATATTTGTATGTATAAACAGTTTTATGTTTGTTGTAGTCGAAATCACGAACTGTAGTCTTGAAATAAGTTGTGAAATGATCAAACCTCTTCATCTCTGGAGGTCTCTGTATAGCCGAGTCTCCCTTCATACATCTTTGTTTTTCTGCAGTACTCATCTTCTACAATCTTTAATTCATGCTACTTTAATTCCCTCTCTTGCGTTTGCTGTATTCCATCTGCTTTCTTTCTCTCCTCTTGCCCTCCCTCTTCCTCTGCTGCTCTCTCTAACTGCCTTTGTCCTCTGTTGTCAACCTTCCCCTGAGACAGTGTTGTCACTTCTCTTTAGTCTGGCTACTCACCGAGGCTGCGCAGTTGTAATGGTTTTAGACTCCAGCTAAACCTTTGGCTAACTGTGATCAGGGAAGTACGGGTGAGAACAAGGGAGATAAGTGGAGAAAAGAATGGGAGGTGTGTGTTTGAAGGCTGGAGTCATCCACACAGGCAATTAATGACTTTGAGGACAAACCTCTGTCTTATGTCTCTGACCCTGGGTTATGCATTTTCTTCTTCGTCACCCATTTTCAACTTATTTTCCTCCTCTTGTTTTGTATTTTAAGCAGTTCCTAAGGGGACATGAATGCGTTTGTGGAGTTTTTTCCCCTTATCTTTTTTTTTCTTGTCTTATCAAAGAAATGCATTAAGGGCACAATGGTATTACTGCCCTCTCCCGCTTTTCTTCTTTCACACGGTATTTCCTGTGACAGTGTGGGCCCCCTTACAATGTGGCTTTTGGACATGGTGACTGATGAAATTGCTTAGTCTGAATCACTGGCTTTGGGCTTCAGGCTGTGGGTGGTGAGCTGTAGAAGGTTACCATGTCAGAGATATATAATACAAAAAGGCTTCCCTTTTAACATGAGTCTCTTCTTGACATTTGTGCGCCTAACACATAAATCCATCAGCAACCATATTTAATTAGTTTTTTATTCTGATTTAAAGTGACTTGTATTCAGTATTCTCTTTTTTTTTTGTCATTAAAAATGACTGAATTTCTGGTAGCAGTGTTTTTACTCAGAAAATTGTTTGGGGGAATCAGCGTGATTTGTGTACTGTCCAAGTTGTCTGTTGAATTTTGCAGCACTGAATTTTATAGTGTTTTGTAGCTTTATATTCCCCAGATTAAGGCACTGAAGCATTAATGTATGACCCGCATGGCATCGTAATCATATATTTAAACTGATTAAGAGTTAATTTTGATATCAGGACCTTAGACTATTTTTTTTTCCCTCAACAAATTAAGATATTATTCACTGTTTCAATATCCCAAATATATGCTGGTCCTCCTGAAGTTAACGAAACATTCCTGCAACTCACTCATTTTGAGTGTGTAAAACTTGATGCTGCTTGAAGTACACACAGCTCCACCTCGTCTTGCGGTTGCTAACTTGAAACTCAAACAGGCCATAACCTGCTTTCTGGCATTTTTGTGTCTTTTAAACTTGGCAAACTTGCACTCACTCAATTCAATTCTGAATTGTTTTCTTAAAAAACAGTTAACTAAAATAAAGCTGGTCACATGGTACAGCGTGGCATGTATGAGCTATTGAAGGGTATCTTCATTGGCTGTGTGAATATGATACTTAGTTTTTGATTTGAAAAAGATTGGCTTGATCGACAGCTCTATTTTTATTACATTTATCATTTATTAGTTATTTGGTAGTCTATTATTTATTAAGTTCCATCTGAAGTTAAAGAAACCTTTTTACATGCTTTATTAAGTTTAAATCACAAAGATATTTTGAGAAAAAATATTTTCATCTTAAAATGTTTGCAGACATTACTAGGCCCTGCATACTTTCAGCATCCCTGTGTAAAAACTGCAGGCCACATTATCACATAATCATATTGTAGATGGGAATATTATTAGCATTACATGTAATCTTAAATTTAATAACTTTAAAGAACGTATCTTATCAAGGTCTTAACAAGGTCTTTTCTTTTCTCCCATTGATTCTTTTTTTTTTTCTCTCTTCTCCTCACATGTTTCAAAGACGTCTTAAAACAGCACTATTTTGTATGAAACTGATTTCTCTGTCTGTAAAATGTCCTCAACCAAGTATTAGTTTGCCAGAGATTTGAAACTGTACATGCATGATGTCCAAAAAAATCTGAGTTTATGTGACCCACTGACTTTCTTCCCATGTGACAGTTTATTGGTTGTTTCAGCTGATACATACCGAGACCAAATTATTTTTGACTTCCTGTAAAAATATTTTAACACTTTAATGATGTTTGCAAGAGGCATTGTCACATGTCATCCGCTCTGTGGTACATGTATTCGTTAAACCTAGCAAAGCTGTTCTCAAAAGACAGCCAAGTTTACCCTGCAGATGTAAAAATAAGAAGAAGGGAGGAGATTTATTTTATTATTTTAGACGAGACAGAATCTTTGCTTCATAATCCCCTGCGCTCCTGGAAAGGTTTGAGACCTTGCTAAGCCTGTAATCTCTGCCTCCCACAACTTCACAAAAGTCAATATGAAAGACCAATTACCAGTATAAATACAACACATTTCCTGTCTTGTAGATACTGTACATACAAGAAACTGGTATGTAGGAATGAGGCGGAAATGGGGATTTCCAAAAAACTAGAAAGAATCTGTGAACTGTTTCTGCTCCAAGTATTGTGCTTCATTATTATGATAGTGCTTTATTGTGTCTTGTATCGCTAAACAGAATGGAGTGAAATGTGGGCAATTTATTTTCTTCAAATATGTAATAGAGTTTGGTCTTAATACCAGAACATTAATCCTCAAAATCGGATCTTTCAAAATCAGATCTGATCTTCTCCCTGTGAACCTCTTACAGTGTAATTTTTATCTGCCCATATTTCCTTTGTCTCTGTGGACACCCTAACCCTGTCTGTTTAATTAAGTAACATTAGCCTCAGAACACAACTGGGAGCCTTCATTAAACTCCCACCATTATGCAATTTCGACATCACTTACCACAAGAGCTCCTTCAGCATTAGGGTAGCTGGTTGCTCTCTCCAACAGTTTGTGTGTGTGGTGGGGGAGAGGATGGGATGCGGGAGGGGGGGGG
This sequence comes from Embiotoca jacksoni, assembly GCF_022577435.1. Classification (NCBI taxonomy): domain Eukaryota; kingdom Metazoa; phylum Chordata; class Actinopteri; family Embiotocidae; genus Embiotoca; species Embiotoca jacksoni. The sequence continues at coordinate 22,217,919 of NW_027185229.1, forward strand.
ACCCAGAGGTAAAATCAAATCAATAATTTCAGGCAAGGGGAGCTAACAAGGTCTATCTAGTGTTGTGCTCTGCTTCTAAGTAATGTCAGGGGACAAATGTGTAGATTCTCGCAGTTAGCCTGTCACGTGTCTAATGGAGTAGTAGTTTCACTCGTTCTGTGTGTGTGTGTGTGTGTGTGTGTGTGTGTGTGTGTGTGTGTGTGTGTGTGTGTGTGTGTGTGTGTGTGTGTGTGTGTGTGTGTGTGTGTGTGTGTGTGTGTACTGGAGCGTAAGGTGAAGGCTTAATCAGCTTCAAACTTCCCACTGTTGTAGCCATTCAGTGTAAAGTCTGCTTGGTAAATACCCTTAATTGGTGATGTAACATCTTTTTTGTAGAGCCAAGCAACTTGCCATCAAGCACCCACAAGTGCAGCCTTTGCAACACAAAAATATTCTTTATTAGACATGTATCACAGGACAAAAAAAACATTTTATATTTATTGCATGGCCATTCTTTGCTCCTTTTAATGGTAAAAATGTAATTTGAAATATGGAAAATGGAATTATTATCACAAGCTTTTAAAAAAAAACTTGTAAAAATACTGCAGGTTTCAGGTATTTTCTTTTCTACTTTGTATCACTGCGGGCCTTGTATAATTTTTTATCTCGACAGAAAATAGAAATCCAACAAAAGAAAAACAGAAAGTGAGATACGGTTCTACGAGGTCATACTGTCCTCTGACCTGACAATGGAAACGCATCAACAGTGCTGATTCACTGACTGGCCGTGGTGTTTCTATTTGTGTGTGAACCTAGTCACTGGCAAGTCGATTTCTTGTTGGATTGGTTAGCATTTCCTGCTTAAAAGGGTATGGTGCTCTTTTAATTGGAGTGGCTTGTGTTCCTGTCTTTGTTGATAAGAAGAGAAAATATGTTGTTGTGCACTTGAGAGGTACTGGTCATCTCTTAAATTAAGTTGTTGACCCCTTCTGTGGCCCAATTATTTGGATGTGTCTCTTACTTTTCACTCAAAGGAGAGACAATTACAGAAAACATTTAAAAATAGTTCTGAGCTAAAAAAAAAGATTTGGTGTACTCTGTCAAAAATTACAGGGAATTTAATGGTTAAGGCTCAATAGTTTGCATAAGTATTATTCTTTGTGAGTATTGTGCAATTTTCCACTCATTTTTAATGATCATTTACTTATCAGTAAGTGTATCCTAGATTTTGTTTTTTTTTTTGCCGTCATGTATGTGTTACATAGAGGCCATTGAGATATATATATACATATATAAAGCACAATATTAAAAGTAATGTATGGATACATCTTGTGTGATTTGCAATTACATTGAGTGCCCTATATGATGTCAAAATCTTTGCAACATGTTCTCCTATCATCCATTTTAATTAGAGCCTGTTTCAAGTCTTTCTAGGTTTTGCTGTTATTTAAGTCACTCTGCGTTCCACTGCAACAACTTCTCAACTCTCCTACTTAATTGCTTTGTTTAACAAAGTGGCAATCAATCATACCATTCACTAGTTACCTGTCATACTATCCATCCGTGAAATAGATGAGGGACACCATTCCATCTTTTCTTTCAACCAGAGCATTTTTCCTTTGCTCTAACTATTTTTTTATAGTCAGTGAAGAGAAAATGTGAGGATTTTTCATTATTTGTTAATTTTATTATGTCAATCTTCATTCTGTGCTTTTTCACTGTTCACTCTCTAGTAAATGATCATTCAAAATGAGCTGAAAATTACAGACTACTCACCGAGTCCTATTGCTGCTAAAGCTAGCTCAATCAGTATTCACATAAAAGTGAAAAGAAGATGAAGAAAATGATATTCATTACACCTTCATGTGTACGTTTTATATACAAGTATTTCTACAGAAAAAAGGGAAAACTATATTCCGTTGTATCAATTACAATAAGTTATGTTACATATGCATTATCTCTTAGGTCCAGTAGAATTTAGCTCCTTCAGAAAATCCTGATAGTATACAGTGTCTAATAGGGCAGGAGAAGGATGTGTTTCAGGCACGGATTTGGGGAACTTTATCATTTGATTAATGGAGCATTGATATGCATAGCTTATGAAATGAAAGGCTAGGAAATTGCTTTCCGATCTTGATGGGCTGATAATGTGAATGGGAGGGGGGACTTGCCTAACTCAGTCAACAGCACCTGTCATTACACCTTTGGTCCCTATCAGCCCAGCGATCTGTCTTCTCCTGGTCCGCTTCAGACGGGGTAATCTCACAAAGCAATTAGGACTTCCTTCTTCTCCACACTGTATTTAAATGGCAAATTATAATGTACCCCTCCTCTCCAACTGTAGTAGAATCAGTGGCTGCATTTGGGCATTTCTCAAGATGTTTAAAGAGTGGGGAATAACCATGGCTCATTAGTTTTGCTTGAGTACTGCTGCATGAAACACTTACATATTACAGTATTGTAAATTCAGAAAACATTTGTAAGTCTATGTAACATGTAGTAATGATTCATTGTGCCACTGATTTTTTTTTTTATGTATTTATTCAGGTGGACATTTAAGGGAGATTTCTAGCCCAGTATCAGGCCAAGTGTGTAATACACCTGTCAGGCCATTAGAGGATACCGTGTCAGTGTCACGTTTTGCCTCACCTAGGTGTGTACAGTACATGCATGTATCATCAGGGTCAAAGAAGGAGATCATTTGATGGAGGTCATGTGACAAAGGGTTAAATGGAACAAACACAGGACATTTACCCAAGAGAACCCTTGTTTGAGTGCATGAGAAAGCAAAAGTCAACTTGTGTTTCTTTTTAAGTAACAAATTTAAACGTAACGCATGTAATGCATTGTGTCGTATTTGAACCCAAACTATGATCTTTCCCTCAACCTAACTACATGCTTAACCATCTGGATTTTGCTGCCTAAACCTAAGGCCCCTTACTTTTCACGCTTAGGTGAGGCATAGCGAGACACTAACACGATATCCTCCAGTGGACTGACAGTATTACAGGTTTGGGAATTTTACTGCTGATTATGTGGATAAGCAGTTTCTGCTGTCAGCGACCTTCAGATTGAGTGAAACAGTTTAGCCACAAAAACAATTAATCTCATTGGGGGTTCATGTGAGTGAAAGCACCTGCAATGTCTTTAAAAAAACTAAAAAAACAATCTTTACCAAAAATGGCCACATTGGTTGTTTCTTGACTTCCCATGCTAAATATTATATCTCTTTTGAGCAAAGGCAGAAGTAGTGTGACATTGCTTTATGGCTCCAAAACCTCTTTGGAGACATACAATGTCATGCAGTTTTTATGAAATTTGTTGACTTCTAAAATGTGTAAACAATTACTACAACTTTAGCAACTACTGGTGGCTACATCCCCATTTTTGAGTCACCATCAGGAACTATATTGACTTTTTGAGATATTTTAGTTATTATAGCAAATTATATGTTATTGGTGTTGTGGTTATATGATCATACACACGCACAGCACCAGGTTACAAAAACGTCACCACAGTTGTGAACACCTGTCTTCTTCCTGGTGAAAATCATAGTTTCCTTGCGTATAATTTTTAAGAGGAAGTCTTCTTTGTCACCTACTTCTTCTGTGGAAAATCCAACAAAAACTAACTGTCAGCAAGAGGGGTGCAGGTGGGAAACTGGAGCACAGATGGTTTCATGGCTCTCAGTAGGTCAGTCACTGTCATTCCAGCTAATGATGGTGCTGACTGGCCAAAGCAACATGAGGTACATTACTACTTTCTATTAGATGTGACAAGTGGACTGAGCCACATACAAGCATGATTTTACCCTTTAAACATGCAATTAAAATACATAGGAAAAGTGTGTCTGAAGTCTGACAGACGGATGTAACTATGGTGACCAAAGACCACAGCTTAGTGTGTACTGTAATTTTAGATTTTAGAATATCTAGTATGCATACAGAATCGAATCAAATACAATTGAATTGTCAACAGGGTTGGACATTTGCCTTCAAACTCAACAATATCAGTAACAAAGTTAGTCGCACAACACATGAACCCTTCATAGCTATGTCATACCAAATGGTGTAATGTTCCGTCATTACATTACATCTCATTTCGCTGACGCTTTTATCCAAAGCGACTTACAATAAGTGCATTTCAACCATGAGGGTACAAAACCCAGAACAACAAGAATCAAGAAAATACAATTTCTTCAAGAAAGCCAAACTACAAAGTTCTATCAGTAAGTGTCATTTTAAGCGCTACTAAAGTTCTACTATTCAAGGTGAAGTCTGAAGAGATGTGTTTTTAGTTTGCGGCGGAAGATGTACAGAGTTTCCGCTGTCCTGATGTCGGTGGGGAGCTCATTCCACCATTTAGGAGCCAGGACAGCAAACAGTCTTGATTTTGTAGAGTGTTTAGCTTACAGTGAAGGAGCAACAAGCCGATTGGTAGAAAGTCAGTGAAAGACATGGTGGGAAAATGTCTTGAACTCTTTTCTGTCACTTTCAAGGCAGGAAACACAATGCGAACATATTTTTCCCATGGTTCCACTCCAACATGACAACATCCATCCTTTTAAGATGAAAAAAATGCTTCACTTTAAAAATTCAAAACAACTTTATTTGGTCCTTTGAGGACAAGTGTGTACAACAGCTTGTATCACAGACAAAGTATGAAATAAACAAGGAAAAAAAACACATTTCTTTTTATACTGAAGTGTAATGCACTGGAAATATCAGCAGTGATATTGTAAGCAAAATGAAGAGTTAATTTGTTGTTGATTGTGTGGTGTCTCAACTGTAATAACACCATTAATCCTAGAGGAAGCCAGCTGTGTGCATGCAGATTGTTTTGTTGAACTATATTAATTTCAGTCCACTTCTTGATATTACCTTATATTGACGTGCTAAGGATAACAAACAGCAAACTGAAGTGAAGTAATCAGATATGGAGAGGATGTTTTTAAATGAGCTTTGCCCTTTAATGGGCTCCATAGGGTTGTCCATGTGTCATGTGAGGAAATGCATTGAAATTTGTATCTACTTTTTCCTTACCATTATCAGTAGTCAGTTACATATCCATACCAACAACGTCTGTTTTAGTCACACTATAGGTAATCTTTTCAAAGAAATCCCTGGATTTAAGATTTGTTTTTGTTTTGTTGTTTTTACAAATTGATAATGGCAGAATTTTTTTTTTTGTCATATAGTATTAACATGTTCAGCATATGTGGAATTTATTAGGTTGGAAATCAGCTCTATACAGTTTTACTCTTATGACAAAACTATGAAACAATGACTTATCTGAATTAGCATACATTTAGGGGGGTTTAGGATCATCGCACATCATACAAAAGATCCCACAACACTGTGTTACTCAAACATTATGCAAGGTAACTTAGTACATAATGCATAAGTCAAGGTTGACTTTTGTAGGTATGCGAATAACTGTCTCCTGGGTGGAGGTCCTGTGTTGGAGCCATCCAACCACCCCCAGCCTACCACCTTATGCAGACCATGTCTCTTCCTATACCTCGTCACCCTTTGCTCCAGTGATAATTACTATGGTGACTAGAAATCACATTTCGGAGGTTTGATGAAAAGTTCTTAGACTGCTCCAGTTGTGTGCAAACTGTGACGTGCAAGGAACAGGAGGATGCTATACCCCTAACGTGTAAGTGTTACAAATTGTGTCACTTAAGCGATGGTCTGATGCGTCTGCAATTTTTCCGTGGACATGACCAGAGGGCACACAACAAAGTCACACCACGCACCATGGTTTACAAAAGCATGTTTAACTTGGGTGCTGATTTTAATCAAGCGGCAAAACTTGGAGTATTTACTCACAAAGGTTGCACGGCACAGTGCTGGAGCAGTCTGGGAACTTATTGATTCATCCTCTAGGCTACTAGTATGTGCAGTTTGCTGGTAAAAGTCCATATTTATGGATCAGATGTGTGATGACAACCAGTCTGATGAGTCAGATTTGGTGTTGTATGACAATTAACCTAGAAATGGTAACTGTTTCTCTCTGTAGAAGATCTAATCCAAATCTCCCTTGCCAGCTTGTACTGGTGCCTTGCTCTCTTCCCGTATCTTAACCCAATACTGTATGTTACAGGTTGGTGATGTTACTGGACTGTTGGGTCCTGTTAGAAACAGGATTGTTAAAGCCCTTAAAGTGTAACGCCACAATTTGTGCTTCTGAGAATAACCCGATTGGTAGGCTTTCTCAGATTTTCTACTGCCCCCATCACCAAAGTGCAGTGAGTTCGCCCACATAAATGGACAGCTAACTATTGCAGATACACTATATCCCCACCCTCTCCATGTCCTACATTTTTCACATGCCTGTGTGCGCAGGTGGCTAAGGACGATTAGCTGAGGCATGCATTCCAACCACTGAATTTTTCAGCTTCAGCTCTCTATCTGGTGATTGTCAATCTAATCGTCTTCCTCACTCTCTTCTTGGGTAGCTAGAACATGTCCAGATTCAAGCCTTGTTTTATTTCTGCCTCTTTTGGCTCGTTGTAAGTGTGTCTTGCAACTCTTGCAGTTTTGCAGTTTTGTCACTGATGATCGCTGGTTCTAAAGCCAACCTGATTAGCCTTTCTTTTTACTTACTCAAACTGGCATACTACCAAGATGCTACACCAGGACAAAGCTAAAGGAAAACAGATACATAGATAGTGTGCTATAGTTTTGGAGACAAGCAGCCAATGGTCCATTGAACACATTAATATTTGTTGTTTGTCTCTGAAAAAGGATGCGAAGGAATTACATCTGGATGAAAATTTAGCTGTAAAAACAAATCAAATAATCAGACTTGTTTTTGTAATCTGTGACCAAGCTGAAATGGTTCAGCCTTAACACTTCATCCTTACTAATTGAGGTGATGATCCAGATTCTGTACCTCCTTGCATTAGTGTGAAAAGTTAAATTTAAGTTGTGAACCATGTGTCTTTCCATTTTTACCCAGCTGGGCCAAAACATACAGCTGATGCTTTTTTCCATGATCTATGATATACTAATTTAGGATAAATAATGTTCTTTACAAAAGCCTTAAATTATATCACTGTTGTGATCTCAGTTACACTGGCAATCTGTTTATGCTGCATATAAACAAGACTTGCAGTTATTCCCTAATGGGCAAACTTTAAGTTGATGGCAGACAATAGAAGTCTATCTGAAATAATGGAGGGTATTTTTTAAATATATGTAGGAGATTTTTCATTTAACAATTCAGACCTTTAGGAAGAGTAGGATGATGTCAGAACTATTTAAGGCTCTCTGGTCAGATGGGAAATGGTCACACAGGAGTTCAGAACAACACGTGTTTTTCTGTGATTAGCCATGCAAGTGAGGAGGTTAACGCACTGTTGTGATTGTTAGTGTGTGACCAAGGTCCTACTGTCAGACTTCCTGTTATAGTCCTAGTATAGGACAGATCAAACTCAGTGTCTCATTTTATAGGAGGGTTATTGCTATAGCCCTGCTGTTGTCATCCAGAAAAACACGAGTATTTGGTGGGACAACATCCTCTATCAATGGCTTCCCTAAACCATTTACAGATCACTGTTATACAATAAAAGACCAAGGGTGGAACAGTTCAAGTAAAGAATCTGACCCGCTCGATTTGCTGGTCAGGGTTTAGGGCATGTCTTTATTGTTCAGTTTAATTGAAATAGGCATGAGCAGAAAAAAAAAAAAATTCAAATAGATGTTACCACAAAAAAAAAAGCCTTACACCCATAACCCAGGGAAACATCTGCTAGTACCTTTTGCTTTGTTGTATGGGAACGTTATGGGTTTAGTGTTATCTATGACCATGATGGGAAAACATGGATAAAACATTGACTGTGACACTGCAACATGTTGCTCATGCTAAAGACAATACTTCCAATATGATGAACCATTTAAAAGGACAGCACCCCAGTGGGTTCCTTGACAGTGCAAGGGACATAGTGTCATGTAGGATAGAGCAAATCACCTCCGCAGCATTTTAACAGCATCTCAATGCAGATTTCGACAGCAGGAAATCCATAACTTAAGCATTGGGGGTATTATAGCAAAAGATGTGTAACCCTATGCAGTCGTGGAGGATGTGGGATTTTAGCATATGATAAATACCTCAGCGCACTGTGATATCTCCTCCTGCAGATACTTAGGCTACACAGTAATTCCCAAACTTTAAGAATACACATGACAAGGAATTGTCCAAGAATTGTTCAACACAGCCTTCATGGCGCTTACTACAGACAGCTAGACCTCCAGGGCTAATGACAGTTACCAAACTGTGACTGCTCACTGCATCACTTCAGAGTGGGAGATAAAAAACCTCCGCTTTCCAGACATGCCCTCCTTAGGAGAGACACACAAGTGATGTGGCTATATTTATTGAAAAAAAAAATGAAGCTGTATTTTTGTTTGCACTAATTAGAAAACCTCCACCCATCCATTATCTATACCTGCTTTATCCTGAACAGTGTTGCTGGGAGCAGGAGTGTATCCCAGCTCACTTTGGGCGAAGGCAGGGTAGACCCCGGACAGGTCGCCAGTCCATCACAGGGCCAACACATAGAGACAGACAAACAAAGCCCATTCACACCTAAGGCCAATTTGGGATCACCAATTAACCTAAGATGCATGGTGAGAGGAAGCCGGAGTACCCAGAGAGAACCCACGCAGGCACAGGGAGAACATGTAAACTCAGCACAGAAAGGCCCAGGCCCGGATTTGAACCCGTAACATTTTTCACTGGGAGGTGACAATGCTAACCATTGCATCACTGTGCCGCCCATGACTTCTTTCTTTTATTGAACTTCATCATGTTATGTTCTTTGCCAAAATTTTGTTAAGACCAACAGTTGTTAACTCTTTTTGTTAAGTACATGAAAAGCATAAATGAAAAGAACTGAACCAAAAAACGTAACTGATCCATAGATTTTGTGAACCGTTCCACCCATGTACAACACTAAAAATGATGAGGTTTATGAAATAATGTTGGTTTGGGTAAAAATAACTACTTGTTTTGGCTAAAGAATGACTACTAACGTCAGTTTGTTTGATTTGTTGAACTTGAAATTGTATGGCCTCCTCTGTAGACGTAAACCACCACCACTTCCAACTTTGCTGTAAATGTACAGCAGTCCTAATCCCTGTCGCCAGTATGGGGCTTTGTCAGTTGAATGTAAACATAATTATATTGGTTTTCTGGAATTTGCTGTAGTGTCTGAAGTGTTTCTCTCTTTTTGTCAATACATTGTCACTGAAGATTGATGGATGCTCTCGTAAGTTTTGATGGCCTGATAGTCTTGAATATTAGTAGCTCATTCCAAATAGCTGACAAGTACATTTATAAGTGGTATTGTGATAGTGGAGAGCGGAGTGGTAGAAGCCACAGAGCCCATTTTAGGGCTTCACCTATGGTCATTGTGCATGGGTTATAATATGCACTGTATAGGTATAAACAGAGCGGCGCTTTCCATGCTGTAGGGATAAATCTTTTGACATGACTCCTGGGTGGAAGCTTAATCTGCAGGCAATAGAGAGGAATGACTTTTCTGCTTGGCTGATTAGGCCACAGCCTGCTGGCCCCAGAGTCTTGTCAGCTTCTGAGTGCTCAGTGTCTTGTTTATAAATAAAGTTTTTTGTGAATATAATTTCGTTCAAGCTTTTGACATTGCCAGTGACATCAAAGTCATTCCTTTTGGCAAGCCTGTGCCAACTGAAAAAAAGTGTTTTCATTGAGAAGGAGTGTACATAAGCGTGGCCATGCATCTCTGAAAACTGTTTACCAAGTCGCTCAAACTGACCTCTGTGAAAATGCTCACTTATCAGACAGGATCGTCTGTGTCATAATTGAGACTCTTAATTCTAAATCAGCTCTTTTTTATAATATTTAATTAAGAAAAATGTCTTAACTATATAATTATCATTTTCTGCTTTCAACAGGGAATAGGAAGGGTGGTGACAGAGGATAATGTAATCACATTATATGTGTGAAAGCCTGTGTGAGAACATCAGATGTAAATTCAATGATACAAGGCTTGTGCTTGGACAATTGGATTTTGATTGGCCTAATTGACAATTACCATTCACCGGCATGTAACACAGCCTATTGTTCAGTGCATGAGATACATTTGTTGTTAGAACATACAAGACACTGTGAAAAATAACAGTGACAAACATCTGATTTGTCCTTCATTATGTGCTGAATGTGTTTGTCATCATTAACATCATGATCTGAGGTCCAGAAAAGATGCTGTGCGAATTTGTTTCAGCAATCTTTTCCTGACCTGTAACATAACTGTAACATTATTTTTCATGTTAATGCAAAATCATTTTTTGTGACTTTGGACACATTAGATGCAGTTTAATGTTTTCTTGAGAGGACATACAAAGCACAATGTGCGATTAAAATGTTGTGGGACAACACAGTAATGTGCATGGATGAAGGAAGAAATAACGTCCGTGAATATTCAGTGGTATACATTTTCATTGCTTTAATTGTATAAAGTCAACAAGACAACTACACCATTTGCAGGGGTTGTTTTGTAATACTTATCTAAAGTGTTATTTGTAATGGTAATCCATTGTTCCATTACTTCACAGGTAGGTTTTTAAGTGCTTACGCAGACCGTGAAACGAGTACCAGACTTATGTCGTTTGATTGCGGTTTATTGAAGAGATGTAGTTGAACAGGATGAAGAAAAACATACTGTTAAATCTGTTCGGTTGTGTGGTTCTGCTCTGGTGATTCGTCTGCTATGCGGTCTGGTGAGAACTGTGCTCTTTCCGTACCCGTTCCCCCCCCTTTCCTGTTTCCTGTGCCCTGTATATACAAAACCCACACACACCCGTGTATGTAATTACTGCCACTAAGTGTCCAAAAAATAACATTGCAAAACATCTTACAAAATAATGCATCATGCCAATAATAACAAAAATAGCTCCTACAGTTATTGTTGGATGTCAGTCACAACACATTCCTGCAATTATTTTACAATAAAAGCCTTGTTAACAAATGAAGGGTTTCTGTCTACTCAAACACTAAAAGAATTTTAATTTGAAATGGATTCAGGGAATGTTGAGTTCATACTAACATGCAATGCAGGAACTCTAACAGGGCAAATATTAGGGGACCAAAAGGGAGGGAGGGTCATTTTAATGTGCTCTGGCAGCACTACACCTATGGTGAGGCATAGATCAGGGCAAAGGTGTATAACAATTTCTAAAGTTTTGAGTGTTCACAGGATCACAGTGGCCTCAATAATTGTGAAGTTTGAAGAAATTTGGAAAAAGCAAGACTCTTTATAGACTTGGCCAACCAGTCGAACTGAGAATCAAGTAGGTGACTCTGGACCTAACAGTCACCATTGCAGAGCTTCAGAAGTCCTCCGTAGAGATGAAAGAAACTGCCGGAAGGTACAACCGGCGCACGTGACAGCCCGTTATGAATATGCCAAACTGCACTTAAATGACTCGAAGAGCATGAAAAGGATTCTCTAGTCTGATGAGTCAAAAAATTAATTCCAAGCACTATATTTAGTCAATATCAGGCACTGCATATCACCTGGCTAAATACCATCCCCATAGTGAAACATGCTGTTGGCAGCATCATACCTTGGGGGTGCTTCTTGGCGGCAGGGAGAATAGGCAGAATAGAAGGGAGGATGCATTCTGCCAAATGCATACAGAGGTCCTTGAAGAAAAAAATGCTCCAGAGTGCATGCAACATGAGACTGCGGCGATGGTTTGCCTTTCAACAGGACAATGAACCAAAGCATACAGCCAGGACAATGCTGGAGTAGCTTCAGGACAAGCCTCCCTGTCCTTGAGTGACCCAGGCAAAATCCAGACTTAAAGCTCTCTGAACATCTGTGGAGGGACCTGACGATGGCAGCTGAGAGATGCTTCCCATCCAATCCCATGGAACTTCAGAGGATCCGCCATAAAGAATGGGACCAATGGGCTCAAATCCACATGATCAAAGCTTGTAAAAACGTACTCATGAAGACTTGAAGTCGTAATGGCTGGCAAAGGGGCTTCTATGAAGTATTGAATTGCGGGTCTAAAAACCTTCGTAAATGAGAGATTTCGTTTTTTATATGCAAAAATATCTAAAAGCAGATTTCACTTTGTCATTATAGGTTATTGAGTGTGGATTGATGAGCAAAATATAGATGTTATGCATTCAAAATGAAATCCAGAACATAAAATATGTGAAAGTCAAGGGGGTCTTAATGCTAAAGAATTATTAGCATTCTACAATAATACAAACATTCTTAAATGTCACCATCATAAGTGATTGGCACATAGCTGAAAAATATTATATAATGTATTATATTTCTAAAGTGGAGAAAGGGAAAAAACAAATGACATTTTACTCTACCTTCCAAGTGTGAACACTTGCCAAACAGGGAAAATAAGGAAGGCAGAAAGTTATTTGAGTTCTTCAACCTTGCCACTCTTGCTGCTGTCAAAACATTTATCTTCTTTTTTTTTTGTTCAGTGCTCATTAGTCTTGATCTAATTTTCTTTTTCTGTGCCCATTCACAAAAGACATCCAATTACGTGTCAGCTACAGTTCCTCTTGCTTACAACAGTCTGAGCTCAAGTAGACTGTTGGTGATAAGAGAGCCGGTGGACTGAAAAGCATACAGTAACTGATAGGGACCATAATTTTAAAACGAACAATTCTTATGCATCTTATGAGATTCTGTCTGAACTATTATAGTTTATAGGTGACATAAGAGTTTGTTGTGTTAACTGGGAGTTTACTGTGTTTCTATATATGATACTGGGTCATTTGTATACATGTTTTCTATTTACCTTTTATCATGGTGCCCTTAGGTCAAAGTGTGGCTTATTTGATCTCAGTCAATTATTATTTGGTGTCTGGTCTGATATTTACTTGATCAAATCTTCCTGTTTACACATTAATGATATACACCATTTCATACTGGTGTGGCTTAGTTTATCCCTCAAGATTTATCTGGTCATGTAGTAACCTTCTGCATACTAAATGTGTACAGTATTATGTCTGCTGCACATTAGTTACGATTTTTTTTTTTTATAGACTATCATGCATTTATACATAGACAGGGACAAATAAGTACAATGTCTGGTGAAAACTGGCATGCCAAATAAAAGACATTTCTAAACTATGGAATAGCATATTAAGTAGAACTAACTGATCTCTCTTGACAGAATCTATTAGTAAAACCTTGCTTCCACAGTGTTGCTTAGTCAGCTGCAGCTGAAAATAAATTTGGAAAAATCAGTCGAGTGCAGAAAGCAGTGAGTGGGGAAATATTTTGATGTGTAGTGCATCAATTTGAATCTTGCAATCAAAGTAGGTAAGAAAATTATTTAATATGCTTGAAGTTTAAATCTTACCTTTTAACACATTATGCTGTCATTTAAAGTCACATTTTCAGTTCTTAGAGCACGGCCATATTAGTGCTTAAAATCTTGTAAATTGGTGGACAATTTAATATATTAGCAAACATATCTAACAATATTTCCCAGATGAACACTCACGAGACATAATTACTAATCAGTTCAGCAATGCAAAACAAAGGACAACACAAAGGAGGACAGCAGTAATTATTGAAGGGCAGTTTTATCCTACCAGTATTCAGGACAGTTTTATGTGTGCCATTGCATTACAGTGCTATGCTTTATGGGGTATAATTAAACTTAAATGGGGAAATCACATTGCGATGATTTTGTCTTGTAGAATATGTAGAGTTTTGAAAAGTGTATCTCTATCTCACACAATGTTATTTCAAATTACATTTGTAAACTGTAGATATTTTCCTTATTGCTATTTATCTGATCAAAGTATGAGTGGATAGCCACTATAATAATAAGTTTGATGCTGTCAAAATAAGAGGGACACATGGTAGGGTTTTTATCAAGTAATTTTTAATTTACTGTCCCGTCATTGCATGAGTCCTAGCTCTTTTTTGAAACAGTGTGGCTGAACACATGGACCTTGGCTGCAGGTCGCCTATTACAGTAAGAGTCTCTGTCCAACTCATCTACATGTGCAAGCTACAGAAAAGATGCTATCTTAAGAGGAAATGAAAGTCATTCTCACCTTTTACTAGCATTTTGAATAACGAGAGTGAGACCTCATCATTCATAATGACACTGATCATCTATAACAGTTTCAGATATGATAAAAACCCAACCTCGTGCAGGAATAACCTCTTTTCCAATTCTGATTTCTATGGATCTCCTGGTCTTAACCTTGAACAGTGACAGATAATAGGTTTGTCATTGGAAAGCTTCCTCCTTCCCACATAAAAACCTTTAAAAGAGATATATCTCTGGCCTCATGCTGATGAAGTATGCAGTGTTTTAGGATTATATCTCGATTTATTCTCATTTACCTTCCTACGGGTCTCTAATTTGAATGACCCTGACAGGATCATTAAAGCAGAAGTTATCAACTTTGCCTGTAGATGTGTCCTTAGGCACAGCATATTGGTAACCATTTTTACTTTCACATTTACCTGGTAACTGTCCTTTTCACAAGCTGTGGGTTCCTGGTACACTCACTGGTGGGGAATGCTGATGTTTTGTAACTACACCCAATCAAAGTGTCTATCCTGCAATGATGCCGTGTGTCAGTTACTTGATAACATTTCATGGATTTAGATTAGATGTGAGATAATGCAAATATCAGCAAATATCCTGCTTCTTTAGGATATAAGAATATTTCATTTGACACCAAGATGTCTCGAAAAACTCTGACAAGCATCAATTGTTGCTTCAGAATAAGAAATTACCACTGATATGGGTGGAAGATGTGTTTCTCTTTTTATTAGTTGTCACAATTATTATTACAATCATAGTAGACATTATCTCGAGTGTTTATAACATGGTATTGTTTGTTGTAAATATTTGGCTAAACAAATGCCACTGTTTTTGTAATTTTAGTGGTCAAAAATCGAAAGTCTCTGTGAGTTCACCTCCATTATTCAGTGTAAAGGCAATATGTCAGGAACACTTTCAGAAAATCTCTTCCAATGTGTCACAAACAATAATTGGGGCTAAAGGATGACTTGAGAAGTCAAACAGTGGTGAAACATTGAAGGTCAAGTTCACAGTGAGTTTACATCCATTTCCCATTGTGAATGTGGTATCTCTGCCTTCAGGGAATGTCCTACAATTTAGCACAACCATTTACTTGGACTCAAAGATAAACTAATTCGATTTTCGGGGTCAAATGTCAAGTTGGCACGTGAGCCCAATATCTTATGGGTTTCGACAGATATGCATGTGTAAACTACAACTTGAGTGGTCAGCGTAGGCGTACTCTCACTAGGCAGTAGTTCTAGTTTTGTTTAACAAAATTATTTCTCTTTTTTTAATTTAAGGTTCCATCCTACTCTTGTGCCTCAAATGATCTTTTCAAATAAAAGAGTTGAGACACACTAATTTTATTGGATAATGTTTTTGGTATAGAGAATCAAGGGATTTGGGGGGTAATAGTATTGGCTACCAAATTTTAGTATTGCGACAACCCTTGTTAATGGTAGACTTATTTTTTTTCTCCATACTGCAATCCTTTTGGACCGTTACTCTACTAGTTTGAAGCTGACAACACAGACCACACAGAGATTTGGCTCCCTTTTTTTAATTGTTATTTCTTATCATCACCATCAGCCAATGTAATTCAAGAAGTAGTAAATCTCTTAAAATGTTGTGGGTTGTTGCTGTTTTTTTCTGTTTTTTTCTGCAATACAAGCCTACTGTAGTATCCTTGAGCTTCTGCAGAGAAATTACTCGGTCAGATAATTGTATACTTTACATTAGCTACTGCAGGCTTCTTATTACTAAATATATGACTACTTTTATTTTTCTGTAACCGAAATAAAGAGAAGCTCCACAATACAGAGCATACAAATTGCAAACTACATGCTGTGCAGGTGTAAAAATGGACTGAATTCCTAAAATAAGTTTAACTCTGAATAAAAAACCTGCCAAAAACAAACTAGTCTGGTATGAAGTTGTGTGTTCTGGTTATTGTGTTATCAGGTAATTGCAGACTTTAATGTGTACATTTCCAAATAGACCAGTTACACTTATTTTATGTCACTCTATAGTAACGCTGTTTGTACACCCACTGGTGCCTTGAATTTTGCTATCTTTGCCCTGATCTCTTTTTCCAAATTGTCCCTAAATATGCGCACACATGCAAACTACACAACGTATACAAATTAAATTAACAAAAAAAGCAAAAGAAAATAAGTTTTGCAAATGCCCTAGTTGTTCCTGCTATTTCAAGAGTAAAACCTGTAAGGGTATCTCATGCAATTTATTTTGGTTTCTAGAACATTCTTCATTTTGTGTTTGAATCTGCCTTTCGTTGCTTTAAAGGTTGGAAGTGTCAATGCTTGAATTTGTGTCTCCTGGCAGGTTTGACATACTGTATAAACAAGTCTTAAACAGATTGCCACTGGAAAATTCATTATAATTTTAAAGCAAACCCCTCTTGACATCCTACAGATTTTATTTAGATAGCTAAGACAACAACAACAAAACAGTGAAACACATTTCACTGGTGAAAAAACTCTTTTCTTGTGTCAGTGTTGAGCACCATGTCATCATTACTTTGCTCTAATCAGAACATTCGTGCAACATTTCGAAGGCACGGGCAAATGAATTTAATTCAGCTCAGGCAGATCCTTGCCCATTTTTTTCTTCAATCTGTCATATTGATTGGCAGCAATAGATTAATGCCTTTTCACTTGTTCCTTTGAATCAAAATGAATTTTTTTTCTGAAATTGACCTTTGCTAACCACGAGAGCCTCCTGAATTAAAACCAGAGGTTGGCTTGCAGTTTTCTTGATGTAGGAGAGCTTGATGGTGCTCCTTGGGTCAATTTCAATCAGTACAAGCCTCAGTAGTTCAGTCCGTTGGATTAGTTGCTTTTTTTGTTCTCTGCCGCTGTTTGCTCTATATTTCACTTATTAATATATAATATTATGCCTTGAAATTGGAGTTTATAGCAACTCAGTATGGAGACATTTCCTACCCAATCCCATTACAATGCTCATACATCACACTGACAGTGAATTCATGATTAAAGAGTTAGGATATGGTGATTAATCTACTTTTAATTACTCAATCATCCTTGTCTGAAGAGTTGTTTGAGGTGAACATTTTCTACCTGTGACAAAAGGTGACTGATCTATACATTTTCAAAGATGGAATTGGATCAATAAATATTAAGACATGCAACATATTTCAAAAACAGTGAGTCTTTTCAGGTTTTCACAATCGTTTTTTTCTTTTATTCATAAACGACAATTATTTTAGTGTTACAGAATGTGAACTAAAATAAATCAAGTTTCTCAACTTATAGATCTACTTGTAAATAGTTTAAACTAATATCTAAAAAAAAAAAAACGAATTACTACTAAAAGTAGTATATTCATTTTAATGAGCTCTGTTTAATTTTCCCTTCAAAAGTATTCCAAATAATGATGTGTTTCTCTTTAGTTCAGACATTTAGGCTTCTGTTTTTTTTAGAGCAGGAACAAATTGAATAGTTAGCTGGAAGTCAACTTTCTTCACTTGCTTTTTCTCATTTTAAAGTTTCTTTAAATGTCAGAATTATTCCGTTTGTGTGTTGTTTTTGACAAAGCTCATTCAAAAGAGGGGTTTTAATACTGATCTAAGCTGTTGTTTTGTTGGTAAAACTGTCATGCAGTATGTATGACAGTGATTTCTCAATCAATTAGACAATCAAATTAATAGAGAAGCGACAAATGAATATAAAGTTGCAAAGGGTTTTCCAAAATTTTAAACATTCTGGAATTTTTTTTATAATGTACACAAGACACTATTTACTGTTATGTATTTACCATTTCAGTTATTAAATTTGTAACAAATGCCTTTCTGAATTCACTCTGGCCTTTATCCGTTGTTTTTCTGTCCTCAGCCCACATCATCTTGGATCAGTTACAGTAGCAATGCGTTGCTTCAACATTGAATAAACACAGAATAACTGCATTAAACCCACAAAAAGGCAAATCCTGTCTGGGTGTTGAGTGTTGATAATCTTAACCTGCCTCCTCAGAGAAGATCACTGCCAAAGAAGTGTAAGATTAAAACTGTCAAATGTTTAAGAAGCAAATGGAAGGCCTGGTTATTGAGAACAGTGTAACGCCCAGTGTTCCAGATAACTAGTCATGTGTGCTCGTTTCTGGTGTTAAAGTAAATGAAACCTGACAAACTTCTTTAAAGTTCATTCAAGTTAATTCTTTCATTAATGAAGGCGCATGGCTTCCTCAGTGATATTACTCATCTGGCACATGACACTGTGGGTCACTTTTGGTCTAACTTTATTGTAAACCAATATTGTAAAGACAACAGTCACTCTCTCCCTCAAGATGAAAAATATTGAACATGGTCCTCTTATCCATTTAACATGGTCATCTTACCATTCTTGTACCTCCAAAATTACTTCAAAGACAGTTTTAAAGCCATTCATATGAACATCACCTGATCTTTTACACTTACAGTAAAGTCTGGATAACTGAAATTTCTTGGTTCCGCTTAGATGAAGATAATGGTCATGGTTAAAAGAAACGAACACTGAGTATTGGTAGGAGACTGAATGCAAAGCGCAGTTTCTAATCAAAGCGTCACACTTTGTATATTTAAACATCTCCTTTAACTTATATCCTATGAGGCCTGCCTTTGCTTCTGTATGTATATCATAATATAAATTTATGATAAGCCCATAAAGAAAACTGCATGGTACATTTAAGATAACCTCCAAAATTGTACTTGCATATTAGACACCTGGATGCATAAGTGAACTAGCAAATGTGTAGTAAATAAATCACTTCTTGCCATTTCTGGCTCTCTTCCTCTGTCCCGGCCCATCCATGTGTATTTTCTTTCTTGCAGCAGTTCCATCAACTTCCACACAACTACAATATGCCTTCGTTGATGAGGGAGAGTATACTGTACATGACAAGATGAACATGACAAAAATGACACGCTGATGCCTCCTGATCATGTCATCTCTCCTACAGAAGGTAGTCCACCTCGAAGCCCTTTCATGATTTAGACAGGTCCAGTGGCCAATTGAGACAAGTGCACGTCTGATATAAACTACCATCATGCCATGTTCTCGAGAGGACAGTCCCAAGATGAAGGATTTTAGAATCAGTCATATACTTTCTCTTTCTCATTCTTGAGTCTTGCTTTTAATGGAAAGGCGTTTAGATTGTACCAAGGGCAGCAGCCTACCTCAGGCCACCTTTATCTGTCTATCTGTAGCATTATCTGTATACATGTGTGCATACATTTCTTTTGCCGTGTATAAGCAGACATTATTCTGATACTATCTGACAGCATCTCAGAAAATCCTCACTCCGCTATAGGCCATGGTACGAAGTCTTTTCTGTGTATTGTACACAGATAAATGACTGAGTAACACTGATTTCAAGTACCTTCTTTCGATAAAGGTAAAATTCAAAATGAGATATAACACTTGCATATTATATTATCAATCCTTTAAATATAATCAATATAAGACATGGAGATACATAAAATATCTAAGGCTCTCACTGTATTGCAGATTTTGAAGAAAATAATATTTTCCCTGCCTGAATGGAAGCTTTGGGGTCTTCTGTCAGTCTGTAGCCATTACTGGATGTCTCAGTCTCATGGCTTGATTGGCATGAAAATTGCTGTGCATGTTCTCTTTCACAGTGGTTAGGACATATAATTTTAATGAAAGGCTGTTATTAGGTTGTGTAGAATCTTAAAATGTTTTGTTTTTTTGTCACAAATTACATGAATTAGGTGTTGTGCAAACCAGTGTGTGGTTTTGTATTGTCAATATTGCCAACCTCAATAAGAATCAACAACGTTGCTTTTGAACTCTGGAAACGTGTATCACTGTATTATGTTTTCTCTCGCCAGATAAACACAAAAATACATAGACCATGCACTTCACATGTTCAGATTCACACATTAGGCCTGGAACACACTGCCTGCGTGGCGTGAGCGTTACCTGTTGCTGCGTGGTGTCACTTCCTTTTGGCGTCCATATTAACGGATGAGAGCATCCACACTGCCCGCTGAGACGTGCGTCTTAGCTGCATCTCACGCCTCGCTTGTGCGTCGCGTCATTTATATAATAGACCCGATGCCTATTTTTCATGAGTGCCACGCACGGTTCGCATCTAAAATATACAGGGAAATGATCTGTGATCACGTTTGTACTGCATAATAATCGCAAAAACACAGTGTATGCTCTAACTATACCATGTAGACCAGGGGTGTCAAACATACGGCCCGCGGGCCGCATCCGGCCCGCCAGGGGGTCCAGCTCGGCCCGCCGGATGACTTTGCTAAATGTGAAAATTACAGAAAGACATACATTGCATTTCTATGAGAATATGGAGGTTCATGAGTACAAACGTTTTGTAATTTTTTTAATCGATCCAGTAATTGCTTCAAAGACAGCGTAAATGCGACGTCTGCTCCGGAGGCAGAAGCGCTCGCTGCTCGCTTTGTGACGCGTTTGACGTCAAACGTGTCACAAAGCGAGGGAATCTGCAGAGGAGAGCCCAGGCAGACAAACAGTGGGCTGATGTCTGAGTTTTTGGTCTTTATGTTTCTAGTTTATTGTAGAAAGACCTTAAAATAGGGTTTATCATCCAAAAACCTTCACCAATGATTTAAACATAGAGAAATATTGTCATTACGTATGCGTTATTATGCTATGATTTTACTGGTCTGGCCCACTTGAGATCAAAGTGGGCAGTAT
Organism: Embiotoca jacksoni; assembly: GCF_022577435.1. NCBI lineage: Eukaryota > Metazoa > Chordata > Actinopteri > Embiotocidae > Embiotoca > Embiotoca jacksoni. The sequence continues at coordinate 22,238,695 of NW_027185229.1, forward strand.
GTGGCCCCTTAACTAAAATGAGTTTGATACCCCTGATGTAGACACTTTACCAGGTACAGAGCGGGTTGTCTTTGTCTCTCCTTTTCTCTCTGTGTCGCTCCTCTGTGTCGGCATGAGTGCTTGTGTGTGCATGTGTGTTCCGTGCATAGACAAAAACCACGCACCTGCTTTTTGGTTACAACTCATCACTTGTCAGACCTCCAAAATATCATGCTGTCTTGTTTTGTAGAATATGTACATGAATTGACCCTGGACGACGATGTAACGTTTTTTTGAACTTTTATTTACGTACCGGTGACATACAGGCTCTGTTAGCAGGAAGGCGAACTTCACACACACTGCATCTGCATAGACAGCCTAACGTTGCCACTCTGGACCAATCATAGTTAAGCGTAAGCTCATCAGCCAATAGGAATGGTTGTAGCCATGTCATTACCGTGACTGTTATCAACACATCTCATTAGTGTATTCTATGCAAACATTACACATGCTGATGGCCATTATCAAAGAGGAACTGTGGGATCTGCAGCCACAGCACCGCAGCTGACACGCAGCCAGTGTGGATACACACACACGCAAGCAAGCTGCAGCTAAGACGCGTCAGATGTAACGCACACGCCATGCAGGCAGTGTATCCCAGACCTCACACCACTCACTCACTCACTCACCAAAAGCTAGAAAAAAAAAAAAAAAAAAAAAAACTTACACAAACTCACTATGAGCTATGTACTGAATAATCCCTAAATGTTTCTTCTTTTTTTTTAAACTCCAACTTCAAACCCCAACATAAACCTTTTATAATTGAATCTGTAGGCTGTGGACACTTGACTATAATGAAAACACAGATTGTATACACTCTAACAGATCCAGGGGTATTGAAAGGATGAAGAAACAGTATTAACTAGGGAAGAAAATGCTTTCCCTCTCACCACAGAACATATGGATCGATAGTGGACATGTGGATTATCCTGCAAGTCTGTTTTCTGGTTTCTATTAGCATTTTGATAACATGCTTCTTCTTCCTTGATTCCCTATTGCAATTCAAAGAAACTACTGCAAATCTAGGCTCACTACATCCACAATTCTTTGTGCACGAGCAAGCCACAAAGATGATCTACCTACAAGCCAATGGTTAAAAGTAATTATATATGCACAATATTTGTTGTGGCGTATGCTTTTAAATTATATACATTGTAATTACACACTGCTAATTTGTTTTTGAGTTGCAAACATTATGGAAATTGAAATTGAAATGAATCTTTACTTTCATTCAAGTTTTACTGGGCAAGACAAAAAATTAAGTGGAAATGTGGTAGGTGATTTTTCTTACTAAAGAGATAAAAAAAGTTTTTTATGTGTTTAAAATCATTGTTTCAATAGCAGTGTGCACCATGTGGAGCAACAATTTACACCTGCAGGCATGGCTCAATTATAGCCCATTACACTGGTAATATATTTTAATGAATATACAGCCTCTGTCCTGATTATAAATGTCACATTAAGGCAACTAGTTTTTATATATTAAATTAATAGGGTTTAATGGTTTTTCTAAGCTTGAAAGGAGTACAGAGTCACATTTTAGATTCTCTCAGATGTCTCTCCAAGCTGTGGTATAGCTCTTCTAATTAGATAGGTGTTTCTGTGCTGGCGGTATTGCCAATTATCACAGTGACAAAGCACAAACATTAATAGGGGATCGACTGGAACCAGACAGCAGCGTCTAGAGCTGCAAGCCTAAATAAGACCCCTTGCAGACAGGTCATAAAGCCAAAGGTGAAATCCAATTAATTACTCTATATCGGTGTAGATAGCAACACCGAACAATAATTATTATACATTTGTGCATCTTAATGAATGTGACTGTAATTAACCTGCAATGCCTCAACCCAAATCTGCTCCTAATTAATGCAAAAGATAAACTGTCTATCAAATTAACTCTCCTCAATCAACTTATGCCTAGGAAGCTGTGTGTACCTGATAGTGGCATAGAAACTCTGGTTTAACTTCAGTAATTAAGATATCATCTTCAAAGCATAGCCCTGGGCTACACTGTTAGGTTATCATATACAAACATCACCATGCTTTGGTGAAATAAGGTCCATGCTGGCTAGCTTTAAGTGCTTGTTACCATATCATTCACAAGACCTGAAGAGTCAAAGCAAGGTTTTAATAGTTTAGCAGTGCTTTGTCATGTACTGGATGGTCAAGTAAATTAAATATACTCTGTCATTATAAGTTTACTGATACAATACCTTTGTTACTCACTTAACGAATACTTCCCTTGTTGTTTAAAAAACTTTGGAAAGCTGAACATGGTGCTAGAATTTTGGTGGGTCTGGTGAGTGTGACCGATTAATCCGTTCTGATGGTACAGCAAATAAGATACTAGTCGGTCCTTTAGAGGTATACCGTGTTAGTGTCCCATTTTTCCTTACCTAGGTGCACACACATGTATGGCCAAAGTCGAAAATGGAGTTAATGTAAGTAAGTTAGGTATATATCACTACGTACAAAACATGACGCATTGGACACATTTCTGATGAAGGAAATCTCAGCCTGGAACTCACACTGGACAGAATATGGAACAGATGCAGCCCTTTAATGTGGATACCAGCTTGTTTTTTTGTACTCTCCTGTTGCATTTTCAACATATGTTGACAATATTTCAAATATCAGAGTATAAAAAAACAAGACAAAACAAATTCTACAGATGTGCTATGTTTGTGTCTCTCACACTTGGCAAAGTCAAGTTACCATTTATGATACCCAAACCCTGAATTCTGATAAATGGAGTGAGTGGCACATATCCTGTTTTATAGAAATACTGTTGTGACTTCGAAGTAAAGGCAATTTCTATGCTTTCAGTATAATGTGTCTGCTGTTGTTGTCTTGTTTATTTAATTTGTCATGCTCAGTAATATACCATTTATCAAACAGCTGCTTTGCGTTGCATGTTTTTTCTGTCTTTTATTCACTCTGTTGTTTCCTTAACTGAGGGCAAAATTGTGAGTCACACAGAGGGTACCAGATGACAGGGTTGGGGGAAGTCCTCTCAAAGTAGATTTATGAGCCAACATTGTAGTTACCAGAATGGTATGTCAGTGTCCTGCGCGTGCTTTTTCACTGCTATGACCACGTGTATGGACAAAAATTGCTGTGTGTAAAAAATGCTTCATCTACTTCTAAGACCAACCTTGACGCACAGAAATTACGTTCCCATACAACTGAATTGCAACAGCAAATACATTTTAAAGAAAACATAGCTGTAACCGGATCACACTTCATATAAATCTTTTGTAATTAGGAATGGGTCATGATTTTCAAATATTCAAATAGTCATTCAAGTATAAAAAATTTAATAGTATGACTATTATACTTTCTTATTTCCGCTGTTTTTACCAGCACCTGGTTGTAAAGCGTTACTCCTCTCAGAAGGTGTCAGTAATGCATTTAAAAGCTGTATGCCAACCGCAAACAAACAACATACAGAAAAGAAAAACCCATTGCTACCAGGCTCCGGAGCTCTGCGAAGTAAAACTGTGTATCATCATTAGATTAGATACCATAGTGAGAACAGGAGAAACATGCAAAGACGACTGCAGCCATCAAAGTTATGTGTGAAACTCCTTCCAAAAATATAAAGGGATGAGGTGCAGCGCAAACTCTGCAGATAACGCGAGCAAGTCATCAGTCTACTCCAGCTAAACACAGTCATTAGAGTGAAGCCGAGGGTAGGGGCTTAATAGTTGAATAATACTCTTTTAGTTTTGAGTGATTATCAAAAAGTATGTTTGCTTGAAATGCCCATCCCTAGTTGGAAGTTAATACGTTTGGCCAGTTCTAAATACACATCGATAAAATGTCCTCTGGTGTCATTTTACGAACAAAATATCCTCAGTTACCTCATCAACTAAAATGACGTTATAGTGTGCCTTATTCAAACTGTTATTAATGCAGAATTTTGCTGCTGGTGTGTTCATGATTTTACCTGTGATAGCATTAACTAAAGCAAAACCTTCCATCTTAACAAACCGACTTTATCCATCTGGCACTGCAGATATACTCTAAGCTTGTTTGAAAATGGCTGTGCTGCCTACAGTTAGATAAAATGAATAAATTGCAATCCGAAACTATACAGAAATATATTATCAATGTATTTTTGTCTGTCAAGGAAAATAAGACATTTCATGAACTACATCTCATCACCAATGTGAAAAGTGGTTAGAGTGTAGATTTAAAAACACAATGTGATGCTAAATCAACAAAACAAGGAGTTGTTTAAGAATACAAATAATTCAAAAAGACTGTGATAACGAGAGAAAGAGACTTATCGTGTCTCATTTTCTCCAGTCTTTGCATGTGAATGGATCTATGCGGGTCATTGGTCTTGTTTCCTCCTGGCCCGCCTGTCGAGTTGAATATATGTAAACTGGCCTTGCCTGCGGCAGCCTTTAAAGGATATCAGTTTGTTGGAGAGGGAGGGCGGGCGGCGTGCAGGCCCAGCTGAGCGAGTAGTTGTGTGGGGAGGGTGAGGGGAATGGCGGACTGGGGCGGGGTATTACGTCCCCCAGATTGAGCACAGTCCCTCGGGATCAAATTCCAACGTTATGCGTGCCTGTTGACTCATGTGGACCTTTTCCAGTTGCTGTTCTCCGGTAGATGGGGACATGTGATGTGGGTCTGTATGTGTGTGTTTGTGGATTTGTATGGCAGTACAACTCTCTGCAGCAGTCGCTTTCACCTCCGTAAATCAGAACAGTGTATAACCGTGTCACTGTAGTTTTCTTTATCATAATACAGGTGAGAAAAGTGACACTCAGATGGCAAAACCTGTGGAGGTATAATTACTCAGGTCACAAGGTTTAAACAAGTTCAGTTTTCTCAGGTGTTAGACTGGAAGCACAGTGTTGTACTTTGGCCTTAGCATTAAACAGTACTGTTGAAATTTGCCTTCAGCAACAAGATGGATTTGTTTTTTGATTTAGTTTACTGCACTTTGTCAACACTACTTCATTCTATACTGATATTCAAGTTTTTATTTAGAGAATTTTATTACCTAAAAATATTAGCACAGTCATATAACATCAGGGACTATTTCTTTTTCTAAGATATCTGCTTTTTCTGCATTAACACTGCATAACCTAAGTCACGTGGAGGTCATGAACTGTTTGTGATCTCTGAATTTTTTATAATAGTGTGATGTAGAGTTATGTACAGTGTGTGCATCTGCTGTGCACTGTATTGTGCTTTATGTTGTTAAATGTGTCATTTAACCTTTGACCCTCCCATCTTAAGTGTTGCTGTCTCTCAGCCTGCCCACTCCAGTCCTCTAATCAGAGTTTCCAGCCCTGACAGAAATCCTGTCACAATCCGCCTGCTCAGAAATGGCACTCGCCTGTTTGTCACCCCTATTCCAGAAAAGTGTGAAAAACTGGAGGTGACACATTCTCACCATCTCAGTTCATCTCATCCCCTTCCTCCCGCTTCCTTCTCGCTGAGTGTGATTAGCTGTGAAGAAGAGGAGATAGTAAGTTGTCCTTGACTGCTCTTGCAGTTAGACCAGTGTTGAAATGAAACAAAACCTCTGCCCTTAGACAAAGGCGGCGTGCTTTAATTACCCTCTTTAGAAAAGCACAATACATTTTGCATAGCATTTGTTCTTAGGAAGGAACTGAGATTTATACAAACATTTGTCTTTTTGCTTTCTCCCGAGCTGAGAGATTGTGATAACTTTGCAAGTTGCATACACAAACAATAGTGTCTTTCAATATCCTTGCAGTTATTAAAAAACAAAACAAAACAAAAAACAGTTTCTCTATTCTTTCATCTTTCATTGTATGAAGAGTTTGCCCAAGGAAACGAGTGGCTCTGAAGAAAAAACTAAGGCCATGCTGAGAGAGTAAGAAGAGGGGACTGATTATGTTGCTTTTCCAATGTCAAAACTGTGGATATGGTCAGAAATGTTTTGAACAATCTCAGCTGTGATGTCATGGCAACTGCAATATTCTCACAAGACATGTTCAAAAACACCAAAGAGGGGCAAACAAAAGAAAATGTGGATGAACCATCATCCTTTTGATTTGATTTCAAGAGGACAGAAAATACATAGATAAAAATACACACAAAGAAATATTAACTTAAACTACTGCATCTCAATGCATGGCTAATTTCCAAGCAGAGATGTTAGGATTGACTTGACGTTTTTGATGACAGATTTTAGTTCTACTGTATATAAATAATTATATTTCCAATTTGTTCGATGGTTATTAAATACAAGAAAATGGCACAGCAATGACAGAATGCACAATAAGTAAAGCCTTGTGATATACTGAAGTTTATATGAAGTTGAATAGTGGTGCTATAAACTAGCACCACTATTTTTAAATGGTAAGTGTAAGATAAACACCTCCAAAATAGATCATTTCCTGGAATGACAAATTTTTTACAAGTTAAAGACCAAACAGGAAAGTGCTATTTCATGTTTCTGTTAAACCTCATATATACCCTCTTACACAGCAAATTCACATCTTTGGAATAAACTCTCTCTGAGTCAAATCAACTATTTTTGCTTGTACATGTGAGACCATTATACATCACATAACAATAACACTGTTGACTATGTTTCTTGGTTGTTTGTATATAAAATATATAGATATATACTGTACTGTATATACTGTGCATTTTATATTTTATATTTATATTTTTTACTGCTATTTTACTGCTATTTTATTGCTTTTCTATTGTTCTATTATTATCTTATTGTTTCTCTATGCTGCTGTAGCGAAAAAATGTCCCCTCGGGGATTAATAAAGTAACCTAACCTAACCTAATCAAATACACTCTCAAGCAGAGTGAAAGTAACTGTTTTCTTGGAGTTTATTTTTTTAACACTTTTCAGGAATTGAACCTGAACTCTTTGGGAGTTAAAACTCAACTCCCATGAAGAGTAAATTTTACTTTCACCTTGAGTTGTTTGAATGTGAACTCTTTCAATAAAAAAATACTGTACAGAAGCAAAGTAATGAAACGCAAGTCACAGTGAAGATTTCATCAAGTTAATAATATGCATATTAAGTATACATGTCGGTGAACAACATTCATTGATAGATCCGATACAAAGCCGAGGACGTTCCCTCTGCAGGAGAGTCGTTACGTGACTGAAATACAAAATAAAACACTGAGGAGCACGTTTTGGCTGGTTGCATTTACACGTTTTGGCCGGTTGCATTTACACGTACACTTAAATATCTTACAACTCACGACATCCATAGTACACATGATGAAACAAAAAATGTATTGCTGTGTAATATTTATGTACATACTTTGATTATAAAACAAAAACTCAACTCCCATGAAGAGTAAATTTTACTTTCACCTTGAGTTGTTTGAATGTGAACTCTTTCACAGTGTTAACAGTCAACACTTAAAGTGTATTGTTTGACATTTATGGAGTTAAAATTTCATCACATTATAAAGGTTTTAGGTAAGACTGACAAGATAACAACATATTTGTCACAAATTTATATTTAACAATTATATACACTGTGATTATATGCAGTGTAACAATTAATGCTGCATGAAAACTTTGTATAACAAATTTTAAACTAACCAATGTATAAGTGCCACTGTGATTGGTATATATGTTACGTTCCTACCTTGTACACTTATGGTTTTGAATGAAAGACCCTTTTTATTTATCATTATGTCTTCATTGAAATATTAATGAACAGCATGTTTTAACAAAACTAAATATAATTTCTGCCCATCACTTAGATTTAATTTGGTTGCTTTATTCTCAAAAGTTACGAAGAAATAATTAAGGCATCCTGGGAAATGCTAATACAGCAACAAAGCTGTGCAGTAAACACCGGGAGTCGTGTTGAATCGTGTTTCTGAACACTCAGCGAATGAACACCAGAATATTACCCACCAAAGACTAACACTGAACACAAGCTGTAGTCTACCTTAAAATAAACTCCCAAAATCAAACTCTTTGTTTAACTCCAGGATATTTCACTCCAGAAATTAGCTGTTTATGCTGTATATATAACTAATGCCACCTCTAATTGTGAATGCATTCAGATTTTTGAGTTTATATAACTAAAGCCCCCCCCTACTCGTTGTGATGATACTGTTTATACTGTGCCTCCTCGTGATTCCAGCTGACCTCAGAAATGTCTAATGGAAAACCAGCTAATGATTAAGACAACCAGAAATTATATCAGGGTCATCATAAAACACAGCGTGGTGTAGCGCTTCAGTAAGTAGAAGTAATATGAAGAAATGTGTCCACATAACCTTCACAATGGAATTTGGAAAGAATTTCTTAGTTTAAGTTTTTCTTGTGCAACCGGGAGAAGCTCTACACTATAAAGAACCCCTCTCCAGCTCTCCGTATCTTTTTTTCCAATCTTTACTTAAGGACCCATCTTCGAACCCACCATCGAGATGTGGCTTAGATGACCTTTACCCACTTTACTGCCAGAACACTGTGAGCAAACAGCTTTGCAGATGTTAAAAAGAGGCTTTCACAATTCGCTTAGGAATGGGAGGTCTCTTGTGAAAGGATATGCTTTTACCAAAGGAGAACAATATCCCTTAGTTATCAAAGTGCTCAGACATCTCGCCTTTTTACACAGAAGACGTGTTTAAGATGGGGTTTTTTTCATGTCGGAAAACTGCCAAGGCCTCTTGCTCAGCTGTGGAACCCTTGGACCACATTTCAGTGTATTAATGTAGCAGATACATAAACCTTCATTTTTACAGGTCAAGTTTTTGCCGTTTTACAGTGTAGCAATTTTCGTTTAATTCCTGATGCCTCTGTATACAATATCTCTTTTTCTAAATCTGTTAAAACACGATTTAATTAATCCTATTTTGTAATGCTGATGCATTTCGTCCATATGAAAACTAACATTTCATTTTTTTAATTGTCGGAGGACGTCTGCTGAGATGCCAAGACTTAGACCCACGTACAAGCTTATCATATGACAAGCAAAACCAAAAGAGATTCATTAGGCAAGGTAGTGCACTTGGAATATTATTTTAATGTAATTCTGAAATAACTCAGAGAGACATGCTAGCCTTTGATTGGGAAGCGGCCTATCTGAGGGCTCACATCACATTCAAATATTGCACTTACTGCCAGACAACGAAGGTGCAAGAGCTGATCAGATTGCTGACACCAGTATGTTATCAGGGCTGTCAGGTCAAAGTTTTGGATTTTAGATGGTTCTCTTTTCTCTGTTGCCTGCACTACACAGCACATACAATAGAATTTTTTTCCATGCAAAAAGGTTTGGTATGTTGTAGAGCTCCTTCTCCTATCTCTAAGGCTGAGCCTATCCAACCTGCAGAGGAGAATTATTTCAGTTACTTGTTCCAGCAATCTCATTCTTTTGGTCACTATTCCAGTCTCGTGAACATTTGTGAGGGCTGGAACATAGACTGATTGGGAAATGGAAAGCTTTTCTTTTGGGCTAAGCTCCCTCTTCACCAAAATTGTCCAGCTTTACTGCTAACGCCTGTCAATTTCCTGCACCATCCTACACTCACTGTTAAACCAGCTCCCAAGATATTTAAACTCCTTCACCTCAGGCAGAATTGAGCAATATATACTGTTTTTGGCACAGAGCAATTGCCTTAGACTTGGAGGTGCTGACTTTCATCCTTGCTCCTGCATTTGGCTGCAAAGCACCCCAACGTATGCTCCATGTCAGTCCAATGTAGCAAAAAGAACCAAATAATCTGCAATTAGCATAGAACCAATCCTTCACCCCATAAACCAGACATTTTCCTCCCCCTGGCTTTGCCTTGATATCCTGTCCATGAAAAGCACAAATACGAATGGTGCCAAAGGGACGACCCTGGTGGAGGCCAAAACCCATTGGAAACGTGTCTGACTTTGTGCCAAGAATACTGGTACACTCTCACTAGAGTTGTATAGTGACCAAATAGCTATGGCACTGACCCTGCAACGCCATATTCCTGCAGTACCCCTTAAATAACCTGTTTATAGGTCTTCTCCATGTCTGCAAAGTACATGTGGACTTAATGGGAAAACTCCTATGACCCCTTAAGTAACCTCGCTCGAGTGAGGAGTTTGTCCACTTTTCCACAGCCAGGGCAGAATTCGCATTACTTCCTCTGAATCCGAGATTCTACAATAGGCTAGAGGGAACTCAGAGTAGAGCTGCTGCTCCTTCACATCAAAAGAAGTCAGTTCAGGTGGCCCTGGCATCTGACTTTTCCTGGGCATGTTCAATTGTTAGGAGATATGTCATTTGCCCTGGGAAAGTCTTGGGTTCCCCTAGGAGGAGCTGGAAAACATAGCTGGGGAGAGGGACATCTGGCCAAGTTGCTCAACCTGCTGTCTATGTCTCAGCCTCTGATTGAGACACCAGCAGAAAATGAATGCAAAGCTATAATTTGTAGACATCCTACCATCACTGAATTTTTTTTTTTCACTGGCTAGTACACTAACTTGCCAGTTGCCATTTGATTTGAAATGAAAACCTCTACTTCCCTAATGTCAGCAACCTGCCCAGTGTAGAAAATAATATGAGCTGATGCTAGGTAACCCTATTAGCTAGCGTTTATTAGCAAGCTAAACCTTGGCTTTCGTCATCTTGTGGCTACCAGTCAGGTAACTAGCAAGAGTAAGCATGAAATGTGTGGAAATGTGAAATTATCAGTTGAATTTCAGTCTAAAACCACATGAATAGGTCACCATTAACAAACGAATAAAAGCAGGAAATTGCAGCAATCTAGAGAAGTAGAGGTAGGTGATTAGAACCCAAATGCATCTTCAGGGTTTCAGGTGAAGTCCTAATTATGAATTATTAGTAGGACATATAGGGAGGTATCAGTGTTACTCTTAGTGTGTTGAGCAAATATTGGAAGTAGACATATTTGGTCATAAGTTTATGTTGAAAATCATTTACATCAAAACAAGTTAGGTTTATACGATTCTATTCACTCAATATGTAAAATTGTCCTCAAAAATAAATGCAACCACAAGCTTAACCATATATTTGTGTGTATCTTAATCAGCAATGGCTCATATAATAACACTTAAGAAACTCACAATTCAAGTGAAGAGGCTGCAGATGAGGTTCTGGGAGAAGCACAGGGACATTCAGGGCTTCTGGTGAGATCAGAGTGGTTAGTTGTGTCCTTCCCATTGTTGAGCACAAAGCCATGCCCTTGGTTTTACTCACTACAAAAGGTTCCAGATTACTAAAACCAGGCAGAAAAAAATCAAACACAGGGAGCAGGGTGAGGGCGAGTTGAAGGTACGAGGAAGATCAAAATAAGGTCATAATTAAAAAGGGTATAATGACGACATTAAAACTAGACAGGATAAATTGATCTATAAAGGGACCCAAGAAAAGGACAGAAACCCCAAACGGTGAAAGTCTACTTGTTATGTGGTGGGGTGTTTTTCCAGGACCCAAATGCAAGCTCACAGACTCAAGGTTTTCAAATTCCAAAAATACAGTCTTTATTGTCCAAAAAAAAAAAAAAAAAAAAAGCTACAAACCAAAAAGGTGGCACCGAGCGTGTCCACTTTACGTCCAGTCGGGAGGGCAACTCAACCGACAGCTCCAGGGGGACACGGGTAACAGGGCAGCCGGCAGACCAGCGGAAGGGACGGCGTCAACAATCCTCCAAGCCGGGAGGGCAACTCCACCGACTGGTGATTTTGACGGGGGATATCCGCAGGAGACACAGAGGCCGGAGGAACGGGAACAGGAACAGGACTGACGGAGAGCTGACGGGGAGCAGACGGAAGACGGACGGAGAGCACACAGAGGACGGACGGGTGGCTAACAAAAATGCACCGACAACCAGAGTTGTGCAGGGGCAGGTTACATATAGTCTGGGGAGGTGATCAGGGAGATGCAGTACACCTGCAGGTGGTGATCAGGGGTGAGTGGCTGCATCTGCTGGGACTGGTGAGGGGCGTGGCCACGGGAGGTGAGTGGCTTGGCCACAGACAAAGACAGGGGACACAGGAGGAGAGGTGATCGGGGGCAAAACGGAGGACAAAACTGAACTCCTGACACTACTCTGCTACAACCACAAACCATTCTGCATTTTGTTCATCTTGAACTTGTCATCCATCATTTAAATTGTTTGATTGATAATAAAATACACAAAAACTTGGAACATTAAATCAATCACAGATACTGTAATTATTTCAGTAGAGCAACTCACCAAACAATACTTTACAGTGCCAAATGCCCATTAAGTTGTAGTGAAATGAAGTAATGTGGATCTGTGAAGTGAATTTAGTTCAGTGATTTGTGTGCCTAAGCATTTAAGTAGTTGCTTAAAGATGCTTATATGACCCGGCTGCATTCTGAGAACTGAGAAAGGATTTATAATTGGGTTTTAGACCCTGTACAAATTATTTCATGTTTAAAGGCTTGAATTTAGCAAATTGGTTTGACTCATTGTATTGAAGAGTTTTGCATATTAAAACACTAATTAAAGCAATTCTAAAAGGCTGTAAATCCGAGCACCAATAAAAGCTTGTTGAGTGATTATAACATGCAGGGATTGCATTACAAAAGTAAGCCAGGTGGAGGCTTAATGTACATTTGGGCTCAGAGATTTGAGTTCATAGAGAGCTACAGCAAAAGACTGAGCAGCAGCAAAGTATGAGCAAGTGAGTCTGCCAGCTTTAATGGACCATCAGGTTGGTGATGGCAACCCAGATAGTCAGTTGACAAATTAGCTGATGCAGAGCAACACACCAGTTATCTGGCTAAGAGAGGTTCTCAAACTTTAAATCATTACCCGAGTTTTACCAATTTAATTATAATAATAATAACTTTATTATATACCATTTTTCAAAAAAACAACTTAGAACGTGCTTTACATACATTTAAAACACAGTAGGCAACAGTTGATAAAATATAATGATAAAAATACACAAAATAAAATTAAAACAATAAAACAGATAGTGAATCAATAAAAGTGAAATCAACAAAAGCAAGCATTTATTCTGAGAAAAAGTTCATATTTTTGATATATTCTGCAAATTTGATCATGTCAAAGATGACACATTGATAACAAGGATCTAATTTTAAGAATAAAACTGGATATCAATTTGATAATAGTTATTAACTGATTTTCTAGTTATCTGGTTAGTAATTCAACTCTGTAAAAACCTGTATGCCATTGTATTTTTGTGCATGCACCTTACATACAGGGGGTACATAGTTCCAAAGACTTAGCTCTATTAGGTGGTTTATGTTGACATTTTTAACTTTACCAGTTCTTGCCAAAATAGGAATTTGGCTGGCAAAGCACAGCGCTGACAGGGAAAGGGTCTTCTCTGAATTAACACATGCTAGCACCTGTATCTGAGGTGCTCTTCAAGTATTGAAGATGGTGCCAATGTTATGGACCCTGAGTGGGTTGGCTTCAGAGTGCGATACAGAGTGAGAGGGCAATGAATATTACACTATATTTGGGTTAGTTGTCATGGTGATAATTCTCGTCTCCCTCTTGCCCCAATGTATGTCATTCTTCACCTACCCACCAGCTGCCACAACCACATTTCCAAACCTCAACCATCACCTGATGTAGTCACCAGTCCACTGAACTGTTTCTCATTCCCCAGTCACGAGATTTAATACACTATAATGATTTTATTCTATACTCTTAGTTTTTGTACTTTTTGAATTAACGGAAATAAATACAATGGTGAATATAAATAGTTTTTTGAGACCTGTATAGGGGTCCTAAGGTGTGCTATAAATGTAAATAGCTTCTCCAGTTCATTTGTATTGGTATTGCACTAGTGCCCATCAACATACTCACAATTAAGACAATTTACAATATACAGTCTTGACTTGGTTCAAGTTTTGTACCAAATTCAGATCTAAATTTCATATTTAAAAACTATTTACTTAGCTGAGTTAACCATTGACATGTAGAGTTCCCCAGGGCTCATTTACTGGGTCTTTTTTTATTATTATTTTTTTTTTCTTCCCAATGAAATCACTCATCAATATTATGCAGACAACACCGGAAATTACCTCACTCAATCACTATGAAACGACAGTATCATATTTTACTTTGTTTGTTTTCATTTCACCACCAAGTTTGGGGTGACCATTTCCCCTCTTACCATTTCCCACATTTGACCTGGGAGGTTGTAGTAAGTCATGGTGTCCTCTAATACACATGGAGTCACCAGCTGCTTTATACCACCTGCCAGCAAGGAGCATACAGAGGTACACACTATCTGCCCCAGATTTCACCAACTTCCACAAACTAAACTTCATGAATCATTAGTGCAGCACCAAGGACAATTTTAATAAAGCATGCTTATTTTGAAAGTGTTGATAAATTGCTGGTACCAAGTGTAATAGATTGTTGTCCACCTGTCGAGTATGTGAGATATACTTACAAATTCAATTATGTTTGATTGATCTTTTCAAAGTTTCAGTTGAGGTTTTCTGTACGTGTTATTCTATGAGAAACTCTGTCAAAGATTTCGATTGACATTATTAATAACACTACACTTTATGAGAACTTCCAGCTGTAACTTTTTATGAATAAAAATAGAAATGTAGGAGCACCAAAAGTTTACTGAGAATTAAAATATTGTAAAAAAAAAAAAAAAAAAGAAACAGCTAACATTGGGACATCGAGGACAGACCAATCAATAAAACAAAGCTATACACACCAATATACATATACATTACAATATATTTCAAAGTCTTATATTTCCCTCCAAAGGGTCCACTTAAGATGTTATAAATGCATTTCTTTAATTACTCAATCCCCACCCTTTAACCTTCCATGTCCATCATAAATGGTTTTAATGGAAAATGACACCTTAGTTGTAACTGAAGTCAAGATGATGAGACATTTTAGGGTCATTAAAGAATACAGCGTATGTTGGTATACACTGCGGCCACCAAATCCTGGGATTTAGTAGGAAGGAGAAGGAACATATAGATTTCTACCATTACTGTTACAATAGTCTGCATATTACTTTTCCCTGAAGACACAAAAACTGGCAAACAGCACCATTCAAATTTTAATTAACTAAATTTAAAGAGTGAAAGGTTGAATTGCAATTTTCATATCTATTCAGCAGAACCAGAGCTCTTCTCAAAACTATCATGAGACTGTAATTTCTCATCTACTGTGTTGAGAGTTGTCTCTTACACACAATCTTATAATCACAATGTGCAATCCAAATATACAAATAAGGCCGTCCCACCACCAAAATTTAAAAAAAAAAAACAAGTTTGGAACTTGTGAAGGATTTATTGGCGCTTGTGTTGGACTCGTTCTGGACGGGTGCCGAAAATTCAGTGTGTATGTGAGTTTTTCATGAGAAGCAATAGAGAGCACTGACACTGCCCTGGCTTGATCTTGAATTCCTTCTGAACTTTTTTCATGGGCCACTGCTTCAGGAGTTGAAGAGAAAATAGAGTGTTGCTCTTGCAAATGTCTGTTATTATAGTCGAGTATTTCCAGGCCCTTTTCTTTCTTTATACAATTAAGGGCAAAAATCAAGCAGTATTCCTCTCAAATGATGGAAGTTATAATATGTGGCATATTGTAGAAGGTAGAAACCCAAATTAATTGGGAGCTTCCAAAATGTCACAGCATCATCTTGACTAATAAACACTTAACAGTAAGTGAAATGTGGATACAATTTTCTTTTAAAAAAAAAACTTAAAGATGACAAACAGAAGGTTTTTATTCCATACCTCCATGTGTTATTATGTGGTTCTCCAGCACAAACAAGTAATAAGCATGACATAAGCATGGAGATGACATGACCCAATTTTATAGAAAAAAGAGAAAAGCAGAAGACAGAAAATTCTTATTTGTTCGTACTATCGAGTGGAGAATAAAAAGAATTACACCTTTTCATTTCTACACATACTGTAAAAACTTGTTCAAGGCTCAACTGCAAGTTCAGGCACATCCAAAACTTTGTCTAATGTAATGTTACAAAGAAAAAAAAATATGATTCCCCAGATTGCACTTGCACACACATTATGCCCAATGCCCACAAAGTACACATTCACAGTGCTACTGCAAATAAATGGGCAGAATAGGCCCCTTGAATTTCATTGATTTTATACCTGTGGAAGTAAAGACATGCCTTGTTTAAGAAAAACAGCAATCTTTAATGATCTCTGAACAAATCATGAGCCCATATAAAGTGTCTGGACAGTGTAAATAACTGCTCAACAAATTGCAAATAACATAGTTGAAGAATCTTGCTTCAAAGGCATCTTCATTATTTTTGTTTTGCTTGACAACTGTTTATTGTTGCTCCCGGCCCGTCAAAGGCTACCTGTGATATCGCCTAGAATACTTGTACTGCCGTGCTGACACAAATTTAGAGGTAATCAATCAACCTTTGTGTTGCTACACAAAGCCTGTCTAGAGGATTATGGAAATCTAACAATGATGCTGTCCTTGCACAGAGTACTTTTCACTTTCCTCAGTAGATACATAAGTAAGGAATTGTTTTTCTACTCAAAAACACCAACTCTATTTCATGTAAATGCAAGATCAACCAGGACCTTCTGATTACTGATTCTCGCTTTAATAGAGTCTTGACAAGTACACACCTTTGTTGTTAGATTGGGGAACATTTTCATTCACATCCCAAAAATGTAAGTTCATAATTTATTGACAACATTCTTTGCTAATTATTCTACATTCCAGAGAATTTAATAATAAATTGGCACAACATCTCCATAATCTAAGTCACAGGAACATAAACATAAACAATGAGACAGTAAACCAGAGAGTGAAATCACTGCAGCAATCGACCTTATTTATTCAGTATGCACAACAAAGATATGTGTATTTAGAAATATTCTATAGCCTTCTATGGCCCATTTTTCGCCTTCTGAAGAATTGCTCTTGCACTTTTGAAGTGGACTTACTAAAACGGTCATATTCAAGTCAAGTCAGGTTTGTGTAAATTGCCCCAAATTGCAGCTTTGCAATCTGTACGACATGTAACACTATACTTAAACCTTGAAAGCCTTTATACATTAAAAAAAAAAAACTTCAACATATATAAATGCAGAACACATTAAGTGCCTTATGGAAAAGAATAACGAGAAACAGAAAAAAATAATTAATATATGATTTAGATAGCAAACTGGAATATAACTCTGTATAAATGAATAAATAAATATTATAAATAAATATTATCAGTATTAGTATTCATTTAGTATCATGTTTTTTGGCCAGCTAACAAATGTAATCGCTTGTCATTGCGTCCATAGATATGGATATGTAAATATTGACCAGTGCAGCTGGAAGATTAAAATCTGTTGTTTCAACATGAGAAACATAGAAAACAACAAAATTAATTTCATGTATGATTGTTAAAAGGAAGCACGGTTTTGATCTATCGCACCATTCAAAGTGATTACCCAGCTCACATCACCCAGCCATTTACAGTGCAGTACTGTCTAGGGGGAATATTATGTTAGAAATTAACCATACTCAAAATGTTTGCCTCCTCAAATTGTCAAAATTAAACTTCACAACTTTGCTCGAGACCTTTAGGCTTCCTTGAAAAGTATTTTTTTATTTATGATTCAGGTAACCGATTAATACCACAGCTATATTTATTATTGTTGATTTATTATTGTCCCAGTGCCACTTATATACAGTGTGAACTATGCATATGAGGAATTGGAGACATAGAAAACAATAATCCCAAAAGCTATCTTCACACAGAGACCAAAATTAATATTTATCCAAACGCTATTAACAGTCTCACATATTCATTTGGAACAACATGCTGCACTTGGCTTGCACATCAAAATTGTAATTGTTTAGGTACCAAACAAATTTGCATGCTTGTCCATGAACAGAGTGGCATTTTCTCATTTGGCATTTGGCTAATCAAGCCACAGTGGTAATGTCATAGCACGACGGCAGCTTGGCACGATCTACTATTTGGCAAGTGGGCACAGGGAACAAGTCATATGTGCGTGTGTTTGTGCGTGTTTAATGACTGTTTTGAAAGCCTGCGGACTAATAATTAATGTCTCCTAGCTTAGAATTGCCACTTCTGTACCTGTGCTGGATCAACTCCAAAAGTAACTTCTAGTTATTGATTTTTATTATCATCGCCCAAGACAACATCTTTTGAACCAAGAAGCTATTAGAAATGGATTTCACTGTGAAGAGCTCAATTGCACAATGAGTGTCTTTTTCTGTATTTGAATCAAAATGGAAATGAGGAGTGGTGACCTTCAATAGCTTGCCTGAATCAACTGAAACAAGTTCAATTTGTGGTATTATATCCAAGAAAAAAAATCTCATCTCAGCAGCAGGTTCTGTGTGGTCCAGTGCCTAATTCAAACTGAGATGAAAGTGAGCTGTTTACATTTTTCACTTGTAAATGATGCACCCTTGCCTTTGTGTCTCCATTACACCATTTCTCACAGGGAACAGGGGATGTGTATGGAATCCATTCAGAAGTTCATTCCAATTAATTTTGTTGGATATGTTTTCATTTCACTGCTTATTCTGTCCTGGGCCCTTTTCACTTTGCATCACAAGACACACCGATAAGTTGGTCAAACTCATTTGAAATTTGCTTGATTGAGTCTTAAAGACTCAAAAATGTGTAGTTTAACAATTTACTTAAATAATACACATAAAAATGAATTGGAAATAGTCAAAGAACGTATAATGTAGTACAGATAAAAGTTAAATTTTGACACTGGTTCTCTGCATTAATAATACATTATTTATACCTTCTTTCTGTACATGGTCACTGGGGGCTTCAACCTGTCCCAGCTAACTTTGGGCAAAGGTGCGGTACACCTTGGAAAGGTCGCTAGTCTATCACAGGGCAATACAGAAAAACAGACAATCACTCACATTCAGACCAATTTAGAATCACCAATTAACCAGACATGCATGTGTTCGGACTGTGCGAGAAAGCCAGAGCACTGGGGAAAACCATCGCAGGCACAGGCAGAACATACAAAATCCACACAAAAAAGGCAGAGCTGATTTCAGTTTCAGTGAAAATGCAGTCCCTGAAATCCCCCTGGACTCCAGACACTCAGGAGAAATATGTTCACAAAATGTTCTTTTGAAGAAACATTACAATGTCCATGCATAAAAGAGTCCATATCTCTTTTGGGTTTTCACTGATTGAGCGAGCGATTTGAAAGGAATCCTCAGTGCTGTCAAGTGTGCAGCTGACCTCAGATAAGATATTTGGTTTGGTTTGTTTTTTGCTTTGCTTTGCTTTTTCTTTTTTAGGTTTTTTTCACAAATTAAATTACATAACTGTGTCCTTTAAACCTCCAGTATGCATAACTGAAATGCTCAAACAGAATACAATGTTGCTTTACTTAGGAGGCTTTATAACGGCTTTATAAAAGCCCATTGACCGTTTTTTTAAATTTGACATATTCTCTCCGACTGAAAACTAAAGTCAATGCAGAAGCGCCTTAAAGTGCAATACCACTAAGAGCGACTAGGCACTGGCTCCAAAAACAATTCTTTCCCCAATAAACTCCCATTAAAAAAGCAGCAACTTCACTCCTTCTGATCAGTGTTCTGGTGGTCCTTCTTAAAATAATTGCATAAATAATTAGATATTATGCCTCAAAGAGAAGTATGTTTAGAGGCGTGCCCGGTTTGATTTACATGCCTGGGGTGCTGTCAGAGGTTGGAGGAAAAGGTTGGCGAGAATAGTGTCCTTGGGTTCTCAGTCAACATCTGGCTCCAAAAACCCAAGTTGGCTCAAGGTTTATAGAACAGCAGTTTACAAACCAATGGGTGACGTCAGTGGGGATTTCCACATGTATTAGCCCAAAGCTATTAAGGCACTGGTCTATCAGAAACATAAGCCCAGGCCAAGCGGACTCTTAGGGGAGTGGGAATTCAATTATGTAATCATACAGGGGTACAAGTAGCAGCATGAGGGAGGCTGTGGCTCAGTCGGTAGAGTGGGTTGCACACTAATCGGAAGGTTGGTGGTTTGATCCCCAGCTCCTCCTGTCCACATGCCTAAGTGTCCTTGAGCAAGACACTGAACCCTAAATTGCTCCCGATGGTGTACCATCGGTGTGTTGTAAGTCGCTTTGGATAAAAGTGTCAGCTAAATGTAATGTAAGCAGCCAGCCGTTTCACAGCAAATAGTCTACATTTATTTTAGTTATGTTAAATTGCATTTTATATGTTGCATAGAGGACTACTAGATAATCTTAAATAACTGGCCTAACAACTTAACAACTGGGTAAATACACTGAAGGGTGTCTTTATTGTGTTGTAAATAATTGCTGTTGTAATTTAAGAATCCCACTGCGTAACAGACTTAGTGGTGTAAAATCTTTGCAACACTCTCCCTTCGGTTGTATCAATGAGACCAGTCCATTCTCAAACTGTCTGACTCTCTGCCAGTGTTGTATGCCCTTTACACTGCATCAATTAGTGAGTACATTTTATGGGCCATTTAAACTTGGCTCAGGCAGTTAAGATTATCAATGGTGGAGCTAACAGTATCTGCCCTAAAGAGAGGGCACTCCCCTCGGGATAAGCCTGCCTGCCCTTCCCCACAGAAGCGGATTGAGATTCAATTGTGGAGTGACATTCGCTTTATGACAGAATGATCTTGGTATTCACAACTGGGCAGAAATGCCCCCCTGTTTAAATGAGGGCATTTTGTTAATTGTGAAGGAGAAAAAAGCAGATTGGCATTTGTCTGGTGAGAAGTAGGGCATAATCAGGCAGATCGGAGGCTGAGGAGCGGCGACAAGGGCCATTATGTTCTTCCAGTGCAGACACTTCAGAGGAAATGATAACCAGAGCTTAGAGTGACAGAGTAATATCACACACTCCCCTGCACGAGGAGACACATTCCTTTGCTGACGAGGACAAGAAATGAAAAAAAGCTTTGAATTTAAAACTTCTATTTGAAGGCAAATTGATGGTCGCTCCGAGAACTGCCGACGACTCCACGTCACCCTCCTCCAACGATATTAACAGACTGTAATTAATCAAAGTTTTACTTTTTCTAATTGAACCCAACTTTCGATTTGCCGGAAATGAGAACCCCTGACATTGGGTTGTGATGATTTCACATTATGCCAAAGACAATTATGTGCATGTCAAGAGTGTTGTATTACCACTCCTAATAACGGCATGTCCTCTTTCAGAGCCACTGCGGTCATCTTCCATTACAAAAATACTCTCCAGCCAGAAGAAGTGTGGGTGGCAGAGATAACATGGAGGTCACTGCAATGGCTGTCTTCACCAGTCTCCCAGCATTCACAAGGAAACTCAAGTATGTGGTAAAAATAAACCTAGAAAATAATACATTTGTTTTGTTTGTAAAATTGTAAGCACTGATAGTGGAACCGGAAATATGTTTCTGAAATTTGGTCTCAGCTTTAAAAGAAACATCATTTTGTGATCAGATATTTAGTAAGTACATCTAGGAAGACACTGCAGCTCAATGTATTCCAGCTCTATAATCTTTCTAAATTTGGCAGATAAAATACAATTAGATCAATACAAATTTCTTACTCAATTGTGTCAAGCATTATGCAAATAAGACCAGAGGGAAAGGAAGCAATGGAAAGAAACTCAAGTCAAGTTTCACGTTCATACAGGAAAAAAAGAAAACCAATTGCAATACAAGCTCCCAGCTTGAAAGCTAGAGAACGATAGTAGTCACAGTGCCTTCAGGATCAGCTTTCTCACTTGTACAAAATTGTATCTATCTTTTAAATAGAAATTTAAGAGTTATGTATAATCTGATTATGGCACTGCTTGCCTTTTCTATAGCTCCAGGCATTTTGGATACTTAAAGGGCTATATTGTATATGGCATTGTCTTTTCTAACGTGGTGTTGACAGGAAAAGGCATTTCCACAGCCCATAAAACTTGTGGTTTGTCAAGAGGTGTCAACATCTGAGTAAGTGTCATTTGGCTGTAGGCAACTAATAGGACAGTAGAAAAGTCCAGTCTTCTACCCAGTTAAGCAGCTAAGGTCTCTACTGTTTACACAAATTATGTTAGGTCAGGCTTATCAGTTGAGTACTGCAGAAAGATGGTAAGGGATTGACATTTTAAAAAATCCCCATCCTGTATATGTTTGCAGAATTAACTAAATCAAAGTTGGTTGAATATTGACAATTTGTGGGCTATTATGAGTAAATGAGGTCTATTCCACTCTAGACCTCTAAATTGTTGAGAACCCTATGATATGGAAAAAATATATTTCCCATTGCTGCTAAAATGACAGATTTTCTCTTTTTTGTTCAGAGTGTCTCTTTTAGCAATTGACATTTTAGAATGTTTGATATGAATGTGAGATGGAGAAAAAGCTTTCTAAGTGACATGAATCACCTAGTTCAATCTTGAACCAGGCTCTACTGCTATTAAATATTGGAAATCCAAACGCTTTTCGGCCTCTCTTTCAAACTTTCATTTATTACCTGGAATTTGAATCATGTCTACTAAGAGACGATGCAAGGGTGGTCACTAGAGCAGCTAGTTGCACAGCACTGTGACGTGCACGGAGGAGAGAGAACTTTTATGAGTTAGTATTCCAAGTTCTTCTCTTGATCAACATCCTCTCTTGAGTAACGTGTTTCTGTCAGCAATTGTCGTCCACGGAGAAATAGCAAACAATCACTGCCATTTCTCTCTGTTTCCCAATGAGATCCCTGCTCAAGTTTCAGATGCATGGAGAAAGCGCCCGACCATTGCTCACAAACATATTTATAACTCAGATGTTGATTCATATAATTAAGGCAAGAGCTCCTTTGAGTTACAAGTGACAGTTGACTAGCTGTCCTTCGGTTTCAGCAACCATGCGTCATTCAGCCCACTTCAGCACCACCTCTTTGTACATTTTTGGATTATCCTGGAACAAGACTGAGTCAGGAACTACTAAAATGGCGACAGCTTGAACCACCTAGAACTGAGCAAGTTCATTTGTTTATATACAGTCAAAGTAATTCTCCTGCATAACTGTGAAATACAGTTTTGTACTTATTTACTATCTATAGTGTGTCATGTCCTGTCTTGTTCCTTTCTGTTGAAGACTGTCAGCAGAGCTTGTGAGCAGGAGTTAGTATTTTGAGTTCCTCAGACTGAAAAACACATTAACTGGAAACAATTCCAACTTCATGACACCTCAATTTGACAGTGTGTTTATTGCAAGTGGAAACCCAGTGTTTTTAAGCCTTGAGGCGTTTAAGCCGTCGCCATTTTAGTTTTTTGAATCTAGAAGTGACCATATTTGGATGAGGTGGGGTGGAGCGAGAGGTGTATCTGACTTAAAACCTGCGGTCACTATGCTCACTCACCTGTATCGGCAACCTGACTGCACCTCAGGCATGTCAATCATACCAGGCATACCTCTCTTTGAGGTCTAATATCTAACTAATCTTGTAATTTTTTTCAAAAGGATCCCCAGAATAACAATCTGACAATAATGACTTGTGTAAAATATTATTGACTTATTGCCAGCTCCAAGCAGCCGGATGTTGCACTTTAATGCACTTCTCCACTTCACTATGGTTAAATGCACGTATCTTTATGTGTTTTATTGTAAGTTCTGTGATTTATCAAAGGAAATCCTTCCGATTGTTCAAAAGCCTTCATCATAACTTTGCCAGGTCTAGTGAAATAAACAGAGAAGTTGGAAGAGTTCCTCTCTTATTTTCTTCACTGTCCATGAAAGCATAAAACATTTCATTTTCTTAAGGCTAGTATACACTAGACACATTATTGATGTATTATTATTGATCCAAGATCTGATACACAGCCATTGTGTCCAATAATGTCCTGTCCCCGCGGTGAAGAACAGTATGCTCCATTTTTTTGTTTGTGTGTACGTTTGACAAAGTTACAGCTTTGGAAGTACTATAGTGAAAAGACAACTCAATACAAATTTCATTTATTGTGAGCTAATGAATGAATAATAGTAGACTGTACAGGCTTTTCTTTCTTTACTTTTTTTCTTTAACTTTTATGTTGTGCTATAATGATGGTGTTTTCATGAATTCAGGCTGTCTGAGTTAAGGTAATGCCTAAAACACATTCCATTTGATGGATGAATCACAGAAAACTGAAGCAAACACAATAACAATATGCATTCAAAGAAGCTGCTTTCTTGGTGCATCTGGACTATATTGCAGTTGGTGGATGCTACAAATACAACTGCAAAATGCACCAACTGAAAATACACCCATTCCAGAGCAATAAGCAATAAACAATTGTGTGAAGCAACCATGTATAAGTATGTTAGTGTTCCTATGAGCATATCATCCAAACACAATGTGGAGTTGGAAACATATGGAAACAATACCAAGAGGAGACATCCAGGCTTCTAACACTAGAAATTGGACTGTTATTGCTATGTGACCTATGCTTCTCAGTCAAGATGCACTCATCCACTACACATTGGATGTTTTCAGCTCAGTAGTCCCCTAGCATAGAGAGGAATGATCAATAAGGCCCTCTTTTACTGCTTCACTTCACAACTGTCTAGTCCTGCAGCTCTGCAATAGTTTGACATGCACAAAAATTGAGGTAAACAAACTTAAAATGGCAGAGGTGAGTTTCAAGAGCCCAACAGGCAGCTTCTTTTTAAATATTTTTCAACTTTGAGTCCTCGTTCTCCTCCTCCTCGTCCTCCTTTTCAAACCCTTTTTTTAAATGTTTTACTGTCTCTCAGTGGTACACACATTTTTCAGAATGTTTTATTTTTCAGCTGTACCACCAGACTACTTAGTTCTCCTCTCTTTCCATGTCAACACTTATATCTTCTCTTCATAAAAAAAACCGCGGGGAGGATAATTTCCGTGCACTCTACTTCACCTTATTCCTTTGGACAATTCCTCTGTGAGAAGATGTCATCCACGATTTGCACTACCTTGTTCAAGATTTTGCAAAGGCGATCTTTTCAGTTTAGCTATATAGTCTTGCTGGGCTCACAACTGCAGGCTTTGATTTTTTTTGACAGACAAATATGGTTTCAGGTTAGAACAGCACTGTAACATGAGGCATTTTCTCACCCTAGTTCTTCATAGTCTGCTCAGCCAGATCAGTATGATTCACTATGCTTTCGTGACATACCATGAAACCTACATTGGCAGTTTGCGGTGGCTTTAACAGAGACTCCTGTGAAAACAAGACAGGGCTCTTATTTGGGCTTTCCAAAAATACTTTGAAATGTCTTCCTGGTGCCAAAGGAAAGACATGAATGGCATATTACTCATACTAGTATTGCTATGGCTATCATTTAACAATATATCACGCAGAAATATCAGTAGTTAATGAGATAAGAGTGTAGAATGACCTGATAATTAATGAATTGTTTATGAACACTTCCTGAAAAACTCTCTATAGCAGATCCAATAGAATAGTCTGGGAGGTAATATTATAATGAATCATTAGGTAATTATTAGTTCATAAACATCTGTGAAATTATATGGCTATCACTCTTTATAAGATGTCCCTCTTTAACTCTGAAACAACCTCTGATTGGCCCAAACTACATTCATTACAACTAATTACGTAATAAAATAGTTAATCTTTTGGTGGTTCTCGGATTAAATAGAGGACTAAGTTGTCACTACTCAGCACTTTTTTTTACTCAGGGCTGATTTGAACAATTAAATTTTGATTTTATCGTAGGGGGGGGATTTTTGCCTTTGATTTACATCCTTGCCAAAACTGCCTACAGCCCTAATTTCCTCTCTTTTTCTTTATTTGACATAATTATCACTTATTTAGTCAAGATTGGATAATTTAATAGATTTTTCAGCCAGTGAAAACTATTATTGGCCTGAAAATTTAAATATGAAATATTCTAGAAAACAAATAATTAAACAGAGTACTATCTATCTTAATTGTCTGATAAGATTTTCCTGAATTCACCCCTTCTCATTCATCTGGAGGACATTGTATACATGTCTCCTTTTCAGCAACAAACTAAAATGCACAGACAATGATGTGACTATTATTTACAATATTCAAGGGCAAATACATGAATCACACACTTTTGTGACTACCGTTGCAATTGCTTTTTGCAAGTGCATCCAAGTATGACCTGACTGCTTGTTATATGCACTTAGACTGTTGGCATCTGTGATTAGCATCATAAATTAAACTGTATACCATAGAATAAATCCTACCATTTGTCCAGGAGTTGTTACTATGAACATTTAGAGTGTCAGTGTCTTTATTTTCTTGCCATCAAGCTATCATTTAGTACTTTTTTTTTTTTTTTTTTTTTTTTGGTGGGGTTTGCCTTATTCAAGTGTGACAGTTCGAGATAATTTTATTGTAAAAACCTAACATTTGAGTTTTGTCCAGAGTGGGGAAGTGATTATCTTTAAAAGAGGTTAACTTGTGTAGCTATAGTTGCTCCAGCTATACAGGCATTGAGAGAAGAGCTAAGAATGGCATTTGTTTTAGTGATTTGTCAGTTTACTGCATCTATTGAATTATTGATTTTATTAATTTATCTTTTACTTCCAGCATATGTTCACCTTTTGTAAATAAATCTATATTATTTGCATATCCTAGTTGCTGTCAGAAAAAAATGACTATCAATGATTGCTGAATATAGTTGATAATTTATTTTAAAAAATCTACTGTACACGTAGTAGACATACTATCGTACACATGAGATGACCAGATGTTTGTTTAAACACACTTCATGATAACTACAACATATTACTGTGTATGTGTCATTTTCTAATTACGTAGCTGCTGCTGTCAGGTACTGCACCAGTAGTACTGCACATTTTTCATCCATGGGTTCATACAGAACAAATTTAACATGATTTCCATACTGTCTGATTCCTATCTCGGAATTTGAAGAGTGGAACGGAGGCACATTCACACGAGCCAATTCATCTGTTTGAACAATCTAAAGCCCCTCCTCTTGAATACGTTCTTCAATGCATGCTAAAGCAGGCTCCTAGATTATCACTATAATCCAATATTGTGCATGTTTCCCATGTTAAATTGTGCGATACACAGAATAACAATTTCACATCTTGATTTGGCAGTGTATCATAGGAGTAAAGTCTGTGGGGGAATAGAGTCATTTGTTTAGAAACAGTGCATGAAACCACAGGGTATGGAACAAATATGTGTTTGAAGCTTTTGTGCTTCTATGCACAGGACTGAATTGCAGTGTTGAGGGTTATGAGAATGCACTAAACCCAAAACCTTCAAGGCTAGAGCAATAGGCTTCCTCTCAAAAGTGATTGCAAAAGAAATGTTTTCATGTTCAAAACTTAAGAGTTAGGATTCAGATGCTGCTGCATCTGCTGTGACCTTGTGGTAAAAACATCAGCAAACTAACAACTACTCTTGAGATTATTGTGCCGACTTTAGGTTAAGTCTCACAATACCATGCCTATGATTCCCACATAAACACACCACGCACTGACATTAGTATATTGAAGGCCACACGGAAATGCGTAGTTTGCCACTGACAGATGTTTCTAGTATAATTCAGAGAGGAATTTATTATTTTCATCTGTAGAGTAGGGGAGGCTTTCTGAAAGGCTGAGTGTGCGTATTTGTCAGAGGGGAAGTAGGCGGGAGAGAAGTTCAGTTTACCTTGCCTTCTTAGCGTTTGTGTTTGTGTGTTGTGTACTTCCAAGCAGTAAAGTGCACCATATTTGATCATGCATTTCATAATCATTAGGTGAGGCCCTGGCAGTGGCACCGGCCTCTCACCGGAGAGTTGCAGTTGTTTATCTGCTTGTGCTTTTGCAGACAGCTGTAAATAAATGAAGAAGGAGTAACTCCTGGGGGAGTAAGGGAACACTCACACTGGGATTTGCTGACTAGTTTTGTCATAATAGACTTGGTTCTGCTTCTCTTTTTTTTCCCCTCACACAGCTTTTTGTCCTTTTTTGTCCAACTTTCATTTATTCATTCTTCATGCAACAACTTCTTCTTACATTAATTCCAGTCATGGTAATACAGTTTCCCTGATTAATCTTTCACCCATTTTACTCTACAGAAGGCATTGCAGCACCCTACTTATTTAATTTGAGAAACGATCTGAAAGAAATACTCAGGATAATAAATGTTTTCTCCTATGGGACACTGTTTGGTAGAGGTGGCATCCATCTTTGTGGAAGTGCAACCCCCTAAGTGATCTGGTTACACGAGTGCATACATGTTGTCAAACTGCGTAACTGCTGGTCTTGCAATAACTGTCGGGAGCTCATGCTACACATTTGAATATTATGTTGTATTTCTGCATCCTTCATGTTATATTTACATAGATAACACACATTTAATGGCCAGTAAAAAAAGGTACGCTAAAAAGGGGTCGCACAATCAAACTTCAAATAAACAATAAATACTGTATGAGAAGGAGGTTCTGCTTTATGGATAGAGACATCCAAGCTATATCTGCATCTGCACACAAAGACATTCCTTCTCACAATTAACCGCAAGAAGGTGGAGCTGATGAGGATGTCTCTAGTATGGCAAACAGAAAGGCTTATTCACTTTTAGCTCCCACGTTACAGTTAAGCTTTGCATAGTCCTAATCCTTATTGTCTACAGTTAATGAGTTTCTCTCATATTGAGAAACATGCAAATGGAGATTTCTGGTTTGGAAACTGCAATTATGGAGGAAGCTAAGGGATATGAGACCCTAATTATGTGCTATCATTATTGCCATGGCTACTGCTACAGTTGACTTAGTATGCAAGAGTGGAAAAAAGTAGTTTGAAATATTATGCAATGCAATGGTTGCATGTGATATAATAACTGAAACATTAGAGGAAAAAAAGGATACAGCAAAAGTTATTGAGCGCAAGTCTTTTGTTTCCACTCACATGATGATGGAGACTACAGCGTTACTTCCCACTGACGTTGCACACAATGCATTTTTTAATTCTAATATCATTGATGATAATAATACTCAATTACATACAATGATTAATTCAATTTTTCAAGGTACTCTAAGGTACCTTACACAACCAAGAAGGATGAGTTAGCACAGGACATAATTTATTCAGTAAAAGCAGTTGTACAGGGGTGACATGGTGACGTGTGAATTATAAATCACCAACTTGATATTTCATGTTATTGAATTTTCAGCAAGTTGTCCTTAGAGAAGAGGAAAAAATGTGTACAAAGTGAAAGTTATTCTGAAAAATGTTTGAATCAAGCAAAATAGGTGCAGTGACAAAACTGATTTGGTGTCATACTGCCTTGCAACTCTGCACAAAACACAATGTTCCATTGTCATGGAAATTTGACACTATTGTATTCACCTCTCAAAACACCAACGCAACCCGTGCCTACAACCATTGTGGACACTGCCACATTCCACATTAAGAAACTTACTTTTGTCAGCTTGTGCATTGAATTTAATCTGTTTTGATTTTCCCGCAGACCAACCATGCAAGCTCTGTGAATGCCATCATCTCAAAAGAGCTTAGTGGGCAGAACTGATATTTGACAGGGGATAAAACACAGTCTTACAAACAGAATCTGTGCACTACTTCTAAACTGGCATGCATTGTGTTTGTATTCCCTGTATCTCAGTCTCCCTTGTTGTATTCAAATGAAAAGATGATGTTTATCACAGAATAGCAGTCCCACTACAGGATCTTCTGCAGTACCAGCTTTGTGTATGGGCATTTACTCGCACTCAAATTCATGCAGAGGAGGGCTGCTCAGATATATGATTTGTAGCCATCTCGCTGTGCACTTTTAACGTCAATGTCATCCACCAGTAGATTTCCCTCAGGGCTTAACTGATTTGTAAATGGTGCAGTTCACCCCCTTTTGTGCTGCTTACAATGTGCCTTTGAAAAATAGAGAAAAAATTATAAGTTCTATTCCCTTTTATCCCGCAATGTGCCACTCAGTTCACCTGGGGAAGTGTAGCACTTGCATGATAAGAGGAATGTTGAAAGAGAAGCCGAATTAATTCAATATTTAAATATTTTCCTCCACTACTCTTCAGTGTTGCACACTTAGAAGAGACTCAAAAGTGTTTTGCCTGACATTTTTAGTCACACACACACACACACACACACACACACACACACACACACACACACACACACACACACACACACACACACACACACACACACTAAAGATATCACTTTACATAATGGTTTATGGTTGACTGTTAGCAGTAAAGCTTATTGTTATACTGAATATTCATCTATTAATTATTCATCCATTTCTATATTGATCTCATGAAGTAATTAATCTAAGGCTCAAGCCCCATCCCAAGAATCCCATAACATATTAATCACAGGTATAAGCCACAGCACACCCGTGGCGTTGTCTGGTGACACAGGCTGTGAGGGTGAGAGTGAGCTGGGGCTTGGACGTAAAGGAAAAATGAACCATGTAATATGAGTGAGGAAGTCTTGGATCCAATTATTGTATATTACAACAGGGTCAGAATGTTCACATCAAACTGGAGGACTTGACCTGTGATCAGAGCTGCACTGTGGCACATCATCGGCACATCTTTTAACGTATGCCATTGGGCCACAAGATTTCATGCTTACTATCTAGCTCACACATCCTCAGTCTTTGCTGCCAGCCACAGTGTATAAGTGCAGGGGCAGCTTTTTCCCCTGAGATGCCTGTGGTGAGCCAAGCCGAGTCACAGCCAGAGCCAAAGGATTCTAGGTAGTTGAAAGCAGCTTTTCCATCACAGCTACCTTCAAAGACCAGGAAGCCATCCAGAAGGACATAGGATCAAAGGCCCAGAGAGCTCTTACTAATTAGTGGGTGGGAATCCTGTAAATTCACCATAACTATTGTCTACCACTGTCACATTTGTGATAGCAAAGGTAGACCAAAAGAGGCTATAAGAGGATGTGGCAGGCTGAGAGAGGAAAATAAGTGCGGGAGAGAGAGAAGGACAAGATGAGAGAAAGGATATGTAGTCCCATTGTGTAAAAGTGAATGTACTGAGTGTGCGTTGCTTTGTCCCATAGCGAATGCCATGCGTAGGTGTGCACCAATGTAAGCTGAGAATGCAAAGTCAACGCACCCCCTTCTCCTCAGTAACAATATCCCACCAGGCGGTGGTAATCTCCGTCTCAGTCACTCTTGCCAGGCGCCACTTCAACTCTGATCACATTGTCAAGATAGAACACCAAGAAATTAATTATTCGGTGCAACTGATACCAGTTCTGTTTAAAGTGGTATTTAGCACACCTTTTTATAAATTGTGGAGATAATGTCCAAATGTATAACAACTTTCTGCAATTACTAAGTGTTCACTGGATATAATGACATATAGCTGAGGCAAAGCTGAACCACATATTGGTGCACTGCAAGAGCACAACATCCATTAATAAAGAAGTTATCAGAGTAAGTGATAACATTTGATTTAAATGTTTGTTTTCAGTTTTAAAAATATATAGTTGGATCTATCTATTTCAATATTCATCTCATCACACAAGTGTTATCCTTTCCAGGTACCTGGGTATAACTCCAATAAACTGAGCATAAATAGCCCACTATTGGACCAACATCGCTTTTGTTTCACTGTGAGGAGGGTCTTCCGTAACAACTGAAGAAAGGTCAGTATTGACCAATCAGGCAGTAGCTACACCACAAGAGCGCACCAGGCCCACTTTTCTCCCGTCTACCTTTGAGATAACTGAAGCGAAAACAAGGTACCGAGCCAGCCTCACACCTACACATACACTCACAGAACTGTAGTTTCATCCAGGTAATTTCTACAATCTAAAACTGAAGGAAAAGGCCTTTAGGAAAAAAAAGCTCTCCAACTGAGTCTATGTATGGATAACAAATCTGAACCAGACCCCTGATTGGGTGGAATTGTTTTTTGTTGTTGTTGTTTTAGTTTAAGAAGTGGGATAATTTTCTTAATCCATATAGGAACATTAAATATTTCTGTTTACCAGAAATATACAAAATCACCAAATGTGGAGAGTCATGGTTTTGACTGAACATGAAGGGTATACATTTGAATCTGAAAAGTAACTCAGACAAATCGAATGGAGTAAAAATAACAATATTGGTCTCAGAAATGTAGCAAAGAAAACGTATAAGGTTGAAAAAAAAGTAGTAGACTAAAAGTACCTCATATTTTTAATTAAGTACAGAACTTGTGTAAATGTACTAAGTTACATTCTACTACTGGTGCAGAACTAGATGGCGCTCTCTCTAAAGCAGCATTGTGCTAAATGTGTCATAATTTTGGTAAATAAGGAAGACCACAGAAAAATATTTATAAAGGGACAGTTCTCCTTGTACAGCTTTGAAGGACTGTAATCCACGAACTAATACATTTTCTGAAAGCTAATGTGCAGTCAGTGTGCAAAACCATGTTTCCCAAGTACCACTTACCACTGTAGACAACAATTTCTGACTGTCAAGCCAACGTTAGCATAATAATGTGTCGGACTTGATGTGACGTCACCCTACGAGGCTAAGCAAAGGCAAACTTTATTTTTGAGATAATCAAATTAATATGAACTCTTTTTACATTACTGTAATGTGATGCATATATGTCATAAGTATGGTTGTTATTAAGATGAAATAAAATGATAATTTTTTTTTGGACTTGTTTGGGCTTTCAGCAAGATTGCTGAGTACCACCAGGTGGAGCTTCATGTACCAATGGTGGTACCTCGGTGTGGCGATTACTGAGCTAGACGTTAGACTGTCGCTCCAATGTCCTCTGATCCACAACCCATGGCAGAAAAAATACTGGCTGACAGATGCAAGTCACTGCACATGGGAGAGGTCACCTTCTCGTAGTCCTTCTCAGACTCAGTTTCAAAGCGGGCCTGACAATTTGTTTTAATTTCCCTCTGCAGACTTGTGGTTTCCCCTTCCTCCTACGTCTCACGCCTGGGGTACGACCAGACTGGCAGTGCAGTGGTGAGCGTTTGTCAGCACAGATTGACTCTTTTGCCCCATGAGGTGTCGATACGCTGCACCTGACAGGCTGCTGGCTCTGCGCAGTTTGCCTGGCTTGTTAAGTCTGACACTTACAAGAAGTGACTGGGTGAGAACAGACACAGAGGAAAATCCACATCTACAGCAAATATTTGATGATGGGATTTTCGTTGGATTGCAGATGGAAGCCGATGTTGACATTTGTGTAACATCTGCACAGTCTGGTCGTCAGAGTCTGTCTCACTCCCTGGTTTTTATCTCTCCCCCTCCATCTGCTTGCTACTTTCTCTCTGTGTTTGCACACACTAGTTCGAACACTCTTCTGGGTTAAATAATTTTACTCTGACTTGAGAGTGAAATACAACACTATCAGAGTTAGAGAGAAAGAAAGAAGGAAGGAAGGACACCCGCTTGTTGGGCTTCACAGGGCCTCATATATCGGATATAAATGAGCAAGTATAATTTCACGTCTCTTTTTGTTCATGGAACATTTGTGTTAAAACAGCCATGTTTAAGAGTCATGCAGAAAGTATAAACATTTAAATGCCAGCAGGGAACATATGACGGAATGTATAATTTGTCCTTTTCATTTGGGAAATCAGCAGACTCTGAACCAGAGATCATTCAACTATCTTTGTGCTGAGCTATAAGGTGTCAGAGAGAGGATAGAGCAACGTATGAAACCATCCACATGTTTGAAAGAGGAGTTGAATTGTGAAAACAGATGAATTGAATGCAAAATCACTCCCTGTAGTGAGCTGCACAAACACACTACAATCAGACTTTGACGTGTGGAAGGGCAAAAAAGAAACCTTAAAACTGAGTAGTGTATTTTTATTTTATTTTTATCCACAGAGTCTGGGTGGTTCCAGTGGGGCCATGAGGACATAGTAATGACTTTAATGAAGAGGACTTGTTCTTAATTGAGATTAGATTTCTGTTTTATCTAGCTGCCACATCAGGGATCCTTTAGTTCCAGTCTGAATGGCGTCTCATTGTGGTCCATTATGTGGTTGATCGACCATGTTAATTTAAACTCCATGCCATCAGTTAGCTGGTATAATTCTCACACACTACAGTGCAGAGCCTCTTTGCCATTAACGTGTCAGAAGGTGGAGGACATTTTTTTTTTTTTTTGTCAGATTTAAAGGACAACCAAAGCCAGTGTTAGTGTGTGTGTGTGTGTGTGTGTGTGTGTGTGTGTGTGTGTGTGTGTGTGTGTGTGTGTGTGTGTGTGTGTGCATGTTCACAAAGTGCAGATACATGTTTACAACGATGTTTCAAGTATTGCCCTTTCTCACTGTGTGGCATATAGTGATAACATAGCAAGCATTGTTGCTCTTTTGGAGCATGCTCATGTCTCACATGGTCAAACATGTGACCATGTTGGATAGACTGTATGTCTGACAGCTTGCGTGTGCTCCACCCCCATCCCCCTTCCCTCCCCCCCTCCTTCATGGCAGGCTAGCAGAAAGTGCCTTTTAGTGCAATTACATGGGTTTCTACACATCAATTAGCAATCCAATTAAGTCCTGATGTGATGAATAGTGGTATATAGGAGTGGAGGAGCTACTGATCTTGCTAATAATGATTTTGCCGATTATGCTGATCAGTCAGTGGCTAAGAAGACAAACACCTCAAGGTCATCAATTAACACACAGAAGTAGCGGTAGGAAGAGAGTCAGAAAGGCTGATACACAATGTTATCACTGCAAAATAACAGCAGTGTGAAAGTTATAAATGGTTTGTAATTTCCACGCAATAGAGATCCTGATGGATATTTCCTCATGGTAAAAAGCACGGTGCAATGTTTCAACTGAGTAGTCTTCATCAGGGAACGACTTATCCATGACAGCTAAATTAATAATATGTTTTTAGCCAATTTCTGAGTTGATTAAATTAGAATTAATGTACTTAAGAGCTATTCCAACTTCTTAGTTCAAATGTGGTTTCCAGTTCATTTGTCATTTTCTTGTAGCAATCTTTTTGTATTTATATATGCATGTGTATTTAAATTATACATTTTATTGTTAGTGTTTTTGCTCATTTTACGCAACAGTATATGATAGTCTTAGGGGTCGTGGACCAGCTGCACACTAATGTTAAAGAGGCCTATTGCACCATCAACCTCCACGCTCTTGGAGGATCAGACCACAGCTTGGTCAACTTTCAGTGCAGGTACAGACCTCTGGTCTCCTGTCAACCTGCAAACGTCCAGATTGTGAGTAGGTGGTCTGAGGAGAAATATGCTATACTCTAATACTGCTTTCATTGCACTGACTGGGATGTTTTTCTCATGTCCAATGGCAAAGACAGAGCTACACTGGAAGAATACTTGATTGATTACACCAACAATTGATGCAATCAACTCTGCTCTTGTCAAAGCACTCTGCTGTTTCCCTGGCAACAAGCCTTGGGACCACAAAAGAAATGAACTGCTAATTGAGAAGAAGAGGGCGATCAGGTCAGGTGACAAGGAGGCAAAAAAGAGGGTCCAGAAACAGCTGTCAGTGATTATCACACTGGGAAAAGGGGGCTTATAGGAGGAATCTGTTGCAAAGATAGAACCACAACGGCATCAGGGAGGTCTGTTGAGCCATGAGCACCATCACTGGCTACAAACCCAGCAGTCAAACACTAAATAGGAACAAAGACAGAGCTAACGAGCTGGAACGTTTCCTCAATAGATTTGCAGCCTTACAATAACCACACTGATCAGCAGCCACGCAGCAACAAAGACATCTTCAATACACTGACCATCTCTGCTAAACAGAGGAGGTTTGATGGTCCAAACAGCATCAGCCCAAGGGCGCTGAAGGCTGGGAGTTAAGGCCAGCTCTATGTTTGGTTAAAGTTCTTCTTTAACCTTAGCTTACGTGTGGAGAAGGTCTTTGTGTTGTGGATGATATCCTGCCTTGGTTCCTGTATCGAAGAGGGCCAAACATCATGAAAGAAATTAAAAGAATGGTCAAGCCGTAATTGGAGCCCCCATAGTTCGCCTACCAGCTGGATGTCAGACTTTACATTGCCAGGATGTCACCATTCCTGCACCCACCTGGACAGGACAGAGTGTGCTGTCTCTGTCAGAATCAAGCTCTTTGAATTCACCAGTGATTTTAACAGCATTCAGCCTGCCCTGTTGAAGGAGAAGTTGACTGCCATGCAGGTTGACTTTTCTCTGGTGTCCTGGATCGTGGACAACCTTACCAGTCGTCCTCAGCATGTGCACCTTAAGAACTGTGGGTCAGACACAGTAGTGAGCAGTACTGGAGTTCCACCAGGGACTGTCCTTTGGCCTTTTGTCTTCTCCCTGAACACTTCTGACTTCAGGTACAACAAAGAGATCTGCCACCTGCAGAAGTTCTTCAATGTCTCTGCAGTTACTGGATGCATCAGAGGGGAGGATTTGTACCAGAAGGTGGTAGACAGTTTTGTGGCCTGGTGTGAGCTGAACCATCTGCAGCTCAGCCAAACAAAGGAGCTGGTGGTGGACCTCAGGAGATATGGGACTCCTACTACTCCTCTTACATTTAGGGGAGAGATGTTGGAGATGGTACAGGATTACAAATACATTGGAATCTTCTTGGACAGCAAACAGGACTGGACCATAAACTCTGCAGTTCAGGACAATCTGCATGCAGATGTGGAGCAGAGGATTTTGTCATGACATCTCTCAATCATGGTCAGTGTCTTCCCCCCTCTAAACAGTGCCCTGATTTTCCAGAGGAGCACATTCAGCCAGAGACTAAAAATAACCAAATGCTTCAATACAAGTCACAGGAGGTTCTTCTTTCCTGTGGTCATCTGATGAATACAATTCCTCCTCTTTTCACCGAAGTTGTAGAAATGTACAATGTTTACAATTTTGACCTGACCAACACAGATGAGCAATTTCCTTATGGGGATTAATAACGTTCTTTGGATTGTGATTCTGATACAAGGTTCAATATTAGCATGTGGCTGAATTTTTTTTTCTATATAACATTTAACAGTTCATCAAGAGTTTAACATACAATATCATTGGAACTCCCAACTCTGTAACTGGTGGTAAAATCAAGTTAAAAAGATGAAAACATAATTATTCAAATTCATGAGTTAGAATAAATTTTTAGCTGTTTCAACCTTTTCCTCTTATGCCACATTTAGAGCACCGAGCACCTTGCTAATATTTGTAGGTTCACGCACACTTGGTTACTCTGGGCCACTTGTTAATTCTATTCGGGTCAGTGACTTTAATGAATGAGATTTAATTCCCTTTTAATACTCTTTCCCCTCCCAGTC
Organism: Embiotoca jacksoni; assembly: GCF_022577435.1. NCBI lineage: Eukaryota > Metazoa > Chordata > Actinopteri > Embiotocidae > Embiotoca > Embiotoca jacksoni. The sequence continues at coordinate 22,275,919 of NW_027185229.1, forward strand.
TGTCAAGCTCTGATTAGATATTGTAGGACTTGAGCAATGCACTCCCTACAAAGTGTGGTTCTGGGAAGGGAGGAGTCTGACAGAGAAACACTATGTTTACTTTGTTAGGAAACTTAAGATGTCTGACATTAGCATGTACAGTTTCAAATGCAACCTACATGATATTGCAAAGGAGACGTTAAGGATATGAGACTGAAAACTCAATGAAAAAATTTAATTAATATGAATTGATTTAGAATTCACTTTACATTTCTGTGCATCGGTTGATGAACTTGGGGAACAACTACTAGAGCTCTCTGTGATGATGAGCCTTGTTTTAATGTTACATACAGATTTTACATATTGAGGATAAATGGTAAAAAGCTTTAATTTCATTATATTGGTAAAAACATGAACTACATCTCTGGAAATTGACCCATACTCTCATAGTAACTGAGCCTGCACAGGATCAGTGTGGCCGGACCTTACATGCACCCGTGTGCATTTGTTAGTTTGTCAAAAGCTTTGACATATGAATATTCATAAATTATATTATAAATATTTAGTGCTATGTCAATGCTTCAGTGCTTTTGTTTGTTCTCTGGCATCTGTGCAGCTTAGTTAACAAAAAGACTGCATACTATTAATATGTTAAAGCATTGCAGGTCTATACATAATGTGTGGGTCAAAGGCAGAAAACAACATGTTGTACCATTTTCCATTCGTAGGTCATTTAAAATACCTTACATTGAGTTGTGCTGTTCTTTTTTACTCAGTGAGACTCAAAAATTGTGGCAGCATTAACACAATGATTTGTTTTGACTGCAATATTGCTTTCATGTTACTCTACTAACATGTTATCTCGATAAAGGTGTGAGTGTAGTTACCAAACAAACTGATAATTTTAGTAAATGTAAAATGTTACCACCACAGAAACTACCTATCCTGCATTGACCCACAGAATAAATGTTAAATAGGTTATTTGATACTAAACAAATGTTTTGACTAATCCATTGTCCCAAATGTCAACTACAATTATACTGAGTCATTGTAAACTGTAAACCTGATATAAGCATCTCACACACACCAGAAAACATGCAGTGAACCAAAGAATGAAAATTAAATGGGTCATTGGATCCCAAACAAGTGTATGGTCTTGTCCATATGGCTTAAAGTACCACAATAACTCCATGCACAGTATGTGTGTCCGTATACTTGTACTGCTCATATTTGGGGCATGACGACCTCTGCCCTGTTTGCCACTCATCCATTCATTTGGGTCATTGCCTCCCCTACCCTGCCAATCTGTCTTGTGTAAGAGACTGTTTACTTTGGCTTCTACTGACAGTCTTTCTCTCTTTCTCTCTGGCAGTGAGCTTCCCTTTTTTAGGTTCATTCCGATTGCTTCATCCATCCCATTCAATTAAGGCATCGGCCTCACTTGTATTGAAGGTAAGCCTGTTACACCTGTCTGATGCCCCTTTGCTCTCCCAATCTCTCCCTGGTGCCCTCTAGGAATATGTTTGGTTATTTTGCCGCTTTTGTTTTCCTTTACTTTGTTTTCATGCACACAACTTTCAGACTATCACAGCTCTACCACAAAAAATACTTAAAGTTGCAAACAGTTTGTCTTCAATCTTTGTAATGGCCCTACAGGCAGGTTTGTGACAGGGGACACAAGTTATTATACTTAGTCGCACCTTGGGAACTCACCCCCCTCTTGTGGACAAAAAGCAATATCCCATAATGTTTGGGGTGAAGTTCTGAGGTTCTATTCACTGACCTTCTGAGAATCCTCTCAGAGAACTCTTAACTAAAAAATTCTATCAAGGAGTCCAAGTTTCGGAGTGATTTAGGAAAATTCTCAGAGCAACTTGAGTCAAGCAATTTGGCCGACCAGAGTCTTCGCTGCTACACTGCTGCATTTTTCTAGTTGCCAAATATCTTAGTGTTGTGATCACTTTTATTTCTGTTATTGCGTTGAATGATAGATGTGAGCGTGTCTTTAATGAGATTGACCACAAACATCGTCCAAGCGCTATCTAATCTGTTGTGTTTCATTAACTAACTGTTATTTAGTGTTTGAAGACTGTTTCTCCTGCCTCTTTGTTTTTTCTTTCATTTTCTCCTCTGCTTAAGAAATTCTTTATAAGCCTTTTAAAATTCCTCCTCATTGCTCCTAACAGTTTTTCGCCTTAGGAGCTCCCTAAAGGCGTAAAATTGTTTGTTTTATCTTTATCAGGATCTAGTATTTACTTTAAGTGGAAATTCTTTAAGAAGAAAGTCTTCATTCTAACAATTGTATTTGATTTTTGTCACTAGAAGCAAATCTTTGTACTGAGAAGCTTTACGAATACGACTCCTGGTTTATGGTTAGGGTTGGAATAAATCTCAGGGAAGTGAGTCAATGTATTTTCCTTTGAGGTGATTAAAAGACAACTCAGTGTCTGTGAGTGCCTGTGAGTGCGCAAATTATGTCCTACCACAATGTAAATCGTTGGTCTGTTTGTCTTTGTGGTCCACAGCACTAAAGCCTGGGGCAGGGCTATACATCAGAAATAGACCTGTTGGATCTTCAAAAGTTGATCTTATGTGTTTACAAGACTTGACTTGAATTTATTTCCAAAACTCACCTTTATGTATGTTTTACACTATAAAACCAACTGTTTTCATTTGTTGTCCAACTAGAGCAGATCAACATTATCCTACTTCACATTGCTACAAGTACAACCTGACCAATTGTTAGGAAAAGTGAAAATGTAGATTACACACTATACATTGCTGATAGTCACAGTATTACCAGATTTAAAAATAAATAACTGTTAACAACTGGTTAAAACATTTTCATCCTCATCTTAATAAAACAAATTATAAAATATAAAATAGTTTTGCACCGCATTTCATTAATCATAAGGTTAAAAAGTACTTCCATCTCAAGCAACTGTCAAATATGAAATAATTGCTGTAACACATTAGACAGCATTACAAGTTTTTTTTTCCTCCTCATTAACTGACAAAGTACTCGGGCTTTAGCCTAATTAGTTTTCAGTAAGGCACAGTAATCACTACATTACACAATGATGTGGGTTTTCAACATGAACTTTGCTCCTTACATACATCGCCTAGCAACATCATCATCATCTACAGGCCAGTTTACCACGTCAGGTCTCTCAGAAGTAACAGTGGCATCTGGCAAGCTTTGTAGCTATAAATTACATTTCCCTTTTCACTGAGACATGTTTGTGTAGATTTAAGTATTTATAAATATTTGCTGCATGTTTTGTCTCCAGATGACATTTAACAAATCAAGTCTTTCTCTCAATTGTCCTCTCCTTTTTAGAAGGTATCTCATAATTTACTTTGCGTTTCTGATTGACAAATCATATTGATGGGCAAAAAAAAAATTCCTCTTTCATTCCCTATATATTTGATCATTTTTAAAAACAGGGTTCACCTTTAAAGTGTACCTTATTTTTTCCTTTCATCTCTGTCTGAATGTAGAGTTTCCCTTTAACAATCCAACGGGTGTTAATGAGGTAAGAGTAGTCACATTTGATGAATGCCAAATGGCTCAAGAAATGTTTTTTTTTTTCCTATTTGTGATCATAGACTCTCTTGTATATATTGCTGATAAATACAGGACAATTGTCAAATTTTACATAAAAGCAAAGAGAAGTACACAGTGTCCAAAGATATAGCAGTAGTACTTCTTAAAATAATTGATGTTTATCTTTTTACTTTTACTTTAAATATGTTACGTGTTCTAATAGTCCCATTTTCAGTAATTTATATATTCAGTCTCCTTAAAAGTCAAGTGATGCACAAAATCAAAATGGTAAAAAAAACATTAACAGAATACCATTACAATTCATAAAATATGAATGAGGGGATTGGGCGATTTTTTTTGGGGGGGGGGGGGGGATTTTATTCATCATTTTAATAAACACTCTCCAGCGGGGACGAGATTAGCATAAGCCTGTGGAGAGACCTCTATAACTGATACTGCCCTTGACCACAGACAGTTTCATCCCTATGAATGGACTGCTGTCTACTGAAACATTCAACACCTTCACGCAAAAACTTAAAGAAACATAATAGCAGTATAGTTTCCCTTTTTCAAAAAAAAAAAAAAAAAAAAAAAAAAAAAAAAATCAGTCTCTTTTTCTGAAGCAGTAACATTCAGGCTGATTTTTACATCCAAGATAAGAATTATTATTTTTTTCCAATTATGTGTTCACTACAACAAACACTCTCCAATTTTAATGTTCAATTTCACTACCAGTAACCAATAGCCTGCTGTTTATGCTTTCCTTCTTTGCAGTCTCCTTTCGCAAGAGTGCCTGAGGTTTGGACTCCCATATAGTGGTGTTGTTGTAAACTGACCATCGCTGTGTGACATGCAACGTTGCAGCAAGTATGTGAATTTACCAATGAAAGATCTTATATTATTATCAGTCATGCAGGTAGGTAAAGCAGTGCAAAACATCCAAATTCCAGTAATTTCTTCTTCTTTTATTCTTGGCTACACTACTTTTAAATCCCCTTGCGTGTTTTTGTGGTGTTTGTTTTCCAAACAACATAAAATAAATAGACTTACGAGTAATATTGTGTGTGTGTGTGTGTGTGTGTGTGTGTGTGTGTGTGTGTGTGTGTGCGTGTGTGTGTGTGTGTGTGTGCGTGTGTGTGTGTGTGTGTGTGTGTCAAAAAAAGCTCCATTATCCTTTGGATATCGAGAAATGCTTGAAAATCAACTGTGTATGTGTCAGCAAGTCCTGTACCCCAAATGACAATATAGGTTGTTTATCCCTTTGGATATGATGCGTACACATAAATAAAAAAGTTAATAATAACTTACCCTTTTATGACATGAAAATGCTAAGTTAAAATGGTTTGGTTAGGCACAAAAACAGCTTTCTTAGACTTCTGAACATGGAACATAACTTTGCAGTTAATAAAAAAAGATTATTTCGTTTTCACATTGTTGAGTCATATACCTATTATTGACTAGTTGACAAGGTAAAGTCTAGTACAATGCAACAAATGCAGCAATGGTAAATCTTGTGTTTAAGATTTTGAAGTCCATCTCATATAGTTTTCGCTTGTACAGGAAAGTAAAAGAAAACGTCAAGCAGAAAGATATAGGAATCATCTCGACTTGTTTTCAAGGGCAGGCACAAGTACATTTCCACAGTGTCAACATGTAAATTGATAAGAGGTGGGTGGATGTTTCACTGCCACAACCATGGTCCTAGACATCTTTTCACAGGTAAGTTTGCGAGTACACGCACCAAGTGTTGGAAATGTCAACAAGCATCAACGCTATCTTCCCTTGTTGAAATGGGAAAGGCATTATAATTCTCAGGCTTTCTAACGATAATACTTTTTGTGGTTTCTGTCATTTAATAAGGTCAGATGTACATGATTTATATATATATATATATGCTCTATAGCTAAACTCAAATGCAGTATTGTCCCTGGTTTAGAGTCGAGAAGGTGCTTTATACCATAAAAGCACAGTGGAATGGGTTAGAAGCAGCTGGGTTGGTGGTATTATGTGGGGGTGTACATTGCACAATGGGGAGGCCATCCATCAGGGAGACTGCAGCTCGCAAAGGTAGTATCTTTGAGTGTGCCGCCTGGCCCCTCTGCTGCACACACACCCTTAACTTATTCTGGTTATAAACAGACACGCACAGACACACATGCACCTTCAGAAACTAATTCACATCCATAACAGCATGGACAAAATATAGAATTACCACATGTAACATGACTTGAGTTATATAGTAACTAAACCAAAATAAGATTACTTTCTTATAGTTGCCATCCTTTTGTGATTTGAGTCTGTTGTACAAATCTGGTTTGGTCAGTTTTTTCTAAACTATTTGAGTTGGGTAACTATTTTGAGGACAGAGGCACCTACCATTTAGGTGCTAACTTTTTTTTTTTTTTTTTTTTTTTTTTTTGGGGGGGGGGGAGTAACAAGATCAAAGAGAAACAATTCATTGTGTAGTTCCTATTACCTCTCATATCTACAAATAATAAATAAACACAGAATAAAAAATGTTTTGCCAAAATATGACAGCTGCCATTTGGAACCTTATTTTACGGAGGCCAGTGGCCAAAGAGACATAATTCAAGATAAAGAGATAATGATTAAGGAAAAGAAGAATAAGTAATACAGTTTTGCCTCCCTTCTTAGGTCGATTTTTGTTCTTCATTTCCCTTTTGTATTTTGTATTCTTCTCCTCAGAGTCCTCACATCCTTCCTTTGTGTGTTTCCTGCCAGACTGTTAACCCCGCCCTGATAGTTTCCACTTATGCCATGTTACTTTTCTGCTTTCTCTTGTCATACCTCTACTTTTGCCAGCTGCTTGTTGGATTGTCTGCAGAACAACTGCCTGACCACATGTGTTCTGAACCATCTGCTAAGTAAAGACTTTCTTTGATCCAAATCTTGTCTCTAACTTGTGTGTCTGAGTCCAACGTTTGACTGTTACAAGTTTTACAGCTTTTCACTCCTGGAGTAAAGCTGCAATAACTGTTACTATAGGCAAGCATTATACCACTGTATATTTTATGTTACTTTGTCCACCTCTTGTAGGTATGCACATGTGCATACCCAAGAAGGCACACACACCACCCATCTCTCCAGGTCCCTTTGGGGCCACTTACACAATACCCAGGGCTGGGATATAAGCATTTGTGCCTCCATAGTGATTTGTGAATAAAGCTGACCTACTTTTATGTTGATATTTGATTTATTGTTTGATATTCTTCTATATGCCCTAATTCTTTCCTTTCTTAAATAAGAAACATAACTGTTCAAAAATGTGCCTTTATGTAACACTGTTGTAGGTTAAATATCTTCAGTTGTCTTCATAATTAAATTAATTATTGACCTGAACCTGCTTTGAGGGCTAATTTACAGACTCTAGAGAGATGTATTTAGCATTATTACAGCTTTTTTTTTTTTAATTGTCTTTCTTCATATCAGTTCTTTTCACAAAAATATGTCCATCATCGTTCTGCCTCGTGCTCCCTTGAAACCATATTTAAATGTGTTTGATTTTATGCTTCTTACATGCACATGGTGTATGCATTTGTGCATTAGTTCGGACACAAGATAGGGGAGGTAAGTCAGGTATTATCAAGTTATCAAGAACTCACTAGGAGCTTCATTTCTATGATCAATCTTTGATTTAACTACACGGCCCCGTGATATAAGAAAACACATCTCGCTGTCGTGTGGCATGCAGATAAGACTAAGGCGAAAGATCTCATGAATATCTACTTTATTAAGTTTTCATGCATATTCCATTATTCATCAGATGAATTATTAAAATGAAGTGATCTATGTTCTTCACTCTATAGATCCAGCACCTTTGCCATAAAAGTATGCTCTCTACGACCGTTTAAATTGCATAGGGACAGAGATGGTATAAAGGCTGAGTATTTATGGTGACCACATTAAGAATTGTGTGAAGCGTAATTTAGATTAGACATTGCTCTGACAGCTTGCATGAGAAAATTACTGTAATAATGTGTGAGACATTGAACCGATGAAGCTCAACAAAAGTACAATAAGGAAGACCATATGTGTGCTTGTATTGTGTATTTATATTGTCTCTGTTTTTTCAGTGACGGATCAAAACAATCTCCTTCACCATTTAAACATCTGCTTTTTAATAGAACCAGCGTCTATGGTTCCTTCTACTGGCCTCATTATAAGCTTGGCTCATCACATCAATCCAGATCTTCAATCGTTGCCCTTTACCCATTCTCCACCACCGGTGTCTGGACTCTTTAAGAGGATATTCCCTGGACAACGTAGCATAACTGCCCCTTTACAATGATGAGGTCATGGAGTGGTCTAATTGTCAGAGATTCCACACAGTATCTCCTCTACTTTTCCCTACTGTACACTAAGTCAAATAAATTCATGCAAATGCACTTTAAGCCTCAATTGAATCTTTCCTGCTTGAAGTGTTATTTATATGGTATGTGGTGAATAATAACTATTTTGTACTTTGTTTAATTTGTAATTGGCATATTCAGTTACAGGTTAAAAATATGTTCAATTCTAACCATGTTCTTGCCATTTCATAGAGCAGTCTGTGTTTTAGGCAAGACGCTGTTCTGTAGCCAAAAATTCTCATTCTGTTTTTTACAAATCTGGCAATTTATGTCTGGTGTCTGATAGGTGCCATGTATCTTTAGCTCTAACATAGAGTATAAGTCTGTTTCTTGTACCACTGAATATCATAACTTACCAGATATGGGTTTCTTAGACACTGCATCAAAGTTATTCACAACTTCAATAGCTTCATACCATTTCCATTCCCACCCAATTACATTTGTCTGACATGTAAATACTTGTTAATTTTTCAAGAATATAGTTTTTCTTACCCTTTCTGTCCAGTGGAAACCATGTATCTGTAAAATTTTGTGATTTTGAATTTGAATCTGTCAGATAAACTGAGTGATTAAATGTTCCTTTATGAGTTAAAGAATAAATCCTTCTTCTAAAGCTTAATAAACTTTTTTTTTTTTTTTTTTTTTGAAACTCGGATTTTCTGGAATGCAGTGTTTTTCATTGCTTGTTGACTTTTTTTTTTTTTTTTTTTTTAAATAAGTGGTTCTTACAGAACAAACACAAGGCAAACATCTTATGGAATATGATTTACCAGGACATAAAGTTGTTAAGATAAGCACAACCTTTAATAATTACAGCACTAAAATGCACATTAATTTAGCTATAATATTAATTTAAAAGCGTGGTATAGGCTATCATAAGAAAATAGAAACAGGGAGTAGGCTATTTCCAGCACAGCGTTTACTTTTATTTTTGATACTTTAAGTACATTTTTCTAATACTACTTGAATACTTTTACTTAAAGGCAGTTTTGAATGCAGGACTTTAAATTGTAGTGGATTATTTTTACAGCGTGGTATTAGAACGTTTACTTTACAATAAACACGAAATAAAAAAAAATAAAAATAATAAAAAAAAAAAATCCTTGTAAGTCTCGCGAGAGTTTGTCAGGGGTCAGGGGTTAATGGTCGTCTCGTCAGAACGTGGACTTGGCTAATGTAGCTAAGTTAGCCTGATCACGTGGAACATAGTTCAAAAATGTAAGTTTCCGGTAATTGGGAGTTTCATACACGTGATTTAAGAACTGGACATATTTATGCCGCGGATGCATCGACTGGATTGAAGTTAAAGACAAAGGGTGGGCCATAAAGAAGTGAGGCTTTCCGCCTGGGACATTTTTTTTTTTTTTTAAATCGATACGCGGACCTTAAACAACCACAACAACCACAGACGCTTCGTCCTGCACGGACAGATCTGACGTCATCCCCTCGGTAAGTCGGCCCTCCTTTATTCTATCTGAGTTTCTGAGGTAATATGGGGAGATGACATGCCACAAAATATAAGTGTTTTAAAAAAAAAGTATGCAACCTCCACTCTGGTTGTAGGCTTACTTTAGAGGAGCATATCTGTTGTATTATTAATACTATGAACAGATAAATGTGGCCTGGTCTGCTGGTACTGTGGCTAGTTTTTTTTTTTTTATTATTTATTTATTTTTTGAAAACTGTCATTCAACTCTTGGAATGTTTTTTTAAGATTGTTTCCTGAAAACTCTGAACAATATTTTTTTATATTTCATTGTTTCATACTTAAATTTGCATTTAAGAATAACTTGAATTCTGATCATGTAGCTCCAAGGATGATTTGTAATGCCTACGGGTACGTTGCATTTCATTCAAATGGTCTCCACAATCTATTACTTTCGCATATAAGAAAATATTTACTGACAGAAAGCCCGATTCATTATTCCACATTGAAAAAAGTCTCCGAGAATGTGGCGAGATCTGTTAGTTTAGTTATATAAACACAGTTTGCCTTTGGGTTTCAATTTTCCTCATATTATTTTTCATCTATAGGAGCTCACATTAATTTCAGTTATCTCTTTCCCAGTTACAGTCTTTACCCACAACAAAATGTCTGTCAGCTCTCCTCTCCTCTCCTCTCATATCAGCATAATTAAAGTAAGACAGTATTGCTGTGATTATCACAGTATCCCCAAGGACAAATGTCAAAGTACATCAAGGACTTCAATTAACCATTAAATGAAATATAGTGACTGTGATTATATTTACAGGAGCACATCAAAACTTTTGTGCATGCACTCTGGTGTCTGCTGCCACTTTTGTGCCAAATGAAAGGGCTCGTGAGAGATTTCAGTGTTGCGCAGTGTAACTGCTGTCATGATGTGATATCAAGCTGCTCCGGACTGTCTCTGCTCATTCTCAGAAATGTCTTCTCATTTATTCGGGAAGGTCTTTTTCTCTGTCTCGCTTATTTTCCCCGACTATCATGCCTCGATTTTCTCACAACTTCCTTAATATTTTACAAAATGGCCTGAAGGGCCTTTACTTTGCTTTGCTGGCTCATTATGTATCCTTTCTCTTTTTTTTTTTTTGCCCATCTCTGAAAAGAGCTCGACTTTTAGATAGCACCATTGGCCTTTGATTTATCGTGTAATAAATATCGAGGTTGAATTGTAACTGGTGGTAAAGGATTTCATCATCGCTGAATGTCATTTAAATGTCGACGTGTACAGTACTGTGAGTGTAAAAATTATTTTTGGTTATCTGATTTTGATTATGGCATGTTTGGATTTATTTTGTTGCCATAGATTCTTTTTTGTGGAAGTACACTTGAACAGTGTTTGTATGGCCGCGGCTGGCAGCTGAACTGACTGTAGGAGGGTAGTCCACCTTAGCCAGATCTATTTCCACCGCGCTGTGATGGCACTGGAAGTGAGACAGTGTAAACAAAGTGCTGTTGGTAACTGCAAGTTAAGGACACAGGATTTTGTTCGCAGTTGTGGTGAAGAGTACGGACTTTGTCATTTGGGCAGATTTAGGTAGCACTAGTGTTTTATAGCTGCGGTGTGCAGGCTAACGACAAACTGACTAACAGTAAACTAGTGGAGAGGGTGAATGAAAGTGAGGGAGCACGATGTTGGTTAACTCAATAGCTGGTATCTTAATTACATTAATTTAAAGCACAAATTGCATTCTTACACGAAAGATTGATGTGACTTGGGCTGTCACGAACATGACATTTTGGTTGTATATTAATCATCATCCAAACAATTGCAATTAGTGATTTCATTGTATTTTTCTCATGCAGTTTAAGCCTGAATATAATTTGAAAATACACACAACAATAAAGTGCACCTTGTGAAGGGGACGAGACATTTATTGGCTTTGAATATTTCAGCATACAAAAAAATGCTTTAGGCTTTAAAAAAAAAAAAAAAAAAAAAAAAAAAAAAATGTGCAGGGCAGATAACACATCAATAGCAATTTAAATATACTAAGCCTATTGCTAAATATACAAATAATTTACTGGCGACACCAATAATTACAATACACTTTTCAAGTTATGGTGGCCAGATTTGGACTCGTATTTCATAAAACTATAGCAGAAGTAGAGGGTGCAACGAGACGACGTCATAAAAAAACCCGTCAAACCTCAAATGTGGAAAACTGCCCTAACGCACTAAAAAATATGTTTTCTTATCTTCAGAAAATACACCAGAAATAACTGTCCGTGACTATCATTTCACAGTATTAAATTTGATATATAACTGTTTGCTTTCAGTGTGCCTTGGCATAGTGCAACTTTTTTTTTCCTTCTGCACATTACATGCAGTAAAAATCCCCAATGCGTGTGGTTTACCTGAGTATTCTGAGGCATCATCTCTCAGGGTTTCGGTTCTCCTTTACTTCAGTATTACTTTTAAAGACACAAAAACAAACTACAAACCAGTTACAATTTTTCAACTTAGCGAGGAGTCTGTCGTCCAATGTCTGAGCGGCAATATCAGCTGGTGTCTCTGGTGAAAACTGAGCAACTCTGCCAAAATAACACACCATGAAAGACACTGCACACTCTGTTACCCAAGAAACTGTCACAATAGGCTGGCGCAGAGAACCCCCTCTCTTGCTAACATGCGTTTCCCTAGTTAAATTACTCTTGTAAGAAGGCCCAAAGATGGAGCTCATCACATCACAAAGGGGGAGAAACCAGATAGTAGAATTCCCAGTCCGCAGTTTAGCAGAGATTTGAAATAACAATCCCCATCAGGGTTTGGCAATGTTGGTTAACTTCCCCATTCATTGAACAATGGCACAGAGCTGACTCTCCCGAAGTATTGAGCAGCGTCAAGGGACAGAGCTCAATGGAATCAGCCAGAGGGATCTCTCACTTCTTAAGCTTTTCAATAATATGATCCCCTCCTATCTATATTTCCATATGGGATCCGGCAGGCAGGTGGGGGCCGAGGCAGCAGGTTTTCAGACAGATAATTGATTCCCGTTTTTAGCAAGAGGATCGGGGATGTTGTGGAAGAGCGATGAAATGGCCCTCTTCAAAGCTGCAGCTTTTAGGCTGTAAGGCTACATTATACCTGACTCAAGGAGAATCTGATCTTTTATTCTTGTACAGCTCTCTCAGGTGTTAGAACGCATGAATAAGCTATGGGCTACAAGAGTTCTCTGGTTGCCATCAGACAGCAAGACAGACATTCAGCAGAAGAAGGGGGGTAAAAAAATGAATGTGTGCAATTTTATCTTTCTCACTTCTGTTTCCAGAGTCAGACTATCTTGCTCACTAGACGTATCAATTAGAAGGGTGTGGTGTTGTCGGTTAAAATGGGGACGGAAAATAGGAACCATTTAGGAATATTGTATCAGACATAAATGTCACAAACAAAAAACACAGTCACAAAGAATGGTTGTGGGCCTTATCACTAACACAAAATATATTCTACAGGCGCCAGGCTGTAGGACCGTAAGCTATCAGGAGACTGGGTCTCCAGCCAAATGGAGTTTGTCCCCCCCCCCCCGAGTGAAAGAAAGAGAAATGCCATGCAGGATAGATGAATGACAGATGAGTAATTTCCATTTATGAGTTTGAGAATGCTCACACTGATCTGCTGTCATGTCGCTCCATGATTGAAATGTGTTTGTGTGTATGAGCTTATGTGAGCAACACAAAAGAGTGGAAAAGAAGAAAAAAAGAAAAAAAAAAAAAAAAGAGAGAGAGGGAGAGTGCGAGGATGAATTTTTTTTTTTTTTTTTTTCCATTGGCTGCATTATTCTTCTCGCCATAAAATTTTCCTTTGAAGCGTTCCACCCTGTCCCGATTATTCAAGCCAGACTCGGTAGTCTTTCACCCTGTTTACATCATGGCAGGTGTTTTTTTTTTTTAAAGTACACAGTACTCCTCCTCCCCTCCCTTCCAGATGTCCGGGTGCTTCATTCCTTTTCACAAATGTAAAAAAGGGGGAGAAAGTGCTCCTGAGAACATGAAGCAGGATTAAAACCACTTCAGTTGAGCCGTACAACATTTCCAGCCACATCCAGTTACAGGGTCTCCTGCATAACTTAACATTTACATCTCTGCCCACACACATAATATATCCACTCCATGCACACTCTGAATATTCACACAGTGGTTTCAGTTTGTTTGAAAAAAGACAGAGGCAAGTCATTTCTTTCAACTTTGCGCCGTACAACCAGCCATAAAACACTTGCTCCGAAAGACTTAAAGTTGCCCCAGCAGACATAAGAACTACTATGGTAACTCTTCATTAAATACTGCAAGAGCAAAACCCAATGAGCCAGCTAACTAGGTAACAGCCTTTTCTTTCTCTCCGGACCTCACAAAATGTTACTTCAGAACTAATGGCCCATGCAAGCCAGCTAATTAACTATCTCTTTCTTTTAACTCTGTTTGAGTAAAGTCGATGCTTCCACTCCGGTGAACTACCTGTTGAAGTAGCCAACTTCAACAGGTAGAGCTATACTCTTCTCTCTTCCCTCTAACGTAGTCGCGGTACACTGCAGTTCTCATAGCAGGTCAATTACATATAAGCCTAAAGAAAATGGGGCTATACTTGGGGCTCCATTGTTGAAGCCCCCATCTTGTGTCTATAATGCATTCCTGAGGGAAGATACGGGCTTAATTGGCAGACTGTTGAACAAAACCAATTGCAATCCTCTCAGTCACCTGTTATCACATTACTGACTTTGGAAGAGAAAGCAGAATATTAATTTTTCCAAGCAGGATTACAATAACATGTCTAAAGAACATTTTCTCCGTCAGGCAGAGCCGTTGCTGGTAGCCTGCCATGAGTCTTCCGGCTTTACCTGCTAAATGTATTTCAATCTGCCATTTCTCAGCACAGCCAGAGAGACATGTAACAAGTCATGTTTCTCTCCGAAATGGAGTGAACAACAACTGCGGCAAGAGAGAGAGGTGATTGCTGAGAGGGAAATGTCTGAGCTGTTTTAATTGGAGAGAACGTTTAGCAGACTCCCTCACAAACATATGACAACTCCACCTGTTCTGTTGCCTGTCTCCCCGGCTTGTGTTACAAAACGGTGTTGACAGTACTGCCGGAGAATTTGGATGTTTTCTTGACAGGAGATTTAAAAACTAACTGAAACAGTTGCCTTGTCAAATCCTGCATCAGAATCCTCAAAATGTAAAACCAATAAATCAAAGTTATACTTTTCTTTGAAAAGGTATATTTGTATATATTGATAAATTTGCAGTTCTGAAACAAAGGCCAACCTTTTAAGACCAGAGGAGCAATTGATTTCCGTTGTCCAAGACTAATGTTGAAAATGATCTTCGGGAATAGGTGCTGTAGTTGAATAGAAATAATGTGTTTTTCTTGCTGATTACAGCTGCAATGTATTATATTGATTCACTTTTCTCCCTTTTTGTTATTTTAGATGGTCTTGTAACAGGTGGAAAAATACTCTAGAGACGCATAGAGGACATGTGCTGCGGCCATCAGAGATACGGTTTCACAGATGCACACACAAATAATGCTGCATCATACTCTTGGTGCAGTTAACTTAATGAGATGTGTGACTACAAACTCCACCAGTTCCATAAAAAGCACAAAGCAGGTCAGATGACACAAAAGTAATAGCCATGTATTCCACCACATTAAACAGAGGCCTCAACCCTTTTTCCCTCAAATGTTACACATCAGGTTCACCGTCAACGCAAAAGTACAGCGAACATCACACTATCACACAATCAGTAGCCTCATCTGCGTCGTACAGATTATGATAAATGGAGTACACCATAAGAAAACTGCATACTCTGAACTACTCTGCACACACTGCCAAATATAGGTTGCAGAATATAGGCTAGTTACATGTACTCTGAACCCCCAGAGACTCTGGAATAGCCACAACCTCTCCTCCGCTTCTCAGAATTGTATAGAAAGTGAAGCGTAATAAGCTTGTCAAGGCATATGTTCTGTACATGATTTGTTTTTTTTCTTCTTAACATTTGGTGCTGAAAGGATTGGACTCCAGACAACAGTCTTCAGAGAACTTAACGATCATGCCATCTGGAGGCAGGGAAGTGTTGTAGCCACTGATATCGATCATCTTTTTACACTTTACCGTCACAGATGGTTCAAAAACAAAAAAATCACCATCTGGGTGCAGGTGTTGGTGCTTTGAAAGTAAAAAGCAGCCACAACAAAATGGCAGCAAAAAAAAAACGTTTGTCCTGACACTTTTAAAGTTTTCAATAGTTAGGAGGAGCTTTAATGTGTAACACTTTCAGGGGTTAAAGTAGCTGTGTGGCTTGGGGGTGGATATGCGTGTTAGTGTCATTTATGCACAAACAAATGAAGCCCCACAGGCTTGAAAGGTTGAGACAAAATGTATAACTTTTCTGTTGTTCTACTTTTTGCCTTCATATATGTAATTATACTGCGTTTTTCACCTACTATAAATGTATAACATACTAGTATGAGTATTGCTTTGGCATTTTTCTTCATGGTTTCTATTTCACATGAATAACTGTTCAAGTAACAGGATTTTTTTTTTTTTTGGATTGCAGCACAGAGCAGTTTGAACAAACGTCTTGGTCGCAAACACCATAACAATGCTGCCATCAAGTGGTCAACCGTCATTATTACAAAGTCTCATCATCATTCGGCCCTATGGTCTTGCTCATAACCATCATCATTATTCTCATCATCATCATTACAACAATATTACCACTAACAGGACACCTCTTCTGCTTTGGTCACTCCCAGCACCGGCTATCCTGTATATTACTACGTACCTTTTCCATAATGGGTCAGCGAGAGGTACGTGCCCAGGAGTACAAACATCTAATTTACATGTTCTTTAGAGCTGCAGGTGCAAGAGGGACAGAAAATAAAGTACGCTCATTAATGGTGGCATTAATTTCAGTGGGTAAGTATGGGCCTGCATGTGGCTTCTACAATAGCTCTGTCTGGCCACTAGATGTCACTGCTCACCATTAACTCAGACCATGTCTGTTTCAGAAGGTACACCTGCACTTCAGTGCTGTAAACAGGCAGCATGTGGAGACGGACTCAAAATTACAAACAGAGGATCAGCTTTGTTGTTGTTTATGAGCCTCCTCCATGATGCAATCATAAAATCAATCCCAGGTGTAGCGAAAAAGTCTGAGAGTGCTCGTACAGGAGTCGGCAGAACTAACTACATTTAGACAAAGCTGACTGAGGTCCTTATCTTATCCCAAACATGCTTTCTGCCCACTTCATCCTTAAATCTCTTGCAAGAACAAAGTTAGTTTGAAAAAAATTAAAACTTTGATTTCTTTCAGGGAATTTTCAGTTGCTTCACAGCCACCATTTTATATTGAAGGTGGAGGTTTTGACATGTGGGTTAGTGTGAGCCTCATTTGCATTTTACAGCCTGGTGCCTGTGTTTCTGTAGGTACACAGTACTGTACAGTGATATAATTCTCTTTTGATACACGAGACAAGTATTGCATTTCAATTGCTGAGCTTTGATTGTTGATTTGTTTACAGTGAGATTCCCCTATAATGCGGACCTGTTTAACTTTTGGGCCTCTACTTATCTGTAAACCCTTTTTATAATATCCAGTGGTGGACTCGTATAGTTCATTAATATGACATCTAAAGTGCTTGTTTACTAAAGAGTCCTTCATTTCTAGGATGTTTGGAGGTGATGCTGGCGTAAGTTTTTCATCATATCCATCATCGATACAAGAACTTTGCTCATATTGATCATTAGACAAAAGTTGTGTACATGTAGTAGATAAGAATTGGTTGTATGATTTTTTTTTTTGTTTTGATATTTTTTTTTTTTTTTTTTAATCATTCAATAACGATGCAATTATCATATTAAAATATCCTCAGCTGACCAGCAAGCCAACTGAAAATGTTTAAGGATTTTACAGTATCTCCTGCAACTTGAGGTTGTGCACGTGTGTGCTGTGTCGGAGCTGAGCTGTTGTTGGAACACACACACTATAAAGGAGAAAAGCCCAGCCCACTTCTGCTTTGTTTTGTCTCCACCGGGCCAATACCTGGTTACTGTATTCAGGCCTGGAGCCGTAAAGAGAAAGACAGAGATACACCAATGCTGGTCCAATCCATCTGGCCCTGACTTGGTCACTATAATATGCCCTGAAGCTGAAGCCTTTAAGACAAAGGTGAGGCCTCTAGCTAAACCTATAGTCACATTTATACTCGGGGAGCTCACTCAGTTTCTGGAAGCGAAAATAATGCTCCAGTCAAGCTGTCTTCTCTGTTGTTTTTCGTCTTCCTCGGCTCTGATTTTCATTGAAGTACATCAAAAGGCTCTGTTTCTGTTTCTCTCTCTGCTTGTGTGCAGCACAATGTGTTTGCACTCTGATATTTGCCAGTGTATTGTTTCCATTCAAAGTCTGTTAGAAAAGGTTTGTTTATATATTGCTGTTGTTCCATCTCACTGTGGTGGACTGATGCCGCCATTAACACTATATGATTCAAGGTCTTTCTGCATTTTCTGAACGGCAACTTTTAAAGTGTGGGGCTGAAAACACACGCTGGGCCTCGGCAGTGTACTGTGTTGTGGGTTTCCTTTAGGGCCAGAATCTAGAAGTGAAAGTACAGACTTTGTGAGAAGATATTATCTCCTGGGTCTGTTAGTTATAAATAGTTCTCCTTGGTTCTATATTTCACCTGCAGAAACTGGTCAACACTAACTATGTGATACGATACAGTAGCAATAGTCTCTTTGAGAACGTGCACAAACATTACTTAAAATGTATAATTATAGTGTTAAGCTCTTTTTGTACATAAAGCAATGGAGTCAAAGCAACAGTAACAGTATTTTCAATTTGTGAAGAAAGATCACACCCAATAACAAATGAGACAAAATCTTAGTGGTATTATACTATATATAGTATAACTGTATCTGAGGCAGAAGTAAAACCATGTTTGACATCCTCAACTTACTTTATATTTAGAGATATATTCAAAATATATATAGACTTTGAAACTACATCAGTAAAAAAAAAAAGAAAAAAAGATTCATATTGTTGGTACAGTTTGACACTGTTTAATTCCTTTACAGCATTTTGAAAAAAGAAATTGTCATTCACAGCAGTTTTAAATTTTTGACAACAATTACAGACCTGTGAGCGAGTTAATAAACCGACTCTTTTGATGTTCAAGTGTCAAAATGTATTGCATATCAAGAAACTTTAGATACCTGTAGGAAAAATGATTAAAAGAAAATAAAAAAAATTAAAAGCATTTGTTAATTAGTGTATAAATAACAACAAAAACATGACTGTTGAGGTCTAATGTTGAGCTATTTTTTTTTTTTTGCTTTGTATTAATTAGCATCAATACTTGATCCAGCAATTTCTTATTATTACAGGAATTGTTTTAGTTAAGCAGCTGGACAATTTATTTTACCCCAGTCGAATATGCATGTTGTCAAAGGGCAGCTGCTTCCCCTTTTTGATGTTAAAAATATAAAATTAGACATGGCAATAAAATAAATAAATAAATAAATAAAATGACTCAGTTTCATCAACATGGTCCTGAAATTGTGGTAGCAACTTGCGAAATGTCCAAAACAGCAGTCGGTAGATGAGCTCTGACATTGCTGCATGTGGGACACAATGGAAAATATTTCCGTTCTAGTGTGGCCTCCACAGTACAAGAGCAGCACAATAGACCAGTTACAGCCCTCCTGCTCTCATTGCTTAGACCATGACTGAACCACAAGTGTGCGTGATGTTGGATGCTTTGATGCTAGGCCTGTTTACATGACATAATGATGCCCATGCTGTCAGTTTAAAGGATTTCCATTGTCTCCATTCCCTCACAGAAGACACTCATCAGAGATTCACAGATGTTCTGTTTGGTGGTGGAAATGTGTCTCATTATCATGGGTAAAATGATATCAATTGTGAATTTAGCCTTTATGTCAGTGTTTATTGTGATGTGTGCTCTGGAAACAAAAAAAACATAAATTGAGACCATGCAAGAGAGAGAGAATAACAAAAGCAGATATTCTAAAGAAGTTCTGTGCAGGATGCAAGATCTTGTGTGGTGTGTTAAGGCCCTGTTTGGAGCCTAACTGTTGAGAGTTGTGTTTACTATAGGTGGAACAATTTGTCAAACAATGACACAATAAGTGGAGTTTTAGACAGCTGTGCAAGTATGTGGCTTCGCTCTCTTTCTCTCCCTTGTCTTGTTCTTTTGTAGTCATGTGCCCTATATGTGTATACAAATCTCTGTTTGTATGTGCATGCGTGCCTACAAACATGCATATCGTATGTACACATGTTCTCCATGCGGTATTCTTTATGGGAAAGGCCCAACAAGTGTAATGTCTTTAACGGGAATGTTTAAAACAACATTCTCGACTGCAATCAGGTTAGACACGTCTCATATGACCACAATTTGGGACACCACAGCAGACTGTTTAAATATTCTTGTCTCCGTTTTTTGATTTTTGTTAGATTTGCACAATTTTCAAAAAACGCATTTTCATCTTATTAGGATGTGTGTGCAGCCATTTATACCCAAATGCTTCAATTATTGATTAAACACGTATGCACACCAAACCTTGAATGACAAGTGCATTATAAAACAAGCTGTAGTGTTAAGACTTCAATTTATTTTATCTTTAAACCATGCTGTGCAGTTTGTGTTGAAATATGCTGACAAGTCATATTTGCTGTTGTAGAGGACTTCTTTTTTTCATTTTTTTTTTTCAAGATATTACATATTGGGCTTTGAGTATAATATTTTTGCCTTAGTTGGACTTATCTCTGTCTCTGGGACTGCTGAATTTTCTAATTTAAATGCAGTGCACTGTGTTCACAATGTTTCTTGGTGCACTACATTACCAAGTTATTATGAAATGGTGAAGTACATTCTGCATAAGCATAGCATTGTTTTCATTTTACTCTTGCCCAGCCATAATAAAATAAATTTAGATTTAGATCAGTGTGTCTTTCTGGAACAAACCAACATGCCTACTACTCTGTTCAGAGGAACTCCTCTTCTGCTCACCATTTTGCAAAAGAACGTGTGGAACAGCTGAGGTAAATGCGAAGGAGATTTAAATATTTACTGGGGCCAGGGAAATTATATGTAATTAGCTAACGACAGTGAGAGGAGTTCAGAAGAGAAGCTCTGGTGTCACAGGACATGTTTTGGGCCCAAGGCAGTGGTGGGATGAATCGGACTCCCGAGTCCAGTTCCAGCACTTTCGCTCTGGACCATGACAAAATAGATATATGTAAAGACAAATATATGTATAATATCATAGCTTTGTTACCTGAAATATATTTTGGAAGATAGTTCTTGCTCATCTCCCTTGTTTGTGTTTTTCCAGAAAACATATACTACTACTATACATCACACAAAAAGACATTGTTGCTAATGTTAATACTTTACTTTCGTGCTGGTGGTGTATAAACATCACCATCTTAACTCTGTGCTTAGAATATGAATATGAATGAGGGCAAAATTGTTTATTAATTCATGTACATCTTTATTTGTGGTAGACAGGGGTAAATTGAGCACTTCCACTTCCAGAGAATGAGGAAAGATGTTAAAGAAAATGCAAAGATGATGGAGAAGATTGGCGCAAAGAGGAGAGGAAAGAAAAGGAAGAGGTTTTCATGGAAGGAGAAGGCAGAACACGAGGAAGAAAATATAACATCATAAAAAAAGAGAAGCGGCTAGAGATGAAATGTAAAACAGGACCATAGAGGTGTGAGTGGAAAGTTTGAATAACTTGGCTGTCCCCAAAACATTCCACAAACAATATGTGGTTGAACTAGATTCCATCTCGGAAGCATACAGTTGTGTAATTTGCAGAGCGTTATTTTAACAAACCTCACATATTTTGGGAAAATATATACATAGTCTTATGATTTAAATTTGGCATGATGGAGCATGAAATTAACAAGATTAAGATCAACTCAAGCAATTTCAGCAGAAACAAATCAAACAAACCAAGCTTTTGTATTCTAGCATTAAAGGATTTAATAAGAGCAGCTGCTTCCATAGAGAATGTTGTGACTTGTTTGTTATACTCTTGCCTATCTGACACTCTGAGTTCTGTTGAGTTTCAATCTCACCGCACGTTTTATCAAATGGAAAAACAAATGACAAAATGCAGCAGAAAAAGCCTGGTTCTCCTCTAATGTGCAATATGTCTGCTTACCTCCTGGGAAGCAGAAACAAAGAACTATGCTTTACAATCCACCGCACCAGTTTCCTTTCAACTGTCACCCCATTTAGTCTGCGAGCGGACCTCTGATGGTGAAATGTTGGACAAGAGTCCCAGCTTTTTTGACAGCTCTGTGGTGGTTGTGTTTCTCTCGCTCTCACTCTGTCTGTAGTTGTCTCTCACTGCGGCCTCGCTGCCTCTAAAGTTCCTGCAGATGAAAGGAACGGAAGGAGAGGAACACACACTGTGCTAAGTGTGTGTGCATTCTTAGTGGTTTCCTCTTTTCTGTGGTGCTATTTTTATACTTCTGATTATGCCATCTAGCAGTCAGAATCAATGACAGATACAGAGGCGTGAGTTCAGATGCCTTGAAAACCTTGGCAGCAGTTGAATGTCATCTAGATTGACTGCCATGTGTGGCAGATGCTATTTTATAGAGGGTGAATCAGTCGGTTTCAGTGACTATAAAAGTGTTTAGTAAAGTTCTGAGTTTGCACATGTGCCTGCTCAAGATTTATACACGTTGTGAAATATGGCAATAATCAGAAGTCAACACAATGAGGCATTATTACAGTTCCTCATTTTACTGAGTCACACCAAATTGACTTTAAATTTATCATGAGTACAATTAAGTCATTGATTTGCACAGAAAACTCATTAGCACACTAGCCCCAGGCCATTTCAAAGCAATGGGAGTCGTTCTGTGCCACCCTTGCTGTAATGTGATCAGTTTCAGCCAAACCGTGCACTCCCTAACAAGTTATAATGTCAAGATATGACTTTACACAGATTCTTTGCCAGACATACAATAATCAGTATACTGCGGCAGCAGTCATGGTGGTATTACATTCAAAAGCCATGATCGTGGTACTGCAGATTTCCATAATTCTGATTCCTTGATCTGTACCCATCTGTGTATCTGGTGGCTTGCATGCACAGACCGTCACTGTCATTTGTTCCAGCATGTCCTAGTAAAGACTCTTTTTGCTCTCTGGGAACGTAAACCACAAGAACCCCCTGGGGGGATTGAAGTTCTTTTACATTTTAGGTAGTTAGAGGTCAAGGAAAGCAAAATAGACAGTAAAATTGGCATACACAGAAACATGGAAGAAACTGAATGGTAGAGAAAAGGGGAGACGCAGGGGAGGTATTTTAGTGGAAACACGTTTTTAGTATGGGCCTGAAATCTTTCTGAACAAACAGTAATTGGAAAAATATGAAGGGGAAATGGTGGATTTAAAAAATAAGAGCCTTTTTTGTTCTTCTGTCACAAATGCAGCTCCTTCAGTTCCTGAAGCCTGCGTATGTCTCCTTTTAGGGACTGAATAGAAACATTGTATTGACTTAGACCTCTTCAGATTTTGTGTTTTCAGTAATGTTGTTTTGTCCAAACTACTAACCACTAAGTTTTAGCGTAAACATGGAACTGTTTACGAAAAAAAAGATGCTTACAAAAAAGTGCTTTTTAGACTTATTCGTTTTTAATATGATATTTGTAGGACCACATTTAAAAGATGGAGAGAACTAAGGGCCAGTTTTCAACAAGATGCTTTTCAACTTGCAGCTACTTTCTATTGGCCAATATGCAACACTACAAAACTCGCCAATTTACACCAAAGCCACGAAAGGAGAAACATGAGATTGAAACTCCCTGTAAGTGCTGGTTATTATGCCAGGCTATAAAAACCAAATATCATAACCTCTCCTTCTGTTTGTTTCATTTTTCTTTGCACACATAAAATAATTTCTGCCAAAGAAAAGCTGCAGAAGCAGTTTTGCTCCAGCTTGCGTTTCTCATTCAGTGCCTGCCACTCTTCCCACAGAAACAGTTCCCTAACAGCCGTAAGACTGATTTACACAGCAGGGGTCATTAAATGTGCAACCAAATAGACACTTATGAGCCTGTAAAGCCACCTCATTGTGTTTGCCCTAATGGCTTCCAAATGGCCAAAGATCATCTGACTATGATTTTCACATCAGTTTATTACATGTAAACAAAGGCACAGGCCAGCAGACCATGAAACCCCATGTCTTTTTTTTTTTTTTTTTTTTTTTGACGCGTTGCTTTATCAGTCCAGGATGAGGAGAGAGATACAGAAACAACAGAAGAGAGGTGTGACAGAGTCAAAATGTGGGTTAAGGTGTGTCTGTGTGTCTGTGTCTGTGTGTCTGTGTGTCTGTGTGTCTGTGTCTGTGTGTCTGTGTGTCTGTGTGTGTGTGTGTGTGTGTGTGTGTGTGTGTGTGTGTGTGTGTGTGTGTGTGTGTTCATGTTCATAACATTACTGTCACATTTTATCCTACATCAGTATACACACATTAAACATTACGTAAGAAAGAAGATGGCTGCGAGCTAACAAATGTTGACTGAAGGTAAATCATTTTACTATCAAATATCCTCACAGTTCCCAGTGGTAAGGAACACTGAATGACAGCATAACTGTGCTTGTAAAACAAAAACTCCATACGATTTCTTTAAGGAGATGGAAGGAGCTTGTTCTTTTAACAGAAAATGTAAGAATTTACGTACAAAAACATAAATGATCAACTATTTTAGTCCCTATTGTTGTTGTTTTTGGGAAGGAAAACCAGTTTTAAACATTCGAATAAAAAAATTCAACAATAGATGGGCAAACTTCTGCCCATTTACACATCATTTGTGCCTTCTGACCACCTGAATAGAAGAAGCCCGATATTCACTACCCCTTTAGCTTTGTTTAGGTTTCCACCAACTCCTAAAGAAAACATCTACCTCATCAAACTTCTAAAAGTCCCACTATGGTCACCAGAGGTTTCTTAATTTACTTGGCAGGTAGTGTATGGGGATTTTGTATAGCTCTTTCCCCACAAACAGCTGCCTGTGGTGGCTGGAAATTATATTGAGGACAGCAGTGACACTGGACCAAAAGAGCCAAATTCTAAAAACCACTGTGGGATTTTGCAGATATAGTAAATAGTTGTGCGTGAGCCTGTGAGTACATGCAACACTGGAAAGCTTTTTCTTAATTTTTGATAAAAACATTATTGCAGCTACCATACAGTACATTTCATCAGTGCGCATCACTATCATTGGTAAGAGAATAGGGCATTTTAAGATATAGTCACAACTATTTTATGCAATACATATAACATGCAGGGTATTCCCTCATTGGTGTACACTGAAAACACCTTCCACCATCACTGGCAGCCCACACATGTAAATCCACACACATGTACAGGCACATGATTTGCCTGGGCCTCCAGTGTGCAGTGCAGCAGGTCAGACAGAAGACTACAGGTGACATGGTTAAACCTGCAGCTCCTGCTTTGGCTCCTCCTCTCCCCTCTCCATCCTGCATGCCTGCAGGCGGAGAGGGCGGCTCAGGGCCGACTCATGCCGTGCCAGAGATTCACACCGGCAATTTGAGCTGTCAGCGTGCTCATGAATCACCTGGCAAAGGCATTATTACTCGAGAAGATTTATTGGAAACACACAGGCTAAATTTTCATACGAAGGCAAGTGGAAGAGCCCCTGAGGGGTTGAGCTTGTGGGTGGAGAATATGTGGGAAAGAGAGCCGGGTTAGGAATCGGGCTGTTGAAGAGTTTGAAGCTATATAAGTGGTTCAAAGGCATGATTGTGTTGTGGTGCTCTGGGTTTGAGGAGATAATTTTATCATTACTAAGAGTGACTTAACAGCCTCTAAACACCTGATACATATTTTCTCTAACAAAGGGGATGCTTAAGTACCATTGGTCTCATTATCACTCATATGAAGGATGTCTTCCCATTGTGTTGTAATTAACTTGTGTTGTAATCATGGCTATGATTCTAATATTTAGGCAAATTAATATTTGTCTTGTACAAGATTGTGACGGAGCAATACAATAAAATCATAGTACTTAACAGCAGTGTCTGTAAAGTATCTGAACATCTAAGTTGATACGTGCATGTGATTGGGCCTGTGAATGTGCTTGTAGACAGACAAAAATAGAAGCGCTTAACGTTTTTACTTCAACAAACTGCAATAATAGTTGCAAAATAAGAATTATTTTTTTATTTTATTTTTTTGCATTTAACACCAGGGGGTTAGCAACTTTGCTCAAAGACACTTAGAACCTGCATTACTTCATACATCACTTTTGAAAGTTTTCCTCAGCAGTGTAAGGAGTTGTCCCACAACCTTTAGGATACATTCGCCATGGCTGTAGATGTCTTTTTTATTTTCAGCTGGCTAAAGGATAAGTTGTGTGAAAAACGGAGATTGTCATTTTTTTTAATCTACCTTTCAAAACCATACAAACAGTTGGTTGAAGATCGGAAAATAGTTTATTTCAGAACAAATGGAAGAGAAAACAGCGGAAGAGAAAGTGAAAAAACATGGCACACCAGCACAACCTCTAATGCTACTATTAGCAGCATAACGCATAAATGCACACCTCCTCCGCAGAAGTTGGAGTGACAGTCTTTCAACTTCAGAACCAGTCTGAGCAACTCCAGATCATCCCCATAAGAATCCTTATTAAGGTGGTGTGCTAATGAGCTGCATTCACTTCCACTTGCCAAATGTCCAAGTGCTTGAGAAATTGTGTTGCAATTACCTGTCAACAATCTGACAGCACCACCTCTCAAAAGTCCTCTCTGTCTCACACCTTTAATTAACTCCTCTCCACCCCCCACACCTTCTGAATTGTAACCTGTTACACTCTTTTTGACTCTCAACAACAATCACTCGCACTCAAATAAGCCTCAGTTTTATTGATTTTAGTGACAGGAGCTTGGATCCTTTCCAGTTTGCAGCTTTACGATGTTGTCATCATCATTTGCATCGGTGACTAGCTTTTATTTTCACGGCAGCTGTTGTGTATCTACTGTGCGTACATGTTTGTCTGTGTGAATATGGATGGCATGTTCAGGATTACCATTGGACACAAGCTTACATGTGCGTTTGTGTGCTTTGATTAGCAGCATTCAAAAGATTTGTAACTTCATGGATGTGTTATTGCATTTTTTATTTTTTATTTTTTTTATTATTGCAAACACAAAGCTGAGTAAAAGTATTATTTGCCAGTTGAGAGGAATTCCTACTATTGTGCATGTACACAAAGTTTGTGTGTTAAGGAAATACTTAGCTGGCAAGTTATAAACTAGCCAGTAACACCAGTAACACACATGTATATATACACAGACAGTAACTCCAGTAGCCTTTGGTCAATGTACTTAGTAGTATGACATTTAATCGTGATAGAGAGAGACAGGCCTGTCTGGTCTCTCCGTATTTAGCAGGGGGCTGTGGGATCTGACCCCTGTGGCTCTTTTGAATTGAATTAGACACATGTTGGGCCCTGAAGACCAGAAAGATGCAAATTTGCAAAGGCTTCATGACCCTGGTAAACCTTAGGCCTCACACAGAGAGAGCATAAGAAAGAAACTAGAAAACTAGAGAGTGAGAAACACTGAGAAAGTATAATAAGCATGCGAGACATTGAAAGAAAGGTGGAAAGCATAAAGGTAAAATAAGTGGAAAATGGTCAAATAAAGAATGACCTATGTGCTGTACCCTGCAGGGTGGTTAAAGCACTAAAGCACCAGTGAAGGTGTCATGGCAGACCCGACCATCCTAACCTCCGGCCTTTACTTATCCAGTCAGTCCTCAGCTCACCATACTGACAGAAGCAACAAGTGCTCTATGTCACCACACCCTGTTAGCCTGTGGGCAACAAGGACAGCTCTGTATGGTATTTCAGAAAGTCACAAGTATACATAGATCAGAGTTACCTAATTCTACAGAGTCAACCCTCTCTCAGAGAAATTATGTTTTTTATTTCACTAGTTTGTAACAGCAGATACATTTATACGGAAACATAACTGCAACCAGACTGAGTTATTGATATAATGAAGAAATGCTGTTAAAACGAGTATCTGCATTTCAAGCCAAACTCCATTCAAAATTTGCTGGGAAATATTTGACTGTTGTTAAAAAACTAAAAAAGAAGCTGCAGCTGCACGTACAAGTGCAAACACACACACATGAAAAGGGAAAGAGACTTACTCTTTAAACTTGGATTCCACAAATGCCATTAAACTGCAAAACCTTTGCATTTTACTTTTGTAGCCTAAGCCTTACCACAGAGGGGAGTCTGGATGCAAACAGCAGTCTCTGATGTGATACCTGTACACATCATTTCTTGGAGACAGGGTTTGCATAGTATGGGCCGCAGTACTACAACTATATAAGCACTGGGTATTTAAGAAGCCAATCTGCAGAAGCATTGTTGAGGACTTGGTGAGCTCTTGCTGGGTTTGTGCTGATTGTGTTCTGTATCTGGGGCCTAAACCACATTGTCTAAGGTTCAAGGAACATCCCTGTGAATCCAGACATAAATGCTATGATGATGGTGCCAAACCACAGATGTGAGCCCTACCTGAACCCCGATGACCCTGACCGAACAGCATCCTACTCAAGTTGCTCACCATACACTGACGTGGCATTTCATATTAAAGTCCATCGTTATACCTTGATTTCTGACTTGATTTTGGTGACGGACTAAGTTTATTAATATTGATGGGTTTGCTATTGTTGTGCATCATTTGGCCAGATGATAGAGGCTTTGTTGTGGAGACAATATTGCAGTACTATTAGTATTGTATAATCATTTGTGTCAGAGGCAGCATTAAAAGGGAAGTTCCAGTATATCTCAATCTGAGAATGGATTTAGGTACAGTAGCTAATCCCTGGTGCTATTTTCTGAGGTTACTTCAGAAATACAAACATTTGAAATACAGAAATTAAGTTTATTTATATGTAGTGTTTATTTTGTTCTGTACTCATACTGTATGTTGCAGTTAATTATAGATTGCATGTATTGCAGAGTAGAGTGCTTCTATCTGTGGAAACCACTGTGTTTTCCCAACAGGTCACATCTGAGTAGCACATAAGAAGTCGTGAAGAGGAGCAAGACATAAGGCTACTTGCATACATATACAGTGCAAACACACAAAGGTTTGTTCCATTATCGTTGGCAAAGAAGCTCGCATAGTTTCCCAAATTACTGATGTATATAGACCGTATAAATATTTACACCTTTTCAATCTTAACGTTCTTTGCAGTATTTGAAATGCAGGCAGTTCTCTGTTGAGTCACCACAATGTTATTCAGTAGATCTTTGCTCATTCACATTTTCAAAAATGTTCCACCCCATCAAAGACCATCAATGTTCATAATTTCTTCAAGACTAATGACTAAGCCCGAGCGTGAAAATCGCAAAATGGAAAGACTTTGTCACGGAGACTCTCTTCTTTTTGACATTTGCACATATTCTTTCATCAAACGTGAAAACACACACAGAGAGACACACACACACACAGAGAGACACACACACAGAGACACACAGAGAGACACACAGAGAGAGGTATGCCAGACTCGACTCTTAGTGACATTTCAAAGCTGGCCTGCAGTGATCTGCCAGTAGATTCATCAGTGTCAACACCATGAAGCTCTCATCAAAGACTCCAAAGAAAAAACAGAGGCTCACTAATCACATCAACCTGCCACTATGTCGTCAACAATTTGAAAAAAGAAAATATTTTTGGTTTAGAACATCACTCGTCATTTGTATTGCTCTCCTGACCTCATGTCTTATGACTAAAAAGTTCATCTCTAATTTGTATCTTTATATTACCTTTTTAAATGAGCAATTTTCATGCCAGTATTATGTATATTCTCTACAGTTCCTTTCCTGTAATTTTAAGGGACAATGCACATTAGTCAACATCTCTATAAATGTGGCAGTGTTAGCCAAACAGTTAATTTCAACTGTTGTTCCTGATGTTAAATTAGCCAATAAATCAACAATAAAAAATAAAAAAATCAGCTTGTGAAGCTATGTATGTAAAGTATTCAAAAAAGTATAAAAAGAGCAAGCAAAGTAAAACGTGTGGGCAAATGATATGATACACTATTGAACAGAGAATTAGTACAGGCAGTTAAAGCGTGACAACATAAAATCCCATTTCATTACAGATAATAGATTAATCCAGAGGGACACAGATATAAATAAAGAACATTATATGAAGTGAATAAATCAATCATTTTCTAATGATTAATTTGGAATAATTATCCTAAGTGGCAAACGGTTTGGTCCGTCTGTTGTGAGCAGATGTGCTATCTTTAGCTGCAGCTTGGACATTAATGCCATTGCTTTCAGTCGATCGGATTTACAGTGAAACGGTGATAATGAAATGAAGTAATCACCACATTCTCACCTGCTCCGTTGGTCCTCACTGACAGTGGTGCAGCAATAGAATTGCTCGTCTGCCTGCAGGCCTGAATGCTGACCTTGTCAAAAGAAAAAAGACAGAGGTGTGATACAGATGATTGGTGCTGGGTGCAGGTCTTTCAGAAGTGTGAGGGGAATTTTAGTGTTTCACAGGTCATCGTGCTATCTCAGATAAATCTATCAGTTTGTTGTGGCGCGAAGCTGCAGAGGGTGTTTGTGGCAGTATTAATGCTCCATTTGGGTTTGTTTTATGTCTAATATAGACAGAGCAAAACAGCTAAGACCTCAGATTTTATTTCTGCTGCTCAACAATAAATCATACAACAGTAGAGTACAACAGAGATCAGCTATAAGAGACTGAAAGCATGGGCACGCTTTTTTTTTTGTATACATCCAAATGCAAAACAAATGCCATCCAGGAAAGACGGTCAGAAAATGTGAGGCATCCTCCCACCGCCCTTTGAACCATGATCACATTTCAATTAGTTTGGTCCTTTTCTCCCCCCATAAGTGATTTACAGCTGACATGGGTTAATGATATGTCACACAAACTAGTTTCTTTTAAGCAACCGCTGCCTTGACTGTACACATTCTGATAAAACTACAAGGCTCACCTGGCTAGAAGTCATCGTCACTACAACAGTAGCATGACTAGTGACATTTGAGTACCTAACAGATTTGGATGAAATCTAGAAAGGTGAAATAAGTGGTGAGTGAGTCAGCTAAGTTAATAAGTAAAGTAAGTTTGATAAGTTTGTTGAATAATTACTGTGGATGGGACATGATTTTCAAATAGTCGCTTAAAATTTAAAAAAAAAAAAAATCGATTAGCCGCCAGCCACCATTAAACAACATAAGGAGAAGAAGAACAGTTGCTACGAGGCTCCGAAGCTTTGCAGGTAAAACTGTGTGGCGCAGTGAGATTAGATGTGACCATGCGAACAGCAGAAACATGCAAAGACGACTACAGCCGTCAAAATGTTCTGCATGCAACTCCTTCAAAAAATGAATGAAGATGAGGTGCTGTGCAATGGATGAATGAATTCGCACCAGAGGCCATTTATAGTGCAAATGCAATTATGTTCTGTCAATTGTCAAATGCAGATATAGCACTCTTTCAGGATACTTTCTGAAGGTAATTGAGTCAAAGAACAGCAGTTAAAAAAGTGCTTACGTTTAATGCAAAGTGGATGGTAGTGTTATGACATTTATACTTTAGTGATCAATTATACTCAACTTGGGAATCATTTAAAAGTGTCTCTGCTTTGATAAAAGAGAAGCTCGGCAGCTACATTACCAGCTGTACCTTTTTAAACTGCTCTCAGTTGACATGTTGCAATGCTTTTCTCGTTATCTGTACTAAAGAATGTGACTCCTGATGCTCAATCCTGGGTTACTTAATTGCTGTAAGTGAGTAAGTCATAGATGGCAGCAGCAGGCCCTTGGGGCCTATAGATCATTTTCTCCGTACCTCGACCTCATTGTCCTCCTCAGGTTTTGGCTTTTCACCAACCCAGCTCATTTTCAGTAGGAATCAACTTGGCTTACCACTGTACTCTGTCAGCAGCTGTTCCACCAACCAGTCGCCCTTCTAATGGAACTGAACTGTGTTAGCACTGCACGCATGAGCACATTCACTCACGAGTAACGCGCCGTACTTGGTTAAAGGCTAGTGCAAACAGTTCCTCACTGTGGCTACACATAAGGACAAGATCAATGTAACAAGCTCAAACTTTTCTCAATGCAACTTACATCATGTATGCATGACAAATTTCCTTTAGTTCTAATGCATTTTTTTTTTTTTTTTTAATGAAAGATTTTACTCTTTCGTCAGAGTTTTTCATTTTTATCAATTTATCTAATCATAATGACACCACAAGTTTTCATCCTCATCACTCAAATTATCATCCATCAATTGTCAGCGCTGTGTTTAGTAAATGGAGTGTGTCCCAAGTAGCTCTTTGTTAGATACCTCTTAAGGTAAAAAGGTTTAGACAAGCAGCCCATGTGGTGAACTGTGACAAATGCAGCTCATAATATATGTTCTCTTAAAATGTTTTAATGAAACTGGAACTATTCACTGAACTTTGTTTGACCGCTGTTGCAGAGCTTGTTGTGTGTGAACATATACAACACCAATCTTACAGCATTACCCATTTTTTTACCCCTCAATAAGTAAATCAGCACTGTCTGTTCAGTCAGTCATGCAGCCCTGCCGTGTTCTTCCTGGTTCGCCTCAGGCCCATGCTGCCAATCACTGGAGAGATAAGGAGGCTCAGGCTGATGGAATCCTCAAAGATCTAACCTATGGTAAATATCTCCTGACTCTACCGAACATGTTCAGAGTCAACCTGTCAATCAGTTTCCCTGTTGCGGCCTGGCCAGTCAAGCGATGGCCTAAAGCAAAGCTGAACCTATGATTTGTTTATTTGTTCATGAATTGATTTACTTTTTTTTTTTTTTCACTTTCTTAATAACAGAGTTTTTAAATGTGCTGTTTGTAGTATCTCTCTCGTACTCACAGGACTGGTGAAATAATGAAGAAACAATCAATAATACTCAAAAATGCTAATCTTACTTGCGTATATATTTCTCAAAAACCGGTGTGCACTCCCCCGTGACCGAGCCCATCAGCCACAATCTGAATGTTATTCTCACAGGTATTCAACAGGTCATTTAGTCATAATTTAAGCAATGTTTGGAGTGGTTTGGTCTTTGTTAACCTTACACTCTCCCGCCCCAGGGCTTTTTCCTCTGTGATGCATATCATGTTGTTTATGGTAAACAAAAGCTGAAAGGGACTGTATCTAGCTATCTAGCTGCGGTGCATTCGTTTGACAAATGCTGATTAGATGTCACATAAAAAAAAGAAGAAGATGAAAGAACATACAAGAGCATCTCCGCGGAGGAAGAGACGTGTAGTTTTCTCCTTTTAGTCTTTATTCATATTCTGCTCTCTATTTCTCTCCCTGATTAAAACAAAATGGGTGAACCCTCCTCCTTCCTACCCCTACTTCACTACCCACTACTGCCGCAAGAGCAAACCTAAAACAGCGACAATCCAAACTGTGTATAGGACCCTATTGTTTTCCTGCACAGTGTAGCCTTTCTTGCATTTGGCTTTTTCTTTAATTTCCAAATGATGTATTTAAATTTCAAAGCAATCCTTACCAGATGAGTATTCAGTCTTGAGAGGCCATGCATGAAGACAAAGAAAGTGGCTGATTTCAATTGTCTTCTGTCATTTCTTGTTTAATTTGGTTTGCTGGTGGATGGAGGTAGGGGGCCTGGGGGGAAGGGGAGAGGGGGTGAGGGAGGGGGGGGCATACTACCAAAAGTTAGCATCACATAAAAGGCAGCTTTTATTTCTTTCCTGCATGAACATCACCCCATGAGTCCAAAGTCTTACAAACAGAGAGCCATGTTCAGATCCTCCACAAGATTATACACTCACAGTACGGCAGATATTGACGCAGATGACGTGAATGACTTGTAGGGTGTCGTTTTTATTGTGTTTCTACTGTTCAGGAATCCTCTTCCTATGGGCGAATGACACAGCAAGTTCTGCAGGTAAAGCCATCGGGTAGGAAAGGAGAAGGAGAGCAAAAGAAAACTGCAATTAAGTGCCATAAAACAATTAATTTACTCAAGTATTATCCCTAAATCATATTTTTTTCATTCTCTTGAAGATTTTTAATTAGCTGCTAAAAGTTAATGTCATAAAAAGGTGAACATTTAGTTTACAGCATCAGATACATACAGTGTAGTTGATATCATGATATTTTCTTACATTCACCTGAAGCACTGTCAACATAATAATTAGCACAGAGCTTGACAGCAAAGCTTTCACACTCCAAAGATCTACGTTTTTGCCTTTGAGCACTAAAAGAAAGTATTAGATAAGAACAACCATTAAGATACCACTTGTGGTAAAAAAAAAAAAAAAAAAAACTAAAAAAAAACGGGGGAAAGCAGTTTATGTTCTCAACTTTTGCCTGAACAATTTCCTTCCAAAAGGAGAACCATTTTACCTGTAGTTATTGGAATGCAGGAATGAATGTGGTCTCTACACTGCCTATTGTATTACCGACTTTTGTCCCATCCCAACCCCCGTCACACACACACACACACACACACACACACACACACACACACACACACACACACACACACACGTAGGTGAGTCAAAATATCGGTGGCTGGCCGGGTCGTGGGTAATTAAAGGAGATGGTGATCTTTGTGACCTTACCACACCCAACACTTAGCTTGGCATGTTGTCTACATATTGCAGCCCTGCCCAACCATGTATACATGACAATAGGAAGGGTCACAAAGCCAGCAGAAAGGGGGTGTGTGTGTGTGTGTGTGTGTGTGTGTGTGTGTGTGTGTGTGTGTGTGTGTGTGTGTGTGTGAGAGACAAAGAGAACATATAGACAGATACAAAGATTGACAGATTCTTTTTTATTTGTTCATAGTGTGTATGTGTGTATGTGTATGTGTGTGTGTGTGTGTGTGTGTGTGTGTGTGTGTGTGTGTGTGTGTGTGTGAGACAAAGAGAACATATAGACAGATACAAAGATTGACAGATTCCTTTTTTATTTGTTCATGGGTAGCAGTTTACAGTTTCTGGTTGATGGGTGATAGATTTGGGAACTTTTCTGTTTTGATTGAGTTTTGTGGCAGTTACTTCCACCAGAGGGCTCTCTTTCTCTCCAGTTTATGAGCTTATGGGCTGCACAGCACAGCTCAGCCTACTGGGACAAATGAAGGTACATTGTTTTAATTTTAGACTCAGAGTTAGATAAGAAGTAATTTGCACTTAATTGGTTTTCTAAATTGATGCAATAATTCTTTATTTCAGGAAAAGGAAAACATTTGTTTTGCTCTAGGTACTCAAAGAAATGTGTATGTTTATCAATATTTCAAAACTGTTGTTTATATATTTGTTTCCTTTCGGCGATTACATTCCCAGCTTCTCCCAACAGATATATGTTCTCTGTGCACTTGGTTTAATTTGTAGCATTGTAGTTTGGGGTACAGTTATTATTTTAATGCACTAATGTGTAATTGGTTGTACGGTTTTGTTTTGAAATATACTATTTGCCAGAACCTTTTGTGGTCAGTTTAAGTGGAAGGGAGGTGTAAAGTAGTCCAAGTAGTGTGTCACATGTTAATACAAACTGGAGCAGAGGAGTAATCAGGAGGGATAGAGGACGCTGGCTGTAGCTGTGGTAGTTGCTCAGAGCGTTTTCAAAACAACCCTGTGGATGGCGTTAATTGATGAAAGTTTCGAATGAATGGGGCAGATGTTTGCCCTGAGCTCTGTTTTAATAACAATTACCACAGCAACAAATTGAAGCATACTAGGATTTGTGGCTCTGGATAACAAAGCGGGCCTTTTGAAGTGAATGACATGCAAGCCAAGTCATCTTTGATAAAAGCCATCGGTTTGTCAATGCTGTCATGATGTAAGGCAGGCAGTGTCGAGGCAGCGCTAGGCTCTTTGTGCACTTTGATTTGCTGCCGCTGTAGTAAACGGTGTTGACTGTGAAAGCTTTCCACCTTTTGAGAAAACAAATACATTTTTGGATTGAAGACGTCATTGTAGTTATCTCTGATTTTCCTCAGTTTGACAGACTTATTTTACTAAGATAATTGTCACTAATAGCCAAAGACAGCATACAGTTTTTGACAAATGACTGCATAAGTGTAGCTTTTCAAGAATCCCGAATATTAATTCTAGCCTAAAATGATTTAAATCTAAGCAACAATTTGGGATATGATTGTGGACACCACTCCCCTATAAATTATATTTAATATAACTGTATAGAAATGTACTGATGGCTTCTCCATCATTAAAGGTTTCGCTTATTTTATTTCTTTAAACTGCAATAATAGATGAAAGATGATAACAAAAACGGGACATCTTATGGCTTTGCTTTGTTTTTCTTCAAGTATGCACTTGATGCTATTTACAACTTCTAGCATTACACATACTCTGCTTGCAGTAGTCTATTTTGGGATGAGTGGCACTGATTTGTCATGGTGACATTTATCTTCTTCACAGTGACAGAACTGTAGTATTAGTTCTGCGTCATTTAACATAATACAAAAATGACATATTTACTGTGCTTATAACTCACCAGCAACAGCTAGAGATCCCTGTAAAAGCAAAGCTGTTAAAAGTCGAGTAATCCCTGCACTATTTGATGTTCCACAGAGCAGTGTGTTTAATAAAGGAGGGCAGGCAGTTACCAAGCAGAGATTCCTGCATGCAGCCAGGCAGCCGGCATGAGTTCTCTGCCCCCTCGGGCTCTCTGCCACAGCGTTAAGGCATGTTACACACTTTGCCTGTTTGTAATTCCCAGTGACAGCGCTGGTGCTCGGGGCCAGACCTGTAACCCTGGACGTAGCCCTCACAAACAGGCCCGGAGAACACAGAAAACCCACAAGGTTGAGTCTCTCACTTTTCCTGCCCACTCTCCCGTCTTATTGCCCCCCCCCCCCACCCCTCTCTCTCTCTCTCTTGGTAGATGTGTGCTCCAATGCTGTAAAATGAACCACAGTTCAACCTTTTTTTTGTCCACCAGCCAGTTTTCAGATCTCTTCCCTGCTGCTTTTGTTTATCAACAACACAATGTCACACAGTTCATTCAGATGCCCTTAACTCTGGTGCTGTGACCAGACTAGACCAACCTAACGCGGGTTATTCGATGATACTGTGGGCCAAATTTATTAAACCAGGGAATTCTGTTTCGGTGATGCCCTGGACAAAATTTTGACTTTAGTTGTATTTAACATAATTTCAAAAATCAAAATAAAACCAGTTGATGTCATTTTCAGCTTAAAATCTTTGGAGATGTGTTTGAAGATGGTTCAGTCACTTTGGAAATGAGCGTTCCAGCTTTAACACCTGAATATTATTTTACATTACACAGTGGTATTATGTTAGGCTTGTGATATAATTGATGTCTTTTGTAATGAAAAGTGTGGAATGTATGTCCTCCAGGCAGTCTACTTGTCAGGGGACATAGATTTCTCTCTCTCTCTGTGTCTGTGCACCACGGTTGACCCCCTGCAGACCTGCAGGGCGAGTACTTGACTCGGCATCGCATGAGAACAACGCAGCTTTTCCACCCTGATTAAAGCCATTGCCAGTGAGTCAGAGCGCTGCGTACTTTGGGTGCCTACACCCTGCCCCTCCGCCCCAAAAACTGCTGTTCTTTCTTTCAAGAAATGTCTAAAAGGGGTTAAGATATACTATCAGCTGAGCTGCACAGTCAGCTTCACTTAGCAGGAACATGAGGAACTGTGTTCATAGTGTTCTATAAGGAACTGTGGAACACCTGAGGCAGCACAGAGGAATTCTTAATGTCACAAATAAATATGTAAATATCACCGAATGTCACAACACGTGCTTTAGTCATGCTCTGATCCAAGAGTAGCTACTATGCCAGGCAGCTATCGTTGCAGCAGTGATGCCTGAAGAACACAATCTCTACCATGAAAAAGTGAGAGATATATACATTTTCAGCCAGAACCATGCAACTTTGGGATTTACAAATGCTATTGTTGGCAAAGAGTCTTCTTGAGAGTGAAAACTTTATAACATTTGATACATTTCAGTAGGAAAGAAAAAAAGATTCAATTCACAAAAAGTAAGATAAGCAAGAAAAAGACAGACCTCTGTTCTAGTAGTCTGTCCCCCCAGTAGTAACCAAGACTTCAAGCCGTGTCTTTCAGTCTCTGGCAAAACAGATCCCTTGTTTTCACCATCAGTGTTTTTCCTTTGGTCTTCTCCGTCCCATGAAAACTGGCTTTCCTGTTTCAGCGTTTGAAATGTCACATAATTGAGTGGAGAATCGTAATGCACGAGATTGCTTGACACTGACAGGTCTGAGCACTGAGTTCTGGGAACACACCTGCGGTGATTCTGTGTTTAGTAATGACTAACCTAACCGAATATTTAAGTGTTTGACTGTTTAATTGCTGGATTTAATGTTGAACATTTTTTGTGGAATATCAGTTGTAATGAGTCACCTGAGATTTTAGTTGGGGCGCTGCTGTTTCCATTAAACTGCTAAGAAGCAAAACATAAAAATAACACATTATAAACAGTCCATGTCGCAGTAACACATTTTATTAAATGTTGCACAGACCGAGACACTTGCTGAACAGACAGAGGCACTTTTTTCTTTTGAATAAAATCCTAATTTAAATGCTGAATGTTCTCAAATTCTCCTAATTACACTTACGCAGCAGGTTTAGTTACACGGGTGAATTTGCATTGATCTCCTCCAATGCCAAAAGACTGTGTCAAATCTGTCTTGGCCACACAGTAGTGAAATGGACGTCCCTCTAAAGTCAAGATGGCAGAATTGATGTAAATCTTCCAATGTAGACTTATAACTCACTTTTTCAGACCCCCCTCCCTTCCCCCTCAACACCCCTGGCTGATGTAAAGTAACCTTTTCTGTCGCCACTGAACTTCAGATGAACAAAGCCTTCCAAAGCAAACCAGGACCTTCTTCTGATCTAACACTGAATAACGTCATTTGTTGGAACCATTATACAGTATATGGTCATTACAAAACTGGTTAGTAGAACTGTTTTTGGTTTGTCACTGCTACGAGTAAGGGTGAATTTTGTTGAAGTTATAGAATGTAAAAGATGACGGTCGTGGTTAAAAGAAGCCAACATTGACTACTGGTAGGAAAAAGTCACACACTTGCTTTTCCACTGCATGGTACGGCTTAACTTGACATGTCAATGTGGGTTGTCATAGCAGCGTAGCGTGAAACTACCGTCACGCCATCGACTCAAATAGTGCAACCAAACAGAAGAACGTTTGCCCCCTCTGAATTAACCACCATCAAGTTTTGCGGGTTGTCATTTTTAGAGTAATCCAGTGAAGTAAGAACATGTGCAGTTGCTGTGGTAACTTGGCTATTTAACATTTGGAAGTTTGTGCAAGGTGTCCCATGTTGTGCAACAGCAGTGACCCACAGCTCACTTGGAACGTCATAGCAGCACCAGTACCATGCGCAGCTTTTGCCCAGTGGAAACTCAAACAAGGCAAGTACCTAAGTCGAGTTGAGCCGTACCACGCGGAGGAAATGTGGTACTGATACCAACCTCATCTACCTTCACCTCTGCTTTAGACAGAGATGGGTCATTTGGTCTCTCGACCCAATCACCAGACAACAATATAATAATTGTACAAGTATCTTACAAGAACCTTAAAGGGTTAACGTAAAACAAGACAAGAAGTTAAGTGGGCATGTTCTCAAACTGTCCATGTTGCAATAGGCACAGTTGGAATGACATGAATACACACCAAACCAAACACACTCACGATGACTTGCACACATTTACAAACGTACACGCATACTCTCATGTGGATGGAAGTAATTAGAGTAGAACAAAGCTAAAAAAAATTGAAGTGGGGAGGAAATGTTGAAAACACGAGTTTGGTAAATGACCTCATAAACACCCCCCAACCTCCCGCGCCCCTCCTCCCTCCCTGTCGCTCTCTCCTGCGCTCTCTTTCTCGCTCTGTCTCTCTCCGTCTCTCTTTCTGTCACTGTTTTACAATGATTTCAGTTTATTTTTCTGCTGTTTTGTTGTGAGATGTAAATGAAGAACATCAAAAGCCTCTCCCCTTCCTCCCCTCTACCTCCCCCTCCCTCCCTCCCTCTCTCTCCCACTGTCAGTCCTGCTTGGCTGCTTACTCTCTTCATCTGGTCCTCATATGGGCTTCATTCCCCCCTACTGCAATCCAGCCCAAAACTATTTCCTCTTTCAATTTCCAGGGGAAGTTGTTAAATGGTTTCTGAACCAAACAAGCCTTTTTTTTTTCTCTCTCTCTCTCTCTCTTTCTCTCTCTCTCTCCCTCTCTCTCTCTCTCTCTCTCTCTCTCCCCCCCTCCCCTTTTTTTTTTTTTTTTTTTCTATCTCGGCTACTTCTCGTACTTTTTGTGTTGTTTACCATGCAATAATGAACTACCAAGTAATAAAACTGGAGGCGGAGGAATAACAAAAATCCATGATGAAATATAAATAAACTTCCCTTATAATACTTATAAATGTATTCATATAAATGAATACATTTATGGGATGTTAACATGGAAATAGACCTATTAACAAAGTGAAAAGGGAACTGTTAAGTAGTTAGAGCATCTAATATTAAACTGAAGCTCACTCCAGCACACACAAACACACACACACATGCACGCATACACCATACACACAGCCTCTTTGTCCTGAGTATGCAGTCAGGCGGGAAGGAGAGCAATAGCCACAGGGCCAGAGAAGCATGCTCATCTGAAGGACAAACGCTAACCAGGCAGACTTTCCTCATCCCTCCATCCCTCTCCCTCCTACCCGGCTCTCCGCCTGCCCTTTGCCCTCTAACCTCGCTACCAGTACGGAGAGCAGAGAAAGAGGGGATCTATAAATCCACCCCCCCCCCCCACCCCACTTCTCTCCATTCCCCCTATTTGTCGGTGGCAGAGGCGAGGCGAGGCTGGAGGTGGTGTGTAGCAGGTCTTCAGAGTAAGCTGTGGTGACAGGTGTCACTGAGTCTCATGGGCGGACCTGTGACGAGTGTCCTGCTCACTTACAATCCTCACTTTGGCGCTTTTCACAAGTCACAAACTGATGAGTGCCAAAAGAGGGTACGAGGATTCATTCGCTTGATTTGTGTTCCCCTTAAAGCCGGTGTGTGTGTGTGTCAGGCACAAGCAAGAGCACACGCAGACGGAAGCACACGCAGGCCCATGACGCAAAGCACTCCATCCCAGCACGGGAAAACTTAGATATGGGTATACATGTGCACGAATCCACACACGTATGCATACCCACACACACACGCATACACCCCTCGAGCCTGGCACCACACACACGCCGGCTGCCAAGCCAGTTTAGTGTAGTCCAGGAGAGCTGCTCTGTCTCAGGGCAGGGACAATGCAAACAAAGCTTGTAGCTCCTTCATGCACTGGATAAATTAGATGTGCCGCAGGAACAGAGAGAAGAAACTCACAGGCACGTCTGTCTTGTTTAACATGATTTACAAAAAGGCTTTGTCGGGTGCAGAGAGGTTGTTCACACTCCTTAAAGTCTGGTCCAATGATAAATGATGACCAAACAACTTCAATTAGGGTTGTTTGTTTTTCTAAATGTACATGGCCTGGTGTTGGCTTTTTTAGAAAGGCGTACAATCGGTCCTATGAACCAAATTAATTGTAAATATGCAGCATTGACTTGTAGCCTTCGCTTTAAGGGCCAGACATTGCTTGTTATGTCAGCTTGTGTTGTTGTCATGTGGGATCACAGGGTTTTCATACTTTTTTTTCACACTTAGCATGTGATGAAGAAGGGAAGGATGGAGCAAGGCTGACAAATTCAGAAACAACTATCAGCTTGTGCCCATATTAATCGTAATGGTGATGTTTTTACAACAGAGGATGGTGCTGTTCAGGCTAAGTAATGATTTTGGCAACGATGAGTATCAAACAATTCAATTGGCTCCAATAATAGAGGCATGGACAAGGTATTCTCTGTATCAGCCTAAGCCTACATTCACACTTATGTCCTCGCTTAAAAATGTGTAACTTTTGCAATGTGCACTCTTAGCGATAAGACTACTGCAGCATTTTTTGACCACATAAAACTGAGACTCATTTTTAAAATACTGCTGACTTCATTTTACCTCAAAAACGTATGGACTGTGTTTTAATTAAGATGGTACACAAAAACCTACATCCACTTCCTGATTGGCTCTTATCAGGCCCATTGTGTCCTTCCCTGATTCATCACGCCCTTATCAGGTGACCTTTTTCTGGAAGAAGACAAACTTCATCCACAACAGATGCTGACCTCGTTGTCAATGCTAGCACCCGCTGTGCAGTTATTTCTGAATGGAATCATGCTATTACTCTCTACATACACAGGAGGCAGGCTGTTACTTCAGGGATTTGCAACAATTTCTGTGTCCATCGTCATCACCAGGCCTACATATTGCATCAATGAGCCATCAGATTTTGTGTATACCAAATACGCTGTATCACCTTTTTGGTGGTATGGCCAGAGTAAGTAAATGGCCATTTGATATCAGGCGTGTTAGTTTGGACATGGTGCTAAAATGCCTGTGTAGAAAGAGATAGATTTTTTTTTTAAAAATGCCATTTCAGCAAAGCTTTAGTAAATCTGATGCGAGCTAAGATGTGGAGGGCCCCTGGCTCAATGAATGACGTGATCACAGCAGGACAGGGTGGCCAATATGGTCTTTTAAAGAGCTGACCATTCATAAGATCATGGCAATTACTGCATTTCCATTTCACTGGGACCCCAGCAGGGATACATGAACTCATGAAGACCCTCTTTTGTATGAGCAACAGGGGCTGCACTGCCTTTCTTTATTCTCGAGCCTTGGTTCGAGGAGGCTAATGAGCACAGGCCCGCTACCTCTATTCTCCAGGAGGGCAGCCCTCATTCACCCACCGGTCCCTCTGTGAAAACCCATGTAGTTACTGAAGGGCCAAGCCTGCAGTTAGTCAGTATACAAACCACTCCCCCCTTGCTGTCTGCCCCTCTGTGCTCCTTCTCCCTGCTGTGGCACACAAACGGTCAAAGCCCAGCTCCACCTTTTCACACTGCTCAAAGGGAGGCTGGCAGGGGATGTAGAAAAGAGCTGTGTTTGTTTAAACAATCCTTTAAAAAGTGAGGGGGGGGAACTTGTTAAATACAGGCCAGGATGGCCCCGCTGTACACACCAGGACATGAAGGAGTGAAGCTGCAGTGTTGAAGCGGCGGCGGCTGCTGCTGCAGGCCTCTTAGGTATCACTGTCACTCAGGCGCCTCCTTAAAGCCTCTTTAAATGCCACCAAGGCTCTTTAACAGCCCTGTGAGTGTGTATGTGTCCCAGTAATGAGGTGAAATGAATGTGAATTTCTTATTATCTTAATAGTAATTGATAATAGTAAAAACAAGTAATAACAATAATAAATACAATAAGATTATAACAAATTGTTTGCTTGCTGTTTTAGGATGTTATTAAAATTTTCTTTTTTCTTTATACCTTATAAAGGTATACCGTAAAGGCCTCACAGCAAGTCTGAGCGTAAAATTAAGTGGCATATTTAGTGATCTATTATTATAAATCTTTTCATTTATTCAATTATCAGTACCAGTGCGGACTTCAGAAATACAGTGGACCAAATGAGTTATGGCTTTTTTACATCTCAATTTGTATCATGTTTTCTCGCAGTTTCCAAGAATAACTGACTGTGAGTTAATACAGCCAGTGACATTTTCACCATTCACAGATTACAATTAATTTATGTCTGTCTAAAATGCCATGCAAGTATTTACCACCGTGTTTTACATAATATTCAAGCAGTGAATTATTTGGCCTATTTTTTTTTCCAGAAATTTTGCATTTTTGCGTCTCGTATCCACATTTTCTTTGTTGTTGTTATTGATTTACCTGCCAAAAACATCGAAAACATCTAACACTGTTTGACAGATTCACTGAAGATATTCATTTTGATTACAGTTTCCTTCACAAAAAATTCTCGTCTCTGTGTTGATGCAGTCTATGAGAGTAAACATGTGTTTAGTTATTTTGCATGTCTAATAACGGAGGGTTTTCACGGTTGACTTTGTGCAGGAAGACGCAGCCCTGTCCCGTTTGTCACACCTGGACTCTGTCACAGACTTGTCACTGCTTTGATCTCTTGCTGCTAAAGCCCCACATAGGACCGCCTCAAATTAGGTTAATTTGCATTAATAACGAGTGTAATTTTAATGTCTTAATGAGACTGTTAATGAAGACCTCAAGTGTTCATTGTCTTAAAATAATTAAGGCTTAACTGAAATGTGCCATATTTGACTGTTAAAAAGAAAAAAAGAAATGATGAATAACTATACTATGAACAAGGATTTTTCTATAATATAGTGTCGAGATAACCACTGCGTTGTGTGCGCTTTTTATTTTTTCATAAAAAATGTTTATTTATTTTATTGGCAATGAGAAAAAATGTATTCGTTCGATTAAAAAAAAAAAATTCTAAGTGTAGTCTAATTCATGCCATTCCATATATTTTTTTCCACATTAACCTGTAGTTGTCAGTAAATAATTTTGCGGACACACTGTCATCTGCACTAGCCATCGCTTTGTATGACACTCAAGGAGGACATTTGCATTTATGCAGATTAAATTAATCTGTTGATCTCCGTGTCTGTCTAATGAAGAAGGCATCGTGGTGTGTGGATATGAATGTCTGTGTGCATGAACAGGACGGGTTAATTAGGGAAACTGCGGCTGGGCTTCCCAAAAAGGTCACACGTTGCCGAAGGCTTGAATACATTCTCCACTCTTGACATGCCACAAAGTGACAAGTGCAATGACAGATTTTTTTTTTTTTTCTAAATTTTCTATTTATTATTTTTTTTTATTTCAAAAGGAAGACGAGATGGAAGAGGTTTAGGGCTTCATTGGGTTAATTTTATAAACTTTGTTTGTTCTAATTGTCTTTCTCATTAATACGTAGCCTGTGGAGAGTTCAACTTTATTCATTACTTAAATTTATTCAGGCCTATTTTTGCATTCATAAAGATTCAACTCATTTTAATTTACAGACATAATCTGCCTCAGATATCAGGCTCTTTAAAATATTAAACATATCCATATGTGACATAGTTGTGAATGCTGGCATGCACTCAAATGTTGTCCCAGTCATGACAAGTGTTGAAAACAGGATGTCCTTTGTTCAAAGCACACTGGATTCATCACAAGACTGAAACGCGGGTGTGAAAACATTTTCCTGGCTTCATATTTTCTTTAGCTGTCTCTTTTCACTTTGGCTGCTTTGTCTGATGGTTATTGCTTCCTTGTCTCATCAGATTATTCAAATATAGCCTACCTGACAGTC
This sequence comes from Embiotoca jacksoni, assembly GCF_022577435.1. Lineage (NCBI taxonomy): Eukaryota > Metazoa > Chordata > Actinopteri > Embiotocidae > Embiotoca > Embiotoca jacksoni. Next base: position 22,320,684 of record NW_027185229.1, read on the forward strand.
ACAGCTACTAGCTGATATTCACACACGATCCACACATTTGTGTGGCTTCCTTCAGGCAGAATGGAGCAGAAGAGAAGCTCATACTGACTCAACAGAATAACAAATTGGATATAATACACCGTTTATATGGTTTCTCCAAAATGTGCTCCAAAATCTGGGTTAGAAGTGTTTAATTTTACTGTTCTCCAATGAATGTGCAGCATAATGATCTTTCTCAATTTCTGTTGGACCACAGAGTAGCTATTTTATCCCTCTTGCCACACTTTTCTCAACAACATTCTCAGAAATATATAAATCCTCTTTCACGGTTTAATGTTTACAGCCACATGATTGCCCCCACAGAGCTGTGACAGAGACACAGACTTCAAAAAATATTTATTCAGGTCTGCTTCTGGAATAATTAGAACCATTTTGGTTTGACTGCTTGGCCCTGCTATGTTCACAAGTTATCTAATACTCTTGTCGTTTAGGCCTAAATGCATGTAGTGCGCTGAACATTTTTTTGAAAAAGTTATAGAAAATAAAAATAAATTGATTTAATTTTAAATAAAATAATAATTTAAAGGGGAAAAAAGACAAACATTACCTCTCTGCCTTTTCAATTTATGATGATCTGCTCGACCTAATCAAGGTTGTGTTTTTACACAACTATTTATTTTACTATGTATTTCACTCTTTTAGATAACATAGAGATAGCATAGTACGTGCTTGACTTGTAAGTGTAGCACTATACATTAACACAGATTGTGCACATTAGGGGATTGTTATGCTGTTTTTGACCTCTGGGGTGCCACCATTTTGCTTGAATCTGTTCCGGGAAATACAGACACATTAAGGTTGAATGAGTATAGAAATAGGCAATACAGTCTGCACCAAATTTTAGGAGTTCACAGATTGGATCAGAATTATTAGTTGTTATCTATTTTTAAACGCAGTATGTCTGAGAACAGTTAAGACTTAGATCAAACTTTAACCATAATTTAATTTAATTTGCCCATTACTTGTACAATTGACTCATTTTAGTTCTCATGAAAAACCCTATTGTTGCATTTTTTTTTTTTTCTCGGAACTGAAACTAATACACTAAGAATTGTATTCAAAGCTGTTTGAAAAAAAATAAAACTAACTTAGCTGCACCAAATCAATCATGACACAAAGGTTTTGATTAAGGCCATCAGGGAACTATGACCAGAAAGTATCAAGAAAGTATTTTCAGTGGTTTGGTAATACACACACACAAACACACACATACAAACACACGCAGTCCACAATTCTGTATAACACAATAGCTTGTCATTGCTGGATAACAACCCTCCTATTGTGAGGCTCATATAAGTTAGTAAATAGCATGTGGTGAAAATTAGAGACATCATACAGAAATGGTACCAGCTGAACCACACGAGTATTACAGTTTCTTGTACCATTTGTCGTTCTCTCTCTTACCCACTGTTTTCCTGTAACTAGCCAAATTTGCACAAAACCCTTCAAAGCACAACATCAAACAAATAGATTTCAACCATTCATTTTGGTGTGCTTCTGAATGACAATAAACAGGCCAGAGGGCTTTGATTTCCAGCCAGATGGCTGCAGACCCTACTTTCAAAAAGTATGAGTGCAACAATAATTAGGTTGGAAGGTGCAAATGTAATTTTAAAGTCCAGGAACTTATATAAATTAATTCAAACTTGTAAGTGCTTGGAGTTACATAAAGCACCACTTTACAGATTTTGCTGTTGAGTTATTAGTGTTACTACAGTCATGCACTCCAGATGTGAGAAGACTTCAGCAGTGGATCATGATTGACCTCAGTGTTGATTTGCAGTTGCATTTCTATCAATCAGCCCCTGTACAAATAAGTCAGGCTTTCTAAACAAACTTCCAATCATCCTTTGAGAGTTCCCTTGGCATATTATCTGCTCCCACCAGCCTCGTATCTAACAACATCCATGGGCTTAGGTGGTAGTGAGTGGGCTGGTATTAACAGATTTCATACCAGCCATTGTGGTGCACCATGAATCAAGATGAGCCAAATCCCTCTCTGGGTCCACCTAACCAAACCGCAGCGTCTCACTTTGTTTGAATAATACAAAAAGAGAAGTTTGTGCTGACACTGAAAATGACACAAGGCAAACAAGTGCAGTGTAAGTGACACAACGGATCCAAAAGATAAACATATGTGACTGAATAAATGGATTACATGTTCCCCTTGACAAAGTAGCTTTCTGCACCTCTGGGATTTTAGAGTTTGCCAAGTGTTGACTGCCACGCCCAGCAGAGTGAATAGATTCGGAGGAGAGGGTGTGCGCTGACTGATCCTTGGAGCTTTACGGGGAGAGTCAGTAATATTTTCCTTTTGACAATCGCCAGATTCATTTCATTAAGTTTATTAAGACACAAAATCCTCAACATACTTTGCACAGTTATTTTTTGTCAGTCTGTTGGTTTAAGAAACTCCACAGTCACGCTGGATGCTTGTTCAATCTGTTTTCTTTGTCCTTTATTTTTCCTGCTGCAGCAAAAAAGCAGATATTTGAAATATTAGGGCATTTCAACATCCTTGGTGATTGGTTCAGTGGTTGAATAAGAATAAAATTTACATTTTGACAGTTATGAATAGTTGCAGTCGCAGAATCTGAAGTTGATTGGCGTTGCTGAGGTGGTAAAGGTGAGATATTAGTTATATGGGAGTTTGGGTCTGGGCAGCTCCACGAGTGATGAGAGCAGGGCACGCTGCAGCATGCCCCAGCTACACATACATTATTTAGGAAAGTGTGGGAATTTGACACAGGATCCGGCCCACTGCAGGGCACACGCTTTGTAGTAGGGCTGTGGAAAGCTTAAAACTTTTTGAGTGTCAGGTTTTAAAAAAATATATTTGAGGCTGAGCGTTGCTGTGTTTGCCATGGTGCCGAGTTTGTTTTTCTTCCCTGTGACAACTGTGAAACTTCTTCTGCATGATGTAAGGGGAGAGGCAAATTGTCCTTGTTTTACAAAAAAGAAACTCATCAAACTAAATCAGCATTCCTCTAAATGCACACACGCACACCTATACACACTCTCAGTCTGCTAGATGATGCCCCCCCCCCCCAACTGTCCCTTTGAAGTGTGGACCTGGCAGTAAATTCTTGGGCTCTTTTATGCTCATTCCTATTTCGATTAGTGGGGTTAACAAGCCGCTGCAGCTCAGGCTAATGAGACTGTACCACGGAGAGGGGTCATCAGAGGTGGGGTGGGGTGGAGGGGGGAGGATGGATGATTCAGTCCTCTTTCTACTGAGGTAAATGAGACTGAGGGGAATCCTAAACATGTGTTGGTCACATATGTTTCAGAATAGATACACAGACAGTGAAATTTTAAAGAAACTGAAAGGTAAAATCTTGAATGAACACTTACCTCTTCTCTGCCACGTCAAGCACAGCGTCATAGAAGTTGAGATCGTTCTTACTCTGATGGAGTCTCTTACTTCCAAGCACATCTCCTCTGCACAAACACACGGATGCATTCTCTCTCACACACACACACACACACACACACACACACACACACACACACATACCTCCCCGCTAACATGGGGGCCTCGTGCGGTCAGTCCCGCTGGGGACAGATGGGCAGACAGAGAGGGGGGCCTCATTAAGGCAGGATGTACCAGGATGCAGTAAAACCTCTACTTTCCTTTCCTCTCATCCCCCCCCCCCCCCTTCTTTTTTTTCTCTCTCCCCTGCGCTTATTCACAGCACACGGGGCTCTTGGAGATCACAAACAGATGGAAAGGAGATAGAGTTGGATCACTTGGTGGCACAGACAAAATCTTCTCACTTTTATTGATGCGTCACAGAATCTTCCTTTTTGATTCCCTGTTTGTTAAAGTCGTGGGATGTTCTGAAGTGCGAGACAGACAGTAGCCTGCTTTGAAGTGTGAGAAACAGAGCATGGTGCCATCAGTGCCCGAAATCCTTAATGTTTCTCTGATGACATTCTCTCCACGTTCATACGGAGTCAGTTATGGTCAAACTGCAACATAAGAGGTAATAACCTACATTACTTGTGAATACAAACAGCATGTTAGACTGCTAGATATGAGCCTTCATGGCAGCTCCACAGCAGTAGATGGGATCTACCTGGAAAGTATAAACTTGTTCAGAAAGTGCACAGCCTCTTAACAGTCCACCACATATTGAGTTGAATATCACTCCACACAACTTTCACACAAAGAAATAATGTTCTATGACATATTTATATATATATATATATATATAATATAATATATATAAATGTATAACTTAAATAATTTTTCTATTTTGTTGCAGAATCTCAAAATGACAGAAGTAATGTATTTGGGTAAACTAAGCAACACAGTTGTTGTCTCTTCTTTATTGCAGCTGCTCTTTTTGAAACACAGAGAAATAAAGGCAGAATTGCAACATTAAAAACATTTGCATGACAAAATATCAAAACGCTGCTACTATAACTGATCATTTTACATGTGTGGATTTGAAAAATTACTGTGGAAACATTACGGTGAAATGGAGCCTCACAGACTGGCCCTCGGGGCTCCTGTCTTGCACGTAAAACGTTTTGTGGGGGGTCAACACACTAACAGACCAATCTGAGACTCTCCCACAGAGGTTAAGTGTCTCGACCAAGAGGTCACGCCGTCATTTAACAAATATATCTCCATCCTATGCAGGTCACTCGCTGGCATAGAGATCTGCTGTGATGGCTAGCCAAGTGAGCAGACAAATGAGGCCATGATGAGAAGTGGGGGGGCCTGTCTTGTCTTGTCTCCGGCAGCGTCAGCCCTCCCCTGCTGTGTCTGCGGTGTTGTCCTAATCAGGCCAGTCAGCGCTGACACACAGCATACTGTGCTGCAGCGCTGCACTGCCCTCAGTCCCAAAGTACCCCAACTCCTGTCAGTCTAGTGAAGGAAGGCAGGAAAGAAATCGGCTTTGAAAACCTGACGGAGATATAAACAGGTGTTATATAGGTCTTTTACTCTAAATTTGACATTTTCTTTTCTTGATCCTGCCATCTCTCCATCACTGCCTCTCGCGCTATCCCATAAGAGCACACAGGCTAAGAGTGAGACAGACGTTCCCTTTTAGGTAAATTTGCAGACACAAAAGTGCTCGAGCCTGTTGCTTGGAGCTATGGAGTGAACATTGATCTCTGCAGAAAGAAAGATGATGAGGACGAGAGCCGCAATCTTTCGTATCGGGGTTCCTCCTTAATTTCACAGAGCAGCACCTCGGGGGAGACGAGAAAGGCGAGAGGAGGAGTTAGCGGCGGCACGAACAGTGGACATCAGGATAATAATGATAATTCAATTAAAAGGTTACTCACCTACTCTCAAGGGGGCGAGGGAGGGCGGGAGATGGAACACCGCTGCTAGAGATGCATCTTCCAGTCAATGAGACCTATCACAGCGCAGCCTAATTGAGGCCTGTGTCCCTTAGTGTGTGTATGTGTGTCAAATGACAACAAGGGGACCGGACCCTCAAACGCCTCCCAGGGGCTCCGCTCCTAATTGGTTAATTAATCCTTACAGAGCTTGTCTGTAAAGCCAGGGGCGCTCAGAGTAGAGAAGGAGGGAGAGAGGTAAAGACAGAAGGCTTGAGGGGTAGGGGGTGTGTGTGTGTGTGTGTGTGTCTGTGTGTGTGTGTGTGTGTGTGTGTGTCTCGGGGAGGAGAGCGAGTTTGACAATGACATCAGCAGCGGATATTATCCCTTAAAGCGCCACATGTTTCTCACTAAGTCTGAAACAATCTGTTTCTTTTATGAGATCTCTGTTTGATTCCACATTTTGAATAAATAGTTTTTTTTTTAGGTTTTGAGCAGGGTGATGTAAACTTCTTTTCTTTTTCTTTTTTCTTCTCTTCTGCTCTTAAACTCCTCTCCCTTCCTTCACTGCCTGTTTACACCCTCCTCTCTCTCTCTCTCTCTCTCGGCTCCTCTCTTTCTCCCCCTCTTCGCTCTCTGTTTTGCAGAGATGGGTTACAGTGGGCTAGAGGGAAGGGCAGCCATGTATAGTGCTCGTCTGGGTGATACTCACTGAAAGAGACAAGTATGTAATTTGCCCTTAGTTGCAGCACAACACATATTCTGTTCTTGCATAATATGCTGGTTACATGAGGTAAAATAAGGATTGTCAAGTAAACGTGTTCAAACTCCACTCAAGTTGGAGTGATGTAAAATGGTCACATTTAGTTTTTGGGAGCATTAGTGTGTTTATTTTGTGTTGGATAGGAGGACTATTGTATGAACACATTTAAGTTTGTAAGATTTGTGCTCACTTGTTTATCATAACTTTTGTCTGTGTGGTTGTTATTTTTTTTTAGCACAAAAATGAGTCCACCGAATTTTTCCTTTTGTCCTGCAGTCATTGAGATTGCAGAGCTTTTTTTAGTTCGATGAAATTTTTTTGTATTTTGCAAAGCACCGCCAAGCAAATACTTTAAGTATTGACCACAATACTTTTCTCCTGCCAACCCTCTTTATCAGGATTGCATGATAAGTGTGATTAATCATGCTTTGTGAGTCACTCTGCTGTATCTGCGCTAATTCCTCTAAAACAACATGCAGCTGATTTTTGTATTTGCTGCTAAAACCGCATAAAATTACTTCATATTCTCAGACATAAAGGAGTCAACACACAACTGTGCACACATGCTGAGGCACACGTGTGTACACACTGAGGGAAACTAGTGTAGAACTGGATGCACCAGGAAAATGCAGCCCATGCAAAATCTGTCTTTGAGACACACACACACACACACACACACACACACACACACACACACACACACACACACACACATGCGTGCACACTGGGGAATGTAGTAAGTACGCAGTCCTGTGTATGTGAACAGGTTCAGTGAATGCAGTTAAAAGATTTTGATGACTGAGGGAGCCTGTATACACACTTCTAATCCCATTCACACTGCTAGTAGAACTAACAACATGTAAGGAGGCAGCAGCTGCACACAAAGCATTAGATATACAAAACATATCTGGGGACAGTATATCATCAACAAGTACATGTCACAGTAAAGGTATAATAATTGCCAGGCATTGTTTGTACAAATGTCGGCAGCTGAAGACAGTTTAATTTAAAGTTTGTTGCAATAGAGATTAATCATATTATTCAGTTAGCGAGTTTTTATTTGCAAGTTTGTGTGTACTTCCAGATCTGTGAGTTTGAATTTACCTGAAGTATTTTCAGTGAAAGTTAACAGCATAGATAAAATCACATTTGTACAAAAGGACAATCTCCAAGCTGAGAAAATGGTTACAAGTCAGTTTAAAACTGCATTTTAGGCAGTGTAATCACAAGATGATTGCGTCATCTAAAACTTGTCTATTTTTAACTTTAAAGCCAGCAACTCTTTGAGTGTGTGTGCGTGAAAGAGAGTGAGTGACTCCAGGGTGGGGCTCAGTAGAAAACCTCTAAATTGCCCATAAAAATGGCAGCGTTTATATTTTAAGTCATCACCCAGATCTTCCTCTCTGATCCAGGTTGTGAATCCAGTATGGCACAATAAGCAGCCTGCCGGGCCTTGGCACACTCAGCACCGTCACCCTGTAGCATCATAAATCAACCATCAACCACTGAACCAACTCCCATGATTGTAATTTCAGGCTCAGATATGAAGTCAATGTACAAGGCTACAGTTACATGGAAAATATTACTTTAGTTGCACACTTTGTTTATTTACTTGGCTTAAAAAGGAAAAAGATAATGATTTACATGCAATACATCCCTACTTTACAGGAAGACAAAATTACTAAGGTATTTTCAAACAGCTGCAAAACCATAAATTAACAACAAAAAATTTAAGTTTTACTTTTGCAGAAACTTAATTTTTTCTTTTCCTAGACTACTGATCATATTTTCTGCTTTTCATAACTCCAATAGTAATTGTAGTATAACATTATATTACCATCAGCATCCTACATTTATCTGCTACCATCTCATCAGTATTAGGCCGCATTTCGACCACAGCCCTCTCATGCCTCTTTTCCACTAAGGAGGTTCAAGAGGCGGTTTAGAGTGCGTGCCTCATTTAAAACCAGTTCTTTGCATTTCGACAGAAATAAACACTCTCTGCTGGGAAAACTGGTTCCAGAGCGGCACCGACACTTTGCTGGTTGATAGAGCCAAGGACTGCTCCTGGGGGCGGGAGTCTCATGACCAATCAACACCAACTAAAACTCTGTGACTGTTATTTTTAGAAACACAGCGCTTCAGCCTGAACATAACCATTACTAAAGACAAACAACAAACTGTCTCCTTTCACTGTGGTCGTTCACGGAAATTCTAAATCACCTCAAGGAACCCAGAATGGGGCCAATCCATGCAGAGTGAGGCTGCAATATGAAGTCATACAGCACAGGACTGCATTAAAACAATCAAATTGATCAAAAGATAAAATGCTATATCTTAATTATGTCACTAGCTGCATCATACTGTGAACACTTTATGATACTAAACCATTTCACTCTCATTTTATATTTTGGACATTCATTGGACATTAGTTTGTGTCTGCTTGTTCAACTTCTACATAGCCTAACTGAGATATTACAGTTTATATAAATGTCTTGTATATTGTATAAAGTGCTTTGAATCTCATGCTATATAAATCACAACCACTCTCTGTTGGGTTCTTCTTCTGTTCCTTTCACTTCTATTCTCCGACATCCGAAGTCCTTTGTTCAGGCTGAACCGAGTTTCAAACCCCTCGGTCATTCCTTTGAACAATAAAATCCAAGGGAACAACCCTTGTTGTTGTAGCTGAAACCCAAAGAGTCCAGTAAGGATGAGCCACGTTGGTGTACCAGAAAACATGGCCCAAGTCAAATCAAGTGTTTGTCTTGGACGTGTCCACCCTGAGGCAAAGACAAGTGCAGCACCAAGCAGACTGTATGTGACATGACAGAGTTCCAAATGAACCCAAATGGACACACACTGACTTTCCAGGCAAATAGTTGTGTGTGTGTGTGTGTGTGTGTGTATGTGTGTGTGTGTGTGTGTGTGTGTGTCAGTCTTCAAGCAGTAAATAATACACACATGCACATATGTTGTATGTGGACTTAAAGAATGTAAAGATGGAGCTCTGAAGCAGGAAAGTGAAAGTCCTTTTCCTCTCGTGCACTTTGTCCCCTGACAGTCCTGCTCCCTGAAGCCCTTACTAGCTCAGGTCAGGGATGTTAAAGTAAAACACATGTAGGGATGCAAGTAAATGAAAGCAAACAGGATGACATACTGTCGTATTGCTACTTTGGGAGACACAGATTTTCCATTGAATTTTCCATCAGAACAAACTGGTGCCAAAACATGGAACATCTTGTCAAATGTTCCAGTTTCACATGAGTGTTTGTAAGCATCTGTTCGTGTGTGTTGAGGAGGTTGATGGTGGTGTTCCAGTTATGGCATTGTGTGTGTGTGTGTGTGTGTGTGTGTGTGTGTGTGTGTGTGTGTGTGTGTCGCCTTGTTTCCTCAGACATCAAAGAACAAGGCGAGGAGTGTCAGAAGTTATTTGGCCACGATGGAGCCACACGGCACGCTGCCATTCACTTCGAATCAGCCGCACACTGAGAGATCTAGCTCAGCCTGCAGGGCATGGCCACTGCCGTGCACACACACACACACACACACACACACACACACACACACACACACACACACACACACACACACACACACACACACACACACACACACAGACAGTATACACACACCTCCATCACCCCACCTCATCCGGCCTCACTGACACACCAAACACAAGGTCCCTAACACGCCTCATCACCCAGCCCCTGGCCACCCCTCTTGACCTGCCTGGACACACATGCCTATAAGAAATGCACATAAAGACACCTACGATCCCCATACTCCCATGCCGAGACACAAGGATGTCAAGAAACGCACACATTTAATACACATACACCAGACAAGCGCTGTCTTTCCAATTTATTGTCTGTCCATCCACCACCATCTCTGAGATTTCTTGCCTTGCACACTGACTTTGCTGTCTCGCTCTTCCTCTTTCTTCTCATGTCGTTCCCCCTCCCTCTCTGAGATTTCAGAGAAAATAGCTGAGGGCCAGATTAGAGGTTGGCTGCCTCTTTGCATTACCAGCAAAGATAAATATTCCCAGGATGACTCCCCTTGCCCGGAGGATGTTTATGTGTGTACATGCTGCTCTACCTCCCAAAATACACACACACTCTCACACACACACACACACACACACACACACACACACACACACACACACACACACACACTCAGGCACTTACACTTGCACACATTGACACACGTATGTGAGCACATGAGCAAATTTAAACACACTCTGCTGTATTTCCGCTTTGCTCAGTGTGACGGGGTTGATTGAGCAGCATTACCTCACTGTTACCTGTTTGTGTTTGTGTGTGTGTGTGTGTGTGTGTTTGTTTGTGTGTGTGTGTGTGTGTGTGTCAGGTGATAAACGCCAACAGCTGCTCTGTGTTGTCACTGTCGCAGGCTGTAGGAAGGACATGGAGATGAGATTGTGTGTCCACATTTCCAGGAACGTCTATGTTTACAGGCCTCATTAGGTTCTTTTAAATACAGTTTGATAACTGCCATGAGGATTGACGATTGTCCGATCAGTCACTGTTGGATTATTAAGTCAATTGTAACACAACAGTACAGATAAAAATTGTACTGTTACATGTTGTACATGAAAATTGAAAATTGTATTGTTCTGTCTCAGTTTATGAAAAATCTCCAACTCGACGCTAATATTTATTTTCATCTTGTTGTCATTTATTACCAAAGATAATTCTCAAATTTTTAATGGACATACACCAGACAAGCGCTGTCTTTCCAATGTAATGTAATTTTGTTGAAAAGCTGCCACTGTGGCCACAAGTAGCATTTTCAAGAACACACTGATTTTACTCTTCATGTCCCAAGATTTATTTTCTAAAAACCCTTTTTTTGATCAAACAAACGATGTCATCACATCACAATCAAAGTGTTAAACTTTGTAAATGAAAGCTAAGATCAAATCGTAAGACATAAATGTACACATTAAAGAGGACAAAGTCAACAAAGAATATATATATTTTTTTATTATTAAGTAAACTCTCTTAAAAGTAAACTGGTTAGAATTTGTTATTGTGCATGTTTTATTTTAGTTTTCATAAAAGTAGAGATTTTATTGCATATGCCAAATATGGAAGGAAAAGCAAAATATTGGTAGTTTTTAAGAAAAAGAAAAATCTCAATAATAATCATACATGGACAGAAGGTTTAAAATTGTGTTTATAATGTTGACAATGACAAATAAAACATGAACCTTATTCGGCAAACAAAACCAAAAAAAAGGGGGAGGAGCTCTTCAGTATTTAATTGCAAAAAAAAAAATCCAGTTACCGTCAACATCAGCGAAGTGTGACCATTTGGATTCTCGTCTTATTATCTCTAAAGACATCATCATTAAGCAACCTGACTGGCAGTGAGTGGAACAACAAACACAAATATGTCTCTTGAGAAGGAGCATGTTTACCTATTGTTCTGCTAATGTAATTAATGTAATTAAAATGTTTCTCTCTGACATGCTGAAGCGTAGTGGAACCCGAAGCACAGAAGAGTCAACAGCGAACTGACTCAGTCACACAACAATAAAGTGTGCAGACATTAGTGTTGATAAGCCACTTAAGAATTTAGTACCAAAACCTGCACACGTTCTTATTTTCAGATATTATATGGACCCAATTCTTACAAATAGTGTAATAAAATTTTACTTTCGTTACACAAGCGTATAATTATCGTCCCACCCTGCATATTTATGCTTGTTTGTGTGCTTGTTGTGCACATACAGTAGGCTTTTATGCCTCAACTTTATGACCATGTTTTGGATGCCAGCATTTGTGTAGTCATATACGTGTGTATGCATGCTCAACAGCCGTGGCAGTAGCGTTTTCCTTGTAACCACCTCTTTCAACACTGGTATTTTCAGCAGTAAAATAGGAGTTCCTTTTTAACTTGTTAACCTGTTTTGCTTTTGTCCCACCAACTGAGAACTCTTGCAACAGCCATTTAAAAAAAATATATATATATATCTTGCACGGTCAGTTGTGAAATATTACATTTTTATAGTCTAACAAAACAAGAATAGTGTTATTTATTAGGTGAGCAGCAACTATACCATTTCTTTTGACAATAACCGTGGCTCCGCTAGGTGTTTGTTACATGGTCTTTACTGGAAAGTCAAAACAAGTTTTCCATTTGTCAGTTGAAAAATGAAAAGATCATGCCTGTCATTCAGGATAACCAGCAGCACACGGTGCATTGAAGGGGCTCATTAGTTTGTGTTTAATGGGTTATGGACAGCAGTGGATGGCACAGAAGAATAGAAGGCATAATGGTTTTGGATTAAAAAAAAAAACTCAACTTATTTGTAGGAAAGACAAATTGTTGTTTTGGTCTTTTCATGAGAAAATTAGAGAAAATCCCCAGAATTATCCTTTAAACTGAATGATGAATAATATAAATGTTGTAACATTATTTTACAACACAAAGAATGGAAGCCACTGCATGTGAAATTGCATGTCACATCAGTCCTTGGTTACAGCACAGCTGTAACAGTCAGTGAGTTCAATTTTACACTGAACTTTAACTCAAGTCATTCAGTGAATGCCTCTCTGGTGAAACCACCAAAACACCATCATGTGGAAGTATAATTCATCCTTTGATATATTTTTTTACATCTGCAGGGGATCCCCCGTAAGGAAATCTGACCTCACAATACAGACTGTCTTGAGCTTCTCTGCACGGCAAACCAGTATCTTTATCGTGGTATCTTCCCAGAACAATAATTACATAGAAGAGAAATAGCTGACAGGACTCAATCCTGAGCCAGTGGGGGAAACTAGAAAGATTTCAACCACGCTTCACTTTCAAAAGCGCCGTGGGGATCTGATCACAGGTCAGCAAGGACACGTGTGGCTCCACAGGCGGCAGAATGTGTTTTTAAGTATGAGAGAGCTGTCAAGATGAGGTGAACTCAGCCCTTCTTGGATGCAGATTCACAGACTAAAGATAAAATGCCCACAAGAGTGTCCTTTTAAAAAGGTGGCTGAGTATTGGCTGCAGCGGTGCTGCTCTGTAGCTTTCTCCAACCTTTGACCTGAACGTAGAGAACAAGTGAACATAATGTCGAGTCTTTAATCACTGTAATAACACCTCATAACCCCCTCACAGTTTAAACGAAGCATTAGAATAAACGGATAAAGAGCATGACGTTCTCCAGGGATGCAGATTAAGTTCTTTAAGGAAACTGCTTTCAAGGGGACACTCAGAGGAAATTGGAATCAGATGGAGGTTAGACAATACAGAAGATGTTCCCGCTCAGAGGTAAAATAGGGAGACACGACAGTGGGGAGAGGGGAAGCTGTTTTGTAGCTTAGGGCACTTGTGAACTGTGAATAAAGAAAATTGACTTAAATTGTAATATTTACCTGGAAAGTTACCTTAATCTCAGAAAATATCTGTAAATACTGGGTGTTATTTCTGTTTATATAGTGAATATAGACTCCTCTCTGTACTGGTTAAACTAAGAAAAATAACTCTGAAGTGGCATCCAAAACTTATACAAATCACAACACACCACACTGTCGGGTTTTTTCCTGACTCTTTAGCTGGAAGTGCTTTAGATCTCTTTTCCTTTGTCTTACTTTCACATATAAAAACCTTCGCCAACTTGTGTTTTGCACTTTGTTTCGTAATGTATCTAAAATGCAGCCCCCTCCAAGTTAATGTGTTTTGATTACAGATAAGTAGGAGGAAATTAAAGACAGTAGAATTAAGAAAATATAACGGCTCAGGAAGCTTTTGAGATCTTTTCCTTTTTCCTTTTCTTCGATCAGCTGGTGGTGTGAATGCTGCTACTGTCAGGCTGTTTGGTACATGGCTGTGCTTTGAGGGAGGCAGTTGGTGTAGAGCAGAAAATGATGAGACATGTCAGAACAAGACTGATATTTTCAAGCTGCGCATTTTTCTCCCCACTGGAGTCTTCTGTCTGTCTGTTTGGACAAAGAACCTAAACACACACACACACACACACACACACACACACACACACACACACACACACACACACACACACACACACACACACACACAGACAGTTGTTCTCTCATGCATGCATTCATATAGACTTGTACACTTACACACACTTGTGTAATCACACACTCATACTCTTATTCATGCTCGCTCATGCATGCACAGATGAAGACATGTACCACACATACAATGAGGTTTGCCAGTGAGGTCAAGTTTCATCATTAAATGTTCAAATATATAGCTATCTTACTATGTTAGTTTTACACAAAAATGGATGTCTTTATTCTACGTATGCATATTTCTTGTAAAAAAAAAAAAACTTAATTTAAGCGACAAAGGTAAAAAAAAAAATATGTAAAATCTACATATTCATGCAAAATTATTTTTGTATAATTAAAGTCAAGTTTATTATCCTTAATATAAGGCAGTTCTGATATTTCCATGCTATACTAGAAGGTCCTGGGTGTCTCACAACACAAGCGTAAACACAGGCCCAAACTAGGTTCTCTCCTACCAGATTTGCATCGTGTCGTGCAACTCCTGGTATCTCAAAATCAGTTTCCCAGCAGTCTGACATGCACTTTTTCAAATAGAAATTATGGAATACAGTATTTCACCAACATCACGTTTCTCTTTCCCTGTTTTGACGGCGCTACATCCTGTTAAAGCTGAGGTGTGCAGTTTTCTGTAAAAAAAAAAAAAAAAAAAGAAAAGAAAAATACTTCTCCTGCAACCTTGCTTTGTGCTGTCCTGAACCTTCTCATACCAGATAATTATGGTCATAAACACGTGATTCATATGTGCATACAACAACCAGCCGTGGCTGTTGCAAGACGGGCGTCGCAGTCAAAACACGCCGCTAGTCTGGCCCTCGCTCCCGACCTCTATCTAAGGGGCGGCCTACTCCAATGGCTGACGGACTTGACATCAGGGGGTGCGCAGAGGCCGGTGTAAGGGGCCCCGTCAGGTGACAGCCAAGCCTGGCCCACCCCTCGAAGCCACCCGCGAGATGTGGCAGCTTCGCCATCGGCGATCTCCGTACCCGTCGGCGGGAGGACGGTTGAACCAAGAGCTTCAATGTTTCTTAGGTGTTTCCAGCCGATGCTGTAATAGCAACTTTTTGTACGCCTTTGAACCCGGCTTAGTATCTGAAGGGACAAGCACGCACATCTGCATTTGTGGAACAGCCAATCGGAACGCCCTCTCTGACATGACCCATGATTGGCCTAAAGTCTCCTTCACAGGCTATGTTTTCTAAAGCCTAAATACAAAGCCAAGAGGAGGTGCAGAAGTCTTTTCTTCTCTCAGACCACTTTAATTCTTAATATGTTGAATAGTTATTATGGCCTTTTATCCCAATGACGCCATAAAGAAGTCGGCGTCAATGCAATCTATGTTGAAAAATCCCAGTTTGTTTTTTTTAACAACCAATGTTTAATACTCATGGTATGTAAAAAAAAGTGTACTACATAGAGATTTCAGAAAAAAAAAAAAAAAAAAAATTGAAGGAATAAAAAAGCATCAGTTTTAAGTGTATAAATAAAAGCCTCAAAAAGTGAGATACCTCTGTTTCTCACCAAACAATCAGATAGTATACAGCAGCAGTTCTCTGACTGTAAACATGCTGAGATATGAGCTTTATCGCCCTCATATCACTGACATCTGGGATCTCTCTACTCTCTCTCTCCTTCTCCCTCGTGCTCTTCATGTTCATTTTTTGTTTTGTTTTTTTGCTCCTTTGACATGCCAGTTTATCCAGTAGTGGTTGCATCAGCAGAACCGTTGTCCGCGGCAGTCACGCTAATTTAGCTTTGCTTTTTTTTTTTTTTTTTTTTTTTATTCTGTGAGTGGGCAGGTGCATGTTAGTGCACACAAACACACACTTACAGTGCACTCACTCACTTTATCTCTGTCTTATACTCAAACAACCATAAACACAGCAACACAAAACACATAAGTAAGCAGAACAGACACTGAACGCTTTTTGAAAAATTATGTTTGGAGTGATAGGATTGGTTCATTTCTAACACTGTTCAAACATTTACAAGCACATCTGAATATTGTAAACACTACAGATTTTATTTAAATGTGTTTGTCGTTTGAGCATACACACCATCACACATACGCCACACTTTCCACTAACACAAAGACATTAGTTGCATTCATGTCATGTCCGTATCCAGACATCTGCATACACTTCCACTCTTCAGAGTTTTTACTGCATTTCGGTAAATCGAATTCCCCTATTTTTTTTTATATCAAAAATAATCATTAACACCGGTGCAGTAATAATTGATATTCTGCTCATATCAGAAAACGTTATTCTTTCTTTATTCTTAAACTGCCAGTAACTAAAAGCACAGCAGAAAATAGCTTTTCTGTTTTACTTTCTCCCTTCCTCTGTTGCTCTCTTTCTGTTGTTTAAAGATGAGGCAAACCAATCTGACAAAGGACACTGACACCTTTCATCACCACCTTCCCTCTTTATGCAAAAACAGCATCGTGGCCGGATGCCACGGGTAGGTACTGTAAACATGACTGCCTTTCTCTCCTTCCCTCCAACACAATACCCTCCGTCATAATTGAGGCATGCAAGTTTGTGGCTGCCATATGTCAAACACGGGCTGGATAAATTGCTGCAAAGGAAGAAATGAGCAGATGGAGGAAAGGAGAACACTTTTTTTCCTTTTGATTAAATCATTCATGAGTTATTCTTTCAAAATTAGGAAGTCAGATGGTAATTACAGCAGTATTTGGTTTCAATTTTGTCATCTTTGTTGTGAGAGAAATTGGTTAATTCTAAAAGATAGCAGCTTGTTGGCATCCATTAATATTCCTATCCAGTAGCATGAGGCTGTCAAACTCTTCATGTAAGTGTTACAAGTTGCTTAAGTACAGCCTCTCCCTGTCAGAGATGAGCGCATCTCCCTCTCTGTACACTATCCTGCACACTGCAAACAAGTCTGGACAGCTTTGTATCTCATCCCTCTTTGGATAAACACAGGCAGGAAATGAATGTGGTTTTACAATGATTCACTCCATACTGGAAGCATTTGTTGTCAAAGAAATCCATTCAAAGCAGCTTCGACTTCACGTGTTTACTATTTTCTCTTGCTTTGGAAGATATGTATCTTTTCATTCGGCTGTTTCCTACCTCTAAAACGCACCTTACCGGGGACATGTTTTGATTTTTGCCCTCGAACTTGGGTAGTCGTACCTGGTTTTTAAAGATTTTTTTTTGTTTTGTTTTTTTGTTAACAAAAGGCACCGTCTGCAGTTGTTTTTCATTGAAAATGATGCAAAACTCAAGTGTCTCAAACCTCTTTCTGCCTTTCATGTTGTCTTTTTGTTGTTTTGAACTTCCTTTTTTTGCTTGCTTCAGCGCTTTCTTCCTTCTCTGCAGAATCCCACATTTCTACATGTTTCTCTTCTGCTCTGCTATCTTTATTAGTGGAAAGTCAAAGTGCCTGAGGTCTTAGCTTAAACCATGCAGTACAGCTGGTTAGGGACTGTCGGCCAGAGTAATGAGCTTTACCTTTAGCTGAACCATAAAGGCTGGTTCCTGCCTATGGGCATTCCTGCTCTGAAGTGAGGATAACACACAAACACATGCACGTGCGCGCTTGATGCCCCATCTCCCTGGGTTGTAACAGCTACCACTTTTAAGCTTTTAAATGTTTCCCCTCATCATGTACAGCTTAAGATAGGAAAGCCCGAGTTGTTGTTGGGAGGGCTTTATTGTCAAACAATCATATGTTGCTGGGTCTTGAAATAAACTCAACAATTGTGGAAATTCAATGTGCCGAGTCCCCACATCAATCTGTTTAACACGGATCACCCAAACATTTTACTCATAAATCTCTTTATTTGCTGCTTGTAAACAATGGAATTGTTTTAAGGCCATACTTTATGACCTTAACAGACCACTGCTTTCAGCGGACTCTCTAATTGATTTTAAATCCTACAGTGACATTGAACTGCCCCAAATGTAGATTTGTCTCCCTGTAAATGAGATAATGGGACTTCAAAAACAATTAAAAGTAAACTTGGTATGATCTTTAGGTTCATTTACTGTATCACATTTCATCAATTCATTTATGCTGTGTTCAAAATGACATACTTCCCGTAGTGCACTAACAAAAAGTGCTCTTCCAAGAAAGAGCCCTTGTGGAGTGCAGGAATTTTGAATGGATGGTGTTGCTTCAAATCGCACAGACCGGAAATAACCTCAGCATTTGATTACATCACCCACCAAATTATCTGCAGCTTTAATTATTTTTCACAGACATTACCGTGTTTTTGTGCCCTCTGGTTCACACTCAGTAAACACATTGATGTCTTCTGTCCAGCAGTTTGGGGGTACTTGGGTGAAAACAAACTTTGTGCGGTGTTCAGGATCAGCTCCAGCTTTCTAATTTGATTCTTTACGTCGGTGGTCCCGCCCCTTCCTCTACGTAGCCAAGATGGCGACCATTTAGGGTGGAAAATGTCCAGCGTCTCACACTTCTTTTTTGGACCATGTTTCTGTACTTGGTAATGTGAACGCACTTATGCACTCAAAATAGTGAGCGTTAGTAGACGAGTATGCCATTTGAAACAACAATAGTTTTAAACATCCATTTTATTTGTATTTGCTCATGTCTGTCAGTTCTTATGCGTCCACGGCGACAGCCGTGGCTCAAAGCTTTATGTTTCAGGTTGTCCGTCCGTCTGTCATGATATCGCAAGGACTCTTTGGACACCTTGAGAGACTTTCTTCAAATTTAGCACAAACGTTCACTCGAGTATGAACAGATTTTGTTGGTCAGAGGTCAGTGTGACCTCACGTCCATCACATTCTTCTGATCTCATAACTGAGGAAGAGAACAGGAGGTGACTGGATAGGTGACACTAATGTGGGGTGTCCATCCTGAAACTGCTGTGATTGTATACGTCTTCTATGCTGTGGGGTTGAAGATGATAATAATAATAACAATAATAATAATAAACTTTATTTGTATAGCACCTTTCATACAAGAAATGCAGCTCAACGTGCTTCACAGCAAGAGAATCACATGCAGTGTTTCACATAAAAACAGATATAAAGGAACATTTAAAAATGTATAGAAAAGAAGTGAGATAAAAACGGATATGTGTGAAGATATTGTCATGGTTACAACTTTGTGTTTAGAATCAGCTTAATTGGCTAAACATGTGAACACAAAAGGAATCTGTCAAAGTCCTCACTACATTACGAGTCTGGACTAACATGGAGGTCAACTGCAGCTTGACTGGATAGAGGAGGAACACAACTGCAAGGCATTAATTCTAGTTTCTTTATTTTTCATGTTTTGTAAAGTAGATTGTATTATTAGCCGACTCTGCAGTTCCACTGTCCTATATGGAGCCTTTTAGCATCTTTCAGGTCCCAATTTAGTTTTTTCTAGTTTGCGGTTTTACTCTTTTCATTTACTCTCATCACTGTCGTCAAGCTCGTTTGTAGCCACAGCTTTTTTCAGTGGGCTATAAAAACTTGATAAGGCGATGATATGTTATGTAATGTATGCATCTTATGGTCGGCTCTTATAATAATTCAGCTTTTAGAAGATAGCGTGGGAATTATCAAATGATGCAAAGTTGCAGAGGGCAAAATTTTGGAAAATGAATAGAAAATATATTAAGTAGCACATTAAAGTTCATATTGGACCATCTTATCCCGAGAAAAACAATGGACCTCTGCGCACTGAAAACAACAAACAGTGTCATTTGATCGTGAACAATTGAACAATTTTCATAGCAGGCCCCTCATGACCAGCAGCACGTCCGTAGATTGTTGATTATTTTTGCAAAGGTCAATGTGTGTCATTCAATCCACATAAAACTGTCCAGCCTGATGTCATATAATAGGAGATGACGCAGCATGACCTGTGTGTAGGATAAACTGGTGATGGGGTTTAGATTTATCACGCATTCGGCATGCAGAGCATGACTCGAGAGGTGCAACATGCATGCAGATTTTTATGTTGCTCCACGACAATGACTTTGGACAACAGCTTAACAAAAGTTGTTGCACAATTGAGTCTTGTGATTGTTCTTGTGCTTTCTAAGCAGCTTAATGTAATTTGCACCCAATATGCGTGGCATCATTTCTTCAAGGAAAACAAAAAGGTGAAAAGGCCGAAATAGAATATGTGAATTGGTCTTTGATCCAGTGTGTTTATTTTTCTTCAACTTTTTGGAAAGGAAGGAAAACGTGTTCTAGCATTGGCTGCCTCAGTTGAAACAAAAACCTCCTCTGCTAAAACCATGAAAAAAAAATAGACCCGAATCGATTCGTGGCATATTGTGTCTGCTAGGTAATTCCTAAAGGAACTACGAATTGTATTGTAAAGTGTCCTTCATGGCCAACCAAAAAAATTTACATTAAAACATACACCACAGCAGAAGGTTTCTAAACAAGCATCGTTAATTTATCCTACTCTCGGTACAAATCATTAGCAAAGCACAAACAAGCCATCTTACTGTTTGTTGTGAGAACAGCATCGTCATGGCAACGGGTGGTTTCTGAGACACTCTCGTTAATGTCTCACCAATCGGATGCGACCGCTACTGCGACATTACGCTCTTTTTCAGCCCTGTATTCACAGGCTCCATTCACTGGGCTTGGGAATCGGCCATGTGTAGTCCAGGGATGATGAAAAAACTGATTGACAGTGAGACACACACACACACACACACACAGATCAATAATCCCTGCTAAACCATAATCCCATTAACAGCAACAACAGTGAGCAGCAAATGTTTCTTCTCGTGGCTTTCTTGTTTGCTATTGATCCACAATAGACAATTTATCTGCGTTAAACCTTTTTAGAAAGTGATACTCGAGTGTCCAGTCGGACCATCTGTGTAATCTCTTGTTGTCGTACCCGTATGCTCAGGATCTCTGACTCAGTAAACCAGTGAAGAGCACTGTGTGTAAAGTACAGTGCAGATTGTGTTTACAGGCCTGTTTGTTGACCAAACAGCTTGTTCCGATTACCGCACTCAGAGCTAGGTGAACAAGACCTGCTTCTACGTTGGTTAGCTGGGGGAGACTCCAGATGCTTTTCATTAGATAGATGAGCGCCGGCAACCATCCTGTGTAATTTATCTGTTTTTGTGTCGAGGTAAATAAGAGAGACGACGGGGCTTTTACTGCCGGTGGACTCTGCTTGCGCACGGGTGAGCTCGTATGTGTCGGTTGGAGAGTATCGAGGTCTCCTCAAAACAGATAATCCTTCTTCTAGTTGGCTAATGGTCCTGGGATGTGGCAGATTTGGAGAGAAGGCAAAGGATCTTTAGTTCGTAGCGGAGGCTGTAAGAGGCCAGCGAAGAGACACATGTTCCCTGAGAAACCGAGACATCTGTTGTCTGTGAGAAGAGAGCACCGGGAGGAGAGCAGGGATTGAGGGGTCGCCACAGTCCTGTCCACACTGGCAGTGGCTGCGCTGCTAACTAATTGGTAAGAGGCCTCTGCGTGAGTAAGCGAAGGAGGGGTGTCTGGGTGGCAAGCCAAAGAGGAAGGAAGACAGGCCACCTCATTCCCACAGGATGAAGAAAAAAAGAACAGGAAAAAAGAAAAAAAAAGAAAACGGCAACCGAAGTGCAGAAAAGGACAGGAGTAGTGGCTGTTTCCCCTCGTTCCCCCCTCTCACCCTCCTTTCCTTCCCTCTGTAGCCCTTCCAGACCCAGACTCCAGACTAGCTTCATCCTTGTAATTTAGATTAATTTCTTCCACATTTTCCTCAGGGATTAGGCTGCAACCCCCACTCCTTCCCCTCCTCCCCCCCCCCCCCCACACACACACACACCCGCCCTTGCCATCCCTCCCCAACATACAGGCACGCACACTCAGCTCACCCCCTTCCATAGTTGCTTAATGCTCTCATTATTGCACTGCGTTCCCCGCACATCTATCCCCGCCCCACCCCCAACTTTCTCACACACACACACACACACACGCGCACACACACACAAATGTAACAACTATCAGCGCAAATCAGTGTGATGGTTTAATTTCATTAAATGATTCCTCTGAGAATGAAACTGTTACGTCTTATTTAACTTCAATGGTGCAAGACTGTCTGCAACAGAGTCAAGTCAGAGTTATTATTTTCAAATACTGTCACCAGATGTATTGTTAATTGTTGTACCAAGCTACTTCTGAAATGGCAGTAATTATTGGGCAAAGTGGCTTTTATGGGGAAAAAAAATGAGGGGAATTTTCTTTCTTTTTTAAAAAATCTTTTTTCCCTCTTTTTCTCATAAATAAAAGGTGGTGACCACTTTGGGAAGAATCATAGAATTAGGATGATGAAAACATAATGAATGCTCCAACATCGTTTTCACAGTGAACATATGTAAGGCGGCGGGTTGTGTCCTCCAGACACAATTATAGTTGCCATGTTCTCCTACTGCTGCTGAATACAACACAGCGGGCAAATACCAACAGATACTTACTGTAAATCAAGTGCTGTTTTAATGCCAGTGAGTCACGCTGGGAGTAGACTTTAAAGTTTCTCAAAACAACAAGCAAACCCAGAAAGTAAAGCAAAGACCGGTTGCGAATTAATCCCACCGTCTTTAGAAATATGTTTAATTATTGAATGTAATCATCAGATACTTCATTACATTTTCCTCCTTTTGTCTGCCAAATTGAAACGACCGATTCCTCTGCATTGCATTCTTTTGTTGTGCAGTTAACACCAGCTGTTGGCCTGGAGAAGTACGTGTCTCAGAGAAGCCAAGTTTGTGCAGGCCTGTGACAAACCTCTTAAAAGCCTCCGTTGGTTTTCTCTGGCTTTCTCTTCATTTTGTGAGTTTTGCAATAAACTCCGCCTATTTTTTTTTTTTACAAATGTATATTTTTCCTTCATGTCGTCTTTATCACCCCCCTCCCGCCACAAAATACTGTTTGAATAGTGAGAACAAGATGTTTTTATAACAAATGTTACATTGTAAACGGAGACTGTCTTCTGTCTCATGGTTGAGAAATAAAAGCTGCTGCAAAAAAGATTCGCAACACACAACTTTAGGTTTTTTTTGGTTTTTTTACATTTTACTAATTAAAGGAACAATACAACAAGAAATATAATTAATCTGTAGTCTTGGCCAAATCGCATAGGAAAAAAACCATTAAACACAATTTTTCATGTTAATGCTAATATAACAATATTACAGGGCAGCTCTAAAGTCTGAAGTTCTGATTTTACCTTCAGTCTATGTCCGCCTGAATAGGACATGCCAGTGCTTTTCCCACCGCTGATTAAGGTGCAGTCTGTGTTGAAACTTTCATTTTTGTGCATCAATAAAGTTACAGTCATCTCTTAATACTCACTGCTTGATCTCGAGGACACGGAACTACAAACTTTATCATCTGAAGACCGATTTTGTTTTCTCTCCAAATGAGAGACATTTTGATACTGACATAATTAGCTGCTTCCTGTGTTTACAGAGCTGGGAATTGACTTGAATTTGACTCCCGATTTACACGAGAATCTACTGTAGTCATCTGTATGACTCGACGCTTATGACATGGGATGTTAAGACTATGGTTTAACTCATAAAGTGGTTTCAGTGGTTGAGAACTGCAAGCGAGCGATTAGTCTGACTGCAAATGAGCCCTAATGTGCAACAGATTTCAAAGAAATCAACCACTTCCCTTCGACAGTTGTCGACAGTTGTCGAAGGGAAGTGGTTGACTGCTTTGGGAAAGGGTGAAAGTAAAGTGTTAAATATCTGGGAACATGTTGGGGTAAATTTGTAACAGTCAGGGCTGGTACAAAAGTCAATGTATGGTTCAGATTAGTGTGATTTAAAAAAAACATTTTTATCACTCTCTGTTGATGAAAAAAAGAAAGTCCCTCTAAACTGCAGGAATGAAGTCATTAAAAAAAAATTTAAAAAAAAGAAAAATGAGATTTTTTTTTTTTTAAATTGAAAATGACATCAAGTTTTTTTTCTTTTTGCCACATTTTTCCTCTTCCCTGACAGCTTTGTCATGTGACTTGCCGTGACCTACATTGAAAGGTCATTCAGTCAGAGCTGGCATGAAATACAACTACAGTTCAGTGAATCTGGAGTTGACAAGTAGCCCGAGGCATCTTAATGAGATCTAAAAAATTATATTAGCATGTCAGATATAATCTCTAATGTCTATTAAAAGTAGTACGAGTTTCTCTTTTTTTTTTTTTTCATTAAAAGAAGTGTGCGTAGCAGGTAGGCTCAACGAGTCTGTGCTCGCCTCCGTTTCCCAGCTGTATTAGGTGTGTCATAGGTGAATCACTCGCTGTCTCACAGTTCGGAGGAAAAATATTTGACCAGTTGGCTGTTTTGAAAAAAAATCACACAATAAGGAATGACACATTAGGCGGGTGTATTGCGGTTTGATTGAATGCATGATCATTTTCTGGTGGCAGGTTGTGCACATACATATGCATGTAAAAATCAGGCTTTTGATTGGACACCACTGACCGACTGTGACTTTGCAAAATTCCTCAGAGAGAAAGAAGACGAAGGAAGTAAAGAGGGGACGTGTTTGTGTATACATACAAACGGCCAAAAAAAACAAAACTTAAACGTGATAGTGACAACATGAGATAAACGACCTCCAATCAAATCCTCAGACACACGGGAGGTGTTGACTCCTCTTACTTCCTCCACCAACCTTCAGCCATACCTCTTCCTCCTCTCCTCCCATCACCTCCTCCTCCCCGCCCATTTTCTGCTCTCTCAGGGGCCAAGTTGTACAAGCTAACACGATTAACTGAAGGCAGTTAGAGTCAACCGCTGTGAGGGCAGCGAGCCACGAAGTTGACAGGTCTGGTTAAACAGGTTCTGAGGGGAGAGGCTGCTACTTGTTTAACTGCTAGGTATCTGCTGCTGCTGAGGCCTTTCTAACCCGGGGCTTGTGAAATGTAGCTTTCACACACTGACCTCCACGGTGTGATTTTTGGCTCATGTCTGACGCGGGAAGAGAAATCTTGAGGCAGTATCACGGACCACGGTGTTGGAGCCGTTATACTTGTAGATTTCGGCTACGTGTCCACCGTCGAAAGCACAAACTCCTTTCAGCCGGCGCTGGTTTTGGCGTTGCGATGGCTCAGACACTTAGTAATAACCTCGTGAAACGCAAACGGACACGACCACATGAATCAGCAAAGGCTGGCCGGGCGGGTGATGATTAAGTGACCTTTTGTAGCACGGAAATCCCATCCACGGTTTTGCATCACGTCTTTTTCTGACAGTCTTCAAAAGGAACCGTCGTCTGCAGTGAGAAACCTGCAGTGCCGCATTTCCACACGAGATACACCTTGAAACTAAAAGCAGACTGACGTTTGATGTGTTGAGCACACCTGCTCCAGTTGACGGGAAATGTCAGTTAGCTGCAAAAAAAAAAAAAAAAAAATAATAGGATATTCTAGAATTTGAAGTGATGGACTCTATTCAGTGTTTATCAATGCTTTTCTATGTTTAAACATGAACAAGCCCATTTGTTTGCTCTCAGCTGCGCGTCCTTGGCCATCACATGATGCACTTTTGAGGTCTGTGCCTTCACTGAGCCACACATCTTGTGAAGTGAGAACGGCTAATGATGGCTACTGTTCCCATTAGTTTACTAGGGGGGGGGGGGGGGTTCTTTGCCGTTTATTAATAGGAAAATCTTCCAACACATGACTTAACCATCATCTGTGAAATACTGCTGAAAAACAGTGCTATCTGTAAACAAAAAATAAATAATGTGTTATGTTTGTGTAGTGGCCTAGGCAACATCACTGACTCACTGCATTCAGGCTTGAGGCTTTCATTTTATTTTTATTTTTCCTGAAATTTTAACAGATTTTTTTTTTTTAACATTTTCAAAAGAAAAGTATATCATGCCCACTTCCTAACCTCTACTCGATAAAAAACTAACCCATTTATAAAAGTTTAACACGTATCATAAAAAGTTCAACCATACACCAGAATGATACCATTATTTACATAAAGCCCATTAAATTACAACATAAATTAGAAAATATTTACATCCAGGACAAGACGCTGGATAAAATTCTATGTTTGGAATTTAATGTCTAATTAAAAACATTTTTTAAAAGAAAGAAATATGTACATTTACACACATTCTCACAACATGCACACACTCTGGCAGGACTGAGCTTGTTGACAGGTTGATTTTAACTTGGGGTTTTTTTTTGTTTTGTTTTTTAAATACTAAGAACAATGAATAGCTTGGTCACAAAAATATTGTATTCTCACTGCCATGTATAAAAGATAGTAAGTAACAATGGAAGCATGGCGACTTCTGTAATCCACGTGAACGCTGTCCGCTTCTATTGCAGCAACTTTAAAGTCTGGTTTCTGACCGAGCACACACTGACAAACCAATAATCGTCTTTTCTCATCCAAGCCCTTCACAAGATTCAAATTATCTCCCATGAACAAAGCACAATAACACTGGAGCCATTTTAAAGTGGTTGTACAAATCAAGCACACAAAAAATATAGAAAATGAAGTGGATTTTCTTCTCTCGCTCTCTCTCACATATAAAAATTGTCCTTTGCAAGTCCATTGAGACACAGGAAATCAGTGGATTTGCCTCCAGACAGAGCAGGAGGGGGGAAGCTGAGAGGAATTCACAGCCACAGCAACTCATCTTGAAATGATGTCCTCTGGGGAGAGAGAAAAAAAACACAATGCACTTTGTTTTTTTTCCTCTTCAACAGAGTGCAGGTCCTATGGTTGTGGCATCAGCCCATGGGCAACTGTATGGAACTGCATAGTGGTTAGTACGATTTGGTGTGTATTACTCTTTCACAGAGTGAGCTTCCAGTCCACAGCATTTCGCCATAGGTGCCGACACTGACTGATGTGCAGCCAGATGTGACAAGTGGTTAAAAATCCTCAACTTCTCAAAAAAAAAATATGAATTTACAGTGTGAGCACGCACACATACTCACGCCCAGATTCAGCTCTCAAAATGACAATACTAAATATTGATTTCAAAAAAAGTCCAAAAGGGGCGGGCGAGGGTGGCAACAAACAGTAAGGGAGTCGGGGGTTGTGAAGTTCACAGGCATTCTCCTTCGAGCTCTCATTTCCTGTGCTTGTCCATTTTGTCGGTAGATTTGCTCCCACTGTCTGAGGATCCCTGGGTGTCGCTTCCAGAGCTCAGGTACATCTTGTCCACTTGTTTGAGCGCCTCGTTCAGGTAGTTCTGAAGCGAGGTCATGGCGGCACAAATGGCCGGAGAGCCAAAGCCGTGAGTGATGAGGCTGAAGTGAGTCAGACAGCCTTGGATTCCCGGCTCCATGATAGGTGCAGGTCGAGAGTTTCCCAAAGGTGAACGGTCCTGAGTGAGCAGGTCGGTGAACTCCTTGCAGATTTGCCTGAAGGTAGAAAACCACAATGAGGAAAGATACACTATATATGTGTGTGTGTATATATATATATACATATATACACACACACATGGAGTCATTGTGGCCCAAGGGTAAATCCCATGGATATCACTGCAGGTAAGTTAGTAAGCAAAATACTCCCCTAATCAAAGAATATTACAAAAAACACTTCTGAAAAAGGTCTAGATCAGAGGTTCTCAACAGGTCAAGCCTCAGGACCATTTTTTTCTTAGTCATTAAGTCGTGACCAATTTTTTTTAGCCACTCTCAAGAAAAAAAGTGATGATACAAAATGCCTTCATGCACCATTAAACACATGAAATCAACAAAAAAAAGGCAACAAATGTGAAACTACAGCTAAAAATTCAATAAAACAAAAAGCGTAATCATCGCATATACAGGCATATATGCTTTTAAAACAAGTTTGAATAAGCGATTTCAACAATCTAAACTGAGCTGTATGAAATATGAAATCAAAAGGGCAGATTTGTCTAATCCCAAACCCTGTTTACCGACACTCGAATAAGACCCAACTACTGATGTGATGACCTCAGTTTTGGTTGTTCCAGTCATACCGCATTATGGGAAATGTACATCCTTCAAAAATAATAGCACATCAGAAATTCTGTCAACTTTCTTTTTTTTTCCATGCAGACGTCCAGAGAACCACCAATCAGACATGTCAGCTTTGCAAGAGGAAAAGAAATATATGCAACGAAGGGGCAAAGACTTACTTGGCTGCAAGGAGCATGTTCTTGCGCGAGTTAACCTCGTTGCGCTCCACATGCGGCCGGCCCAGGTATTCAGCAATTGCCTTTGCAGGGAACTCCGTCTCACACACGTAACCAAAGTCTCTTGCTAAATGAACAGCTTCACCTGAGAGAAAAGGAGGAAATCAAATGTTGTTCAAGAAAAAAAAAACAAGATACACTCCATTCACCTGTACATCCAAGACCACACAGACGTTGGCACTTGATCTCAAACCGGTGATTCTTGATTAAATAAAGGTTATTATTATTTACACAGAGATTGACAGCGCACGTATTAATACATTGGGCAAAGGTGAAATTGTACACCGAGCAGTTTACAGCATTACACGAGCGTCCCTGTTTTGGTCCTGATATACATAAGCATCAAGGCACATGGAGTGAAGCAGTTGAACTCCAGAATAATCAGCTGTACTCAGTCTTCTAGCTTGGGGGGGTGGAGGGTACTAGTGAGATGAATATATTTCGATCTTGAGGGTGGCTTGACTTGCATGGTCATAATGGGCTTATGTGGATAAATGCTAGCAGAGGGTGCCCACGGCACCAACAGCACCGCTTATTGATAGACACGCACATCACTTCAGGAAGCAGGCCGCTATGCAGAAGCACAAGCTTTAAGGTCAGCCGGCCCTCCTGGCGAGCCGAACACGAGATAACAAGGCTTAATTCAGCTTTGAAGGTCTCTAAATAACACAAGCCTCCAGTCATTCTCCTGCACAGAATCATCAGCCCATTTATAAAAAAATAGGCGTGTAGGGAGCAAGAGATGGGGGGAAAAAAAAAAGTAGATGTGATTAAAGTGATACCGTGATCACAGTGAAGCATCGCTGTCTGGCGAAGGTATGACTTTTGGTGTGTGAGGGTGATGGTGTGATGCTGTCATTTTACCTACAGCACTGACGGGAAAAGCGAATCGGGATCCCTGTAATTAGGTGCGTCAACCTCTCTGGCTATTTTACAGGATGCACAGATTTAAAGGAACAATTTCTCTGTAAATGTTTAGTTCAAGTCCCCTCTAAATACATCTTGTTATACTTAAGTTGTGAGTAATACAAGATAAGACACAGTATAGAAACAATGGTGAAATGTTGTGCGAGTTATTCGATTTCCCTTTTAGTGTTACGCGGACACTTGTTGGCCTCGAAAGATTAAAAACCCAAGTTGGAAATGACTATACCAAGTCTTGAAGAAAAAAAAAAAAAAAGACAGAGGACAACTACATTGTTTTTAAATCTGAGTTTACTTGCTCTGATTTGAGCTAAATGGACAGAATAACCATGGAAACAAAAGGACAACTAATGTGCAGCTGATCGTCTTTTGAAGAGAAAAAAAAAACAAAAAACATCTTTATCATCGAGTGTTTCCACGATGAGTGGGGTTGGGAGAATGACTTAAGATAATGTACTGGACTTAACACACACATGCACACATATACTATGTCAATAAGTCTGACATTCCCACATTCTCAAACTATTAGAGCGACATTCCAGTCAGTGCAAACAGCAATTATACCCGAGCGGGTGCTGTGCGCCACTGACTGACATGTCTTACCTTCTACTAGCGAGGTAAGCAGAGTGACGTTGGCTGCCTTCCTTCTTCCTGCCGGCAGGTTGAGCCCAATTTTGTCCAGCTTTTCTCTCAGAGAACGACCTCCATTTTTCGACTTGGCTCTGCGGGAGAACACAAAAATAGAAACTGAGTCCACAATCGGGAAGTCATTCATATATTATGCAAGATAACTTTTCTTTTTTTTCTTTTTTTCACTGCTTTTGAAGTTTTGGGAAAATTCTTAATGAAGCATAAAAGAGTTCATATGGAATTTGCCACTCTTCTCACACATTACAATGTATTTTTTTTAATTTATTTTTTTTTTAATCTCCCCACGGACATTTAACACACAGATGAAGAGGAATAAACAGAATAGATTTGTTTTGTTGTGCACATACAGTAGAAATAACCTGCCAGGCCTTGCGCTCACTCTGGCAGAAGGTCTCATCCAACACTTCTGATAACAAACAAAAAAAAAAATCGCACACGAGCGGCCCCTCTTGACCTAAAAACACAAACAATTGACGCCTACACTCAAAAAGCATGGCGGAGAGATCACTCTGCATCACATGCATTTGCAGAAGCTCTTAAAACTCCCCACTTGCCGATTCAGTTTTCCGCA
The DNA here is from genome assembly GCF_022577435.1 of Embiotoca jacksoni. NCBI lineage: Eukaryota > Metazoa > Chordata > Actinopteri > Embiotocidae > Embiotoca > Embiotoca jacksoni. Next base: position 22,351,140 of record NW_027185229.1, read on the forward strand.
TGACCGGCAGGCAAGCTCTCCCTCTCCGTGGCGGGTGAGAGACGGAGCATCTTTAGGGAAGTGTGTGTGTGTGTGTGTGTGAGTGCCCCCCTACACCTCCCCACACCCCACTCCCCCCCACACCCCCTCCCCACACACACACTGTCCCTCTACTAATGATCCCCCTCTATCACTATGACCTACTTAAAAATGACAGAGATTGTGTGTGTGTGTGTGTGTGTGTGTGTGTGTGTGTGTGTGTGCGTGCGCGCGCGTGCGCGCATGTGTGCATGTCAGCATTAACACATGCACATGGGAAGTGGCAAACGTGCACCCCAAGTACAAAATGCTCCAATCAGGGGTGTTGAGTTCATACTGTAACCTCACAGTCCCTCAACAGACTGCTACACAGACGTATGTGCCGTAAGGTCAACTGCTCAAACACGGATAGACCTACGTACGTTGCAAACCCTGACAAACACACCCACAGTCTTTAGATTGGTGCTAACTGTGTTGATGTTCCCTATCCCCAAAGAAGGCACCGCACTAAAATTGCAGAACACACAAAAGAATGCCACAAACCTTGCACACAAAAAAAAAAAAAAAAAAAAAAAAAGAAAATGATGAGCCAGAGCAACTGAGCCAAGCTGTGCTTTTAAACAGGCCTTTCCCATGGGCTGCTTAGCTTTAGTCTACAGATCACAAGAGCTACAACTCTACAGTTTAAAGAGACAATCAACTTATCAAAGGCTTGGCGATAACCGAGATACTCATAAAAATGTAATAAAATATGTTTACGCGAGTTGCCTGTAATTTTTGTGAATCAGCAGTACTGTACTCCCTTGTTATGCTAAAGACCTTTCCAAACCACAGGGAAGAGGGCAAATCCCATTAATTCCTGCCCAGCTGTCATTTTGAATGAGTCTGAGCTCTGACCTGCGTAAAACGCCTCCCAGGAGCGACGCGTTCAAGCACTCTGGAGGTGACAAACGTCTCTGGACTTCAGCCACGGTGACCTTGTACTTGGATGTGGAGCTCAGCAAGGAAAGACGGCCTGGTACGGAGCAAAACACCTCTGTGGGATTCGATACCATGCCCAGCAGGGACTCTTTCTGGAAGGGAAGACCCAGCGTGTTGCCTTTGGGTAGAGTGACAGGACCTGGAGGTTGAGGGGGAAAAAAATGTGGATAAGCTAAAAAGAAAAGAAGTGCAAAAGAAAAGAAAAACAGATTGTGATTGGGCAATGGTATATCGTATTTTTTTTATTTGTGCACTTTTTCCTGCATATGTGTATAAGCTCTAATCGTCTTGTCCTTTCTGTGCAACAGGGAAAGAGTGCGTGTGTGCAGCTCTGCACGACTGAGGAAACCGGTGTCTGCTGTACGGAAGAAAGGACTACTGAAGCCTTTTGAGATGTGTGGGTTTTCGAAACACTGGATGCCTGATGGTTAAACGGCTACGGTGCCCTCATGCCAAACACCATCCACAAACAGGCACGCACATATAGACTACCCCTCATCTGAGCCAAAGATGCACCTCGGCACTGTAAATGATTTGGTCTCGCACTCTTGAGTGATCTGGACAGTGTGATGTTTTCTTTTTCTTCTCTTTTTTTTGAGATATAACAAAGATTGGGTCAAATTTACTTCACAGATTTATGATTTTTAAACCGGCACAAAATCACTGACAGTCATCAGACAAACAAAACAGTACAGCACACTACAATACAGAACAGCTATCTTCATCCTCACCCGAAAGAATGCCCCCCTGATAATAAGTCCTCTGTAAGCGATCAAGGTTCCTGCCACCTCGTAGTCCTAATACTGAGACAGAAATCACAGAATCACATGCATACTTTAATTCTCCTCTGGGGCACATGGCTGGGAATGACATGCCATTGTTTACAAGTGGAAAACCTAGATTGCCCATAGCGTGCCCCTGAGCATGGGAACAATATAATAAGCCATCACAGATTCCCGTAACAAATGCCGACCGGTTGGTTTATTGCGCTGTGCCAATGGCTTTCTGCTTGTAATTATGCATCGTAATGCTGTCGCACTTCAAACGCTTTCAAAAGAAAACAACACTGTATTCACGGTAAAACATCACAGTAAGGTCATCAAATTAACCACATCTTTACGGTCAAGATGGTGATCTCTGATGTTTAACAGGCATGTCTATGAGAAACTAATGCTTAAAGGCTTTTTTTTTTTTTTTTTTTTTTTTCAATTTTATATCATGTTTATACATTTTATCTATCTAGCTCATAACGACGGTAAGGCTAATCTTTCACTTTAAGTCAGTTTACTGGAGCTCTCGCAGATGACAAGACAGCATGAATAAGTTTCTCCCTCATAACAGTTCATGTCTCAACAAATTACTAAACTGTCCTTCTCATGCAAGCCTAATGCCACGCCCCACCGAAAGCTGGTTCTGCAGAGCCAAAACACAGCTTCAAGATCAACTCATCATTTCCTGTTAACTTGAACAGAAAAGAGCTCCAATTGCCAGCTTAACCAGCCTAAAGATGATCCAGAGGGTTCCTCTCCTCTCACAGTCAAACACAGAGGTTGTGAGATTGCTCAATTTTCATGTCATGTCAGCTATAGCCTGTCAAATTTGAAAAGGGATCAGTTTTTTTCCCACTGGGCATCCATTCAAGCACCTTCACCAACAGAATGGGCCAAGGATCACACCAAGCTTAGATAAGTGCATCTCATGGCTGTGAGGATTATCGTTGTATGCAGTGAGTGCAAACAGAAGACTCCGCCTTTGCTGCACTCTCACACCGAGTGCCCTGACATGCCACTATAGAAGTATGACATTTCCAACTATGTGGAGAGCGGAAAAAAAAATTAAAAAAAATACAGTCCTTGCAGTGAATTTCCAGCCTGTCAGTAATTACTGCATCTTTGGTTGCACAAAAGGCACATGTACCCCAGAACCGTTGTTGGTTTTTATTTTGTTTTTTTGTTTTTTATCTTGAACAGTTAAGTTAGTCAAAAGTCTTACCTTTTTTGATGACTGTCTGATCTGCCATAATAATACTGTGGTCATCTACATGCTGATAAAAAAAGAAGAAAAGTAGCAGCAATAAGCACCCAGATGTATGGTTTTAAAAAAAAAATGATAGACATAGCAAACAAATTAATTTATGCATGATGTAGCACATAATCTTCAACATCCCTTTACAAGTCTTACTCTCTTTTTGCCTTTTTATGTAAAATAAACATTAACATAATATATGATAGATATATACAGTTCAGAAATGTATATGTTAATGAGTGCTCAGTGACCTATTGACCTTTAGTCATTTTTAATCTGTATGAAAAAAATATTGTATAAAATACAACTGAACTATATTGCATGATTCTATGTTGTTGTTGTTGTTGTTGTTGTTTTTTTAATTGTGTTTGGCTCCTGAAAATATTAGTCCTTGAATATGTTTAAACACATGCATGCATGCACACAAGCCCGAGTCTTTTAAGTGCAATTTTAAGTAATGTTATGAAATCAATCCACTTACTTGAACATCCTCCAGTCCGTGCCCCATGTCGTGCATCCCCATATCACCGATAACAGACGACTCCAGGCTGTGAGCGTGTGGGGGCAACAGCTCCGGCCGGCGGAACCCTTCCCTCCTCACCCCGGACGAGCCTCCCTCCAGGCCCAGGATCTGACTCGCCAGTCCGCTCCTCCCGTGGCCTCCGAGTCCCTCCTGGCCCTGCCGGCCGGGCCACGGTTGCTGTTGGTTCGATGAGGGCGACTGGTGCAGGGAGTTGATGTTGAAAGGGTCGCCGAGGTGAGAGTACGGGTCACTGGACTGCGGGTAGGAGATGGGCTGGTAGGGAGGCGGGAAGTACGGGGGCTGGAAGTCCGAACTGGCCGTGTGTGAGAGGGACGGAGACGGGCTGTAGAGGTGCTGGCTGACTGCGGGCAGGTGAGGCAGCCGGGGGTTCCCATTGCTGTTGCCATCGTGCCTTTCCTGAGGGACGGAGGAGACAAGGCAGCTGAGAGAGATGCCAACAAGATGGCATGTGACAGTGACATTTGTCACTCGAGGGGATTACGTGTCAAGTAGTCACTGGCAAAACGTCCACAGCAAATTTAGACTTGATTTAGGATTATTATTTAGCCACTTGTATACTTCTTTTTTTTTTTTTTTTTTTTTTTTTTTTTAATCATTAAACGTTCTCGTTCTTTTACAAGACTCAAATACCAACAGTGGGTCTAAGTGATCATATTTTGGGGGGAAAAGCGTTTTTCGTAGGCTATATAATCATTTTGTATTGATATTATTATTGTTATTATTACAATTGCCATTATTTTAGAGATCATGACAGAAAATTGTGATTTTCTGAAAATTGCGTCCTTTTTTTTTCTACAGTTGAATGCTACACGTCCGACTAAACTTTCCTTTTTTTTTTTTCAAATGTGACTTTTTTGTCTCCTGATGTCCCTCAGTATTCCTGACCGTTTCAAGAGTTTAATATTATGTTCCCTTATCTTTAGTATTATTAGACTTCTAGGATAAAAAAAAAATTTTTAAAAAGCAACCCATAGAAATGATTGTCGTTAAATAGGAAACTTTCCTTCGATGCCACTCTGTTCCCACTTTATCGAAACTCACCTCACAGTCATCCTCATATTTCACGTTGTCGGCTAATTTCCACAACATTGTGACCGAGAAAAAGTTTATCTTTTGCAAAAAAAATAAATAAGAAAAAGAAAATTAAAAAAAAAATATATATATATATATATATATATATCGTCGCCTGCAAGTTAATCCAGGTATGAAAAAATGAAGATCTTCCTGGTGCTCATGAACCCGCTTGTTCTTCAGCTGCAGCGAAGAGGCGAAGTTGTGGCTGAAGGCTGAAGAGCAAACTGACCGACGGCTGACTATCCGACCGCAGATATGAGTTTCCAACAGCCACTATGAGAGAAAATAAATGTTTGTCGAGCAATATTCCTCCCTTCTCCGGTCAATGAGCTCTGTAGTTGTGCTGTGAAAGTGGGCGAAACCGGTGCATAAGAAACTTGACTCCCTCTTATGGACAAAACGGCGATGTTCAGTCTTATTGGTGCAAAAAAAAACAAAAAAAACGTGAGCGCCGTACTGATATATCGGCACAGCCGGTCTTGAGTGGGCGTCACCCTTCCCGATGATGTCAGCGAAAGGGGAAGATGAAAATATTGCTGATTGGCGGGACGGCGGTCCAATCAGAATTCGGTCCGTCTTTGTTTGCACAGACTCATAAACTTTACCATAACTCACTTTCCGTGTGTTTCAGTGAGTGAAGCCTCTCGCCACCCTCTAATTTGTTTCACCGTGTTTGTTTTTTTTTTTTTTTTTTTTTTTAATCTCCTCGGTAGTTTTAACCACAGGGTCTTTGATTTTTGTAGGACACTCGTTGGTTCTGTTTCCGGATTAAAAACGGAGATCGATGGTTGTCGTTGTGAATTTATTCCACCAGTTTATGTTGACTGCATGCTGAGCTTGAAGCCCATGTTTAAAAAAATAATAATAATAATTAAGAAATGTATTGTTTACGTCGCCAATAATTCCTCGCTAGTTTGATGCAGTTTGTGTCAGAACCAACACGACGCGATTAATAGTGTTGCAGTGATTGGTTGCTATGGGTTACTCTTGGTGAGGGTTTCTGGTTTGACCGTCAGGTTGAAGCCTCTTGGCCAATCACGTGGCTCGGTTTGAGCAGTCCTGGGATTTTGAAGGTGTAATTTTTCACCAATTAACCAAATTAAAAGAGAAACACACAGCTTTATCATTAAAGATAAATAAGTAGATTAAAAAAAACAACTAGTAAGCTATTTTTTATTATTATTATTTGGCTATTAGTAATGTTAAATACAGACTATGGGCTACTAATGAGCATTTTACAGTTACTCATTATTAATATTAGCCTATCATTGTTATCTAATAAATATTTGTGTTACATGACAGCATGTAGAAGGATAATTTTAGCCTATATAATATATAGCCTTTATGTGTGGGCTATAGGCCTATACTCACTCTTATGTTCCCATTACCTCTTGAGGACTTCCTATTTACTGACTCTAAAAGGTTTTTTTTAAATCTGAAAATCTGTTGTTGTTGTTTTTGGATTTTTTTTTTTTATCAAGACAATGCATGTCTCCTCTTCGAATGGGTAAACAGAATAATAGGTAGGTCTATTCAAATAGGCCCGTGACGTGTTTCATAGTGGCGGTTACGCGCTCGTTTCAAACCGCAATAAGCCCGAGGGCTCTGCAGCATCATTCCGTCAAAAAACATCTGAACCTCAAAGGCCCTCAACAAACAGCTCTTTCTCAACTTCATTTACATTTAGGTGGATCTTTGCAATGTCCAAAACGAGACCAGATTGCTTTGAAACGTTGGTGCTCAACAAATCCCAAAAGAGGACAAACGGTGTTTTGTTTTGTTTTTTTCTGTTTTCTTTTCTTCTTTTTCTTTGGACCTACCTTTTATGGTTGATAAATGTACCTATTTAATTTACGTGCTTACTTTTTTTTTTTTTTTGTATGGTGTATTTTTTTTTTTTTTAATTTAATTTAGCTTTATAAAACCATCTTCCTCCACAAAACAATGATTACAACTATTAAGCTTTTAATATTGTTTTTCTCGTTTCTGTCACTCGGTTTTGCAGGCTATCATCTGACAAGAATACACATCAATGTCAGACTTTAATTTGTGAGCTTAAAATGGACAGACTTTTGTCCCTTTCGGATAAACAGCCCGTGGCGTCCGTCCACTGATTGGCTGCTTTGGGAACAACAGGACGTGGCGACCGAGGATTATCTTTTCTCGTGCGTGTTGGTCCTTCGGCTTGTGATGCGGAGCAGCAGTGCGATGCGCGCTGATTAAATGTTGCTCTGAACAGGCCCAAGGAAAGTTAGTCACGCTTGGCCGGACGGTAACGTTGTGATGCTCAGCGTTGCCACATTAAATGTCAGGTGGCTGCAGCGACAAAACGACTCGGCTGAGATCAGGTGTAAAAGTTGAAATGGATCCCTGCCGAGGCAAATTTAAAAAAAAAAAATGTCACACTTAGGCAATGAGCGAGTATCTGCCATGTCAGTTTGGACTGCCCATTCTGAAATAAAAAGAAATATGTTCATATACATCCGTGGATGATTTACGATCTGAATTTAAAATTTCTTTTAAAGAAAAAAAAAAAAAAAAAAAAAACCTAATAGGTACATAGCCCCAAGAACAATCAGGTCATATACATATCCTACTTAAAAAAAAAAACAAAAAAAACACATATAACGTTAAATTCGAGTTTGTTTGCGTTAATCAGGGGATAGTCATTCTCTCATATTTTTTTTATTTTTTTTTAAATGATTTTAAAGAAATACAATAAAAAAAAAAAAAACGTTTTAATTGAAGGCTACAAAAGAGAGGCAAGACAAGTCGATGACTAACTTATTTTTAGTTTCAACCATAAACAGCACCACTGGTTTGTGATGCAGTACCTCTCAAAGCAAATTACTGGAATATTCCGAGATAATAAAGCCTTGGCCTTATTGACATTAATCACGGGTTACCCAAAAGCGCACACGGCGCTGCGCGACTACAAACAGGTGATTATGCCGGAAAGTAATAAAACAAACGGGCTCAGCAGCACAAAGCGATAAACCCGATGCAGGTTTGGTTCAAATAAATCAGCTGTAAGAGGGAAAACGCGCTCACCCTCCAGTCTATCCTCTCCAGTACAGACATCTGCAGGCTCCAGTCGCAGCAATCCCACTGAGACGCAGCGTGTGAGTGAAACCATGCGAGGTTTACGTTGCTGATTTCACCTGATGGCTGCGATGTGCGCATGCGCCATCCCGGTGCAACAGGCTACACCTGAATGGGACAATTGAAAAACAATTCATGTAAGCCCCTTGATTTAAACCCACGTTTATTTTACTCCCTGTAGGCCTGAAGCAACACGCGCCTTAAAATGTTTTAAAGTGAGAAATAGGAGCGCACGAATGAATGAAAAACATTTTACGTTTCTACACAATGAATGAATGTGAATGACTCACAGGATTAAACCTAAAAGGAGATTGATTTAGAACTGATCTCATAATTGTTTTCTATAGTTCAGGGGGGGGAAAAAATTAACAATTTCATAGATACTAAAGTTTATAAGAAAAGGTGGGGGGGGGGAAGGGAGAGGATTCAAGATGAGGTAATTCCACCCGTAAAGCCACATCGCCCCAGGCTGACCTAAAGAATCTGCTTTCAAAAGCCACTGAAGCTTTTTAAGGCCTAAAATGACTCCTGTTATCTGATCTCCCCCAAAACTTTAGCTTAAACTAATGAACAGATCAAAGTGTCTCTTCTCTGTGGTTGAGAATCAAGCTTACATATCTTATCCTCAAAAAAAAAAAAAGAAATCTCACACCGTTTTGATGTGTAGCCCGACACCTGCTACAAAACAAAAGCCTCATCAAACAATGCAGACCAGATTCATTTAATTATAAGATGTAAGCCTACAAAACTATCAGGCGCGCGATTGCAAAAGACCAGTTTTTGTCCTGAAAAAGTTGTTAATCTAACAGTTACATTAATTTTGATTCCTATTTGTGGTCTTTATGAATGAAAGATAAACACGGACGTAAAAAAAAAGAAAAGAAGTCATTAGCCTACAATTTATAAAAAATAATTAAAAAAAAAATAGCCCACATTTATGTCTGAAACGCGCAAACGTTCAGAAATGCTAAATCACTTTAAAGACACTTTCAATAATAGTCCCTGTTGCTTCATCATGCGGTTGGTAGTAAATCTTTATAGAGACATCCATTCAGATGAGAAGGTTTTATCCTCGTTCTTCGAAGATTAAAGTCAATGCAAGTTTTGGGAGGGAAAAAAAAAGTCTATATTTCCGCTTCTGCACAAAGACAACAAGTTTTTAAGATAAATGACAAAAAGGTCAATAAAAAAAAGAGCTTTATTAGTCCCAGTTGTAAACCCATATTCAGTGACCCAAACGTGCGCACAAAGATTTAAATCACCATATAACAGCAAAGGCTGCAGCTGGATAAGGGAAAGACGATACTATTTATTTACATTTTTAGCCACAATAATTGGATTATTTATGATGCAACTTACATGAGGTGATAAGAAGCAGGCAGACTCCCCTTTGTAGGTTGTTGTTGTTGTTTTGTTTTTTTACACTGCGACCACAGCGCGAGTGTATTAAAAGAAATACGTCACCGGCTGTGATCGACGCACCTCTGCTGCCACCTCGTGGCCGCATCCTTACATTACCACAAAGACGCTGCAGTAGTCTGTGCTTCACTGACATACTGTATATAATCAATATACAGTAACTTTGAGACGTGTTGAGTGAGAGTGAGTCAAATGTTCATACTGGCCTAAGAATGTTTATTCAAGTACTGTACTTCAGTTCTATTTAAAGGTAGGCAAGTATACAGAGTATGTTAGTAATTATATTACATGCCACGTTCTTCTTTTATTCTACTACAGCAGATGTTCCCAAATTATTTCCTATGAAGGGCCAAAACTGTACTGGATGGAGGGCCGCAATCAAATAATACATGATTTTGGTATATGAAATTACATGCCATTAAAATGTGATAGAATTTGCAGAAAATTAACATTCTAAAATGTTAGAATACTTAAATTGTGTTTTTTTTTTTTTAATCACTGTAACTAGTTGACGTGATAAGCTATTTTTGAGAGTTCTGTAAAATCAAGGTAAAGTTGTCTGGATGTAATGCCTCTTTACAGATTAAACAACATACAAGCTTATAACTGTTTAAAATTAGCTCAAGTTCAGAATGATAATAATTATAGTTTCTGAATAATAACACTAACATGGGGACATTCCTGCAGTCCAAAACTGCCAGTCCTGTGTTGGGATTCGGAGACATCCTCCAGACGACTACCCTCTTGGCAAACACACACATGCAGAATTTTTGGATGACACACTATACTATATATATACAGATGCACAGTGTCATATATATACTGTACATATATATTGATTGATTGATATATATGATTGGTTAAGCCCTTAGTTTCATTTCACACAGAGCAGGGGCGGATCAATCAATCATTCATTGATGAGGGGGATATAGTTAAACTACTGTACAGTATAAACACTGCCAAAGAATATATTTTTTTTAAATAATGCTGTTGCAGTTTGCTACTCAAGAATGTTCATTTATATGTAGTACATGTTGTGGTGTTTTTTCTTGTAATTTTTTTTGTTTTTTTGTTAAAGAACCCACTAAGAAACCACTAACGAATATAAACATATTGAGGGCGGCACGGTGGTGCAGTGGTTAGCATTGTCGCCTCACAGCAAAAAGGTTCCGGGTTCGAATCCGGTCCTGGGCCTTTCTGTGCGGAGTTTGCATGTTCTCCCTGTGCTTGCGTGGGTTCTGTCCAGGTTCTCCGGCTTCCTCCCATCATCCAAAAACATGCACCTCAGGTCAGGTTACCTGGCGCCGCGCTAGTGGCAGCCTGCTGCAGCAGCTCCCCCTGAGAGCCCCCCTGCTGTAGTGAAGAAATTTCCCCTCGGGGATGAATAAAGTGTATAAAATCAAAATAAATCATCATACTGGTGTTATTTTAATGCATCAAAGTCTTAAATTAAGCATTTTTGAAGTGTTTTAGAGAATATTTCAAAATATTGCAATACATATCGTGTATTGCGATACAGTTTAAAAATATTGCAATATTATTTTAGGCCATATTTGAAAGGTGAGCCGAGAAAAACTTTTAATCATCAGCAGACGAATGTGAATACAATCTTTTATTCTGAAAGTCTATCTATCACTATCTGTCTGCACAGTGCCGGTTTAATTTCCTTGTGAAGTAACACTAAGTCAAATATTTTAAGGTAAATACATATTTCTATAGTCCTCTATTCCAACTTTTACCCGGGTTAATAGATCTGAATATTTTCACCAGGCCTGTCTGATCTGGAGCTGCTGTTTAATCCCTGTGTATAAGATTAGACACACACACATAGGCTGCTGTGTCTACCAGTCACGTAAAACACTGAACCTCACTACAGATTTTATTTTTACAACTCCACGTAAGCTGTGTACCGAGAGCTTTTTATAGTTTGAATTTTCCCTTGAAGGGCACAACAGGGAGTTGGTGCTGCTGCTGTCATCTCAGGTAACTATTGCTCTGTCTTGCACCTGGTTGTGTAACCAATGTTTGCGCTACAGACAGGACACAAAATGAAAACAACTTGTTGTGCATTTTACTTGTAGTATAATCTGCACAATTGTCAGGAAATAATTACAAAAAAAAGCCCTGATGTGTTTAAATATACATTTATTGTGACGTTTTCTTCTTACGTGCAAAAACAAACAACCAATTACCGAACAGGAAGAAAATCAAATTCAATCTCCTTTAAGCATGCTGGTTGTCTGAAGAAGAAAATCTCAAAATTAAAACTGCGAGCAGTGATATGCGGCCCTCGCATGATGCACATTGGGGAGCCAGTGGGTCGGAGCATACGTAGATTTTTTTTTTTTTTTAAAGTCATACTATAGGATGTCGTTGTAAATATGAAAAGAAGTCATACTATAGTATGGCGTCCAAAATATGACAAATAAGTCATACTATAGCATGTCGTCCAAAATATGACAAATAAGTCACACTATAGCATGTCGTCCAAAATATGACAAATAAGTCACACTATAGCATGTCGTCCAAAATATGACAAAAAAGTCATACTATAGCATGTCGTCCAAAATATGACAAATAAGTCACACTATAGCATGTCGTCCAAAATATGACAAATAAGTCACACTATAGTATGTCGTCCAAAATATGAAAAAAAAGTCACACTGTAGCATGTCGTCCAAAATATGACAACAAGTCATACTTTTATAAACTTTTAAATAAGTCATACTATAGCTTCTATAGTATGACTTATTTTTTTATAATTTGGACAACATGCTATAGTATTTTTCTTTATTCTTGTTAACACAAAATTTCCTTTTTTGGCAGCTTTAATTTACTTAAAACATCATGAAAGTTGGTTCACTACTTATGTGCAAAGTCTTGTGAGATTTGGAGCATTCCTGGACCTTAACCATCAACTTCCTTTGTCACAGCGAAATATCAAACTTTGCCACATCGCCCTGGCGAAGTCCTTTGACAAAAAAAGCACAGGCTTTTCAATATACTCCATGCACATCTCAGTGTGATACACATGTCCAACGAGTTTGGTGTGTGTGTGCAGGTGAAACTAGGTGCCAGGGCTGCAGTTTAAGGGCCCTTCGTCAGTCCATGTACATTAGATTATCAGCAAATTTATAGTTTCATGGCGAGACGCTCAAAATGGCCGCCACGCCACGGGCACACCGATTAAAAAAAAAAAAAAAGTTTTTAACAACTTTTAATCACAAAGGTGTTCAAGAGTGAACTGACAAAATTTCAAGTCGGTCCGAAAAATTCGGTAGGAGTTTGTGAAAGTACAACATGTGCGAATCGCCAAAGATGGCAACTAAATTAAAAATGGAGGACTTCGTGTTGCGTTTAGGTCTTCCTGCCAAGAGACTTTTTTTTTTTTTTTTTTATGATGTAGGTCGTTAATGAACGAGAATAATAGGGAAGAAGAATACCTTGAAGAACGGCAGGGCTTTCGCACCATTCGGTGCTGGAGCTATTGTCAACGTAGTGTGTTACTAAACCTGCTAAAGCTAAAAAGAAAGAAAGAAAAAAAAAAGTTTATGATGATCAAAATTGCATTAAAGCAATGGACTAAAAGTATATTTCCCATCAACCTGTTAAATTAAAGCTGCTTATGTTTGTCTTTCATTGTGTGCACTTGAGTTTATTTGAAGCTCCAATAAATACAGCAGACACTTTATGTTGTTCAACCAAGTTTTTAACTCACTTATCAAAGAAAATACAATACAAAGAACAAAAATGAACAAATACTTTTTTTTTTTTTTTTAAACCTCTTAAATATTCTATTAAAAGGAAATAAATGCCAGAGGATACTTGTAGATCTTTTAAAGAAAGAAAAACCAATGACATACTTTGTGTGTTCATTTGTATACAGGACAGGTAAAACCCGGTAGGACCCGCTGCTCAAAAACAGAACCTGTGCCCTTCCTCACCCTAACTTCAGAGTGAAGTCGCTTTTGCGATGGTTTCAGCCATGTTGAATCACCTTAAAAAAAGCTGCACTTTGTCCACTAGGAGACAGCAGAGTGACGGAGACAATGAAGTCACCCTGGCCTCAATTCTCAAAGCGCCCAGAGAACACATAGTGGAGAATACATGAGGGAGAAATTAGGTTACAAAACAGAGTCTGAAGAGCTCGGGGAACTGTTAACAAAATGTTCACAACATATAAACACTGAGGCCTGAGGAGACACGTTGGGAATCAGTTCATGCAGTGGTGACATTATTAGATGTCATGTGGGGAATACGTTTGTGTGCTTTGCAGAACTGGGTTTATCACTACTGGGTCTTTAATAGAGCAATCTAAAAAAAAAAAAAAAGGGTCGTGTTTGTTCTGCTTTGCTAGAAGTGATACGGGGTGTGGGTGACCCAGTTGGATGTCTGCGCTTTTGTGCGCTTGGCGGAGCTGTGGGTCGTGAACAGGGATTTAAAAGCCTCCGACTTCTCCTTCATCTGCTGGATGGTCCTCTTGTTGGCGGAGGTTGTCGACGGCTTGGTGTCTTTGGATGAGCTGGAAGATCCAGAGGGTCCGGATACGGCTGGAGGGGGGTAGAAGGACAAAAGAAAAGATGAAGATGAGAATGAGGAAGGACAAAAAAAAAAAAAACATAAAAGAAAAGAAAAGAATTAGTAAAAGAAGGAAGATAAGACTTTGTTATTGCCTCATTATATGTTATTCTAACTGTACATTAAATAGGAATTGTAACTGGATTTATTTTAGTATTGACTTACTGAAGATATATGACTGTTAAATTGATCGGGCTGAATGCGTTCAAATTTATACTCAATGCAGCAAACTTTTTCAAAACTACATATCTTATAAAAGGTTTGCTTGGATATTGTGTTTGATTTAAAAAAAAAAAAAAAAAAAAGAAGTAAATACTCTGTGGAGTTTAGGGCTTTATGAAGACGTACTGTGATGCCCGGTCAATTACATTAACTACCAGCACATTTGAAACAGTTCTCATCCACAACGACTGCGTGCCGTTTTCAAGCCGTGAGATGTTTTGTCCAGAGATTGTCAGTATTTATGAGAGCCGAGTGTGGTTTACCCACCCGACTGGCTGCCTTCACCACCGTTCTGTAGTGAGCTCCCTTCTTCTACATCCGCTGGTGGAGACGGCGTTTCTTCTGTGGAGGAATCAGAATCAGACAAGAGGATATTGTTCAGCGTTACTGGTGAACCGTCCGGGCCGTAAGCTGCCTTCCCGCCGACTGTCAGCGGTGAGAGGCTCCGCGTCTCCCTGATTTTTTTTTTTAAACTGAAATTCTGCAGTGTCAAAGGAACAGCGTTGGGGAACCTGTAATAGTCAATGAGAGCAAGCTGACCAGAAAGCACCAGCAAACTTTGTAAATTCCCCAGAGCAGAGCAATATTAATATGGACTGGCTTCTCAACGGCAGCGGAAGTACCGGAGGACGTTTAAAAATGACTGCATTTCTAAATGATCACAGGTTTCACCGTCACCTCCGCGCGTGTGCAAATAACATCAGCTTTGTAGCAGTAGCTTGCGGTCGCCTGATCTAAGACGAACAATGAGTCTTTATTTCCGACTCGGCTCCAGCTCGCGCCGCAAAAAAAAAAAAAAAGATAACCTTTAGCTGATTCTGCCTTCTAAAGCCGTGACTTCATCCGCATTTGCCTTCTGCTTTGTTTTTTTTCGATGCAAAACACAGCGCTCGCAAGTGCAAACAGCTGACGACAAAAGTGCGCCTCAACGTTTTGTTTTGCTCTGAAGTCACGTTTTGAGTTTCAGCGAGAGTTCCTGGAAATCTCCCTCTGAAATCGTTTGGAATCCCGAATCTGAAACAACCTCCACTAATATATCCACTGCATGCGGAGCGCGTATACCGACGGGGAGCGATTGAGGCCTTGAAACAATACCGGTCCGTTCTCCATTGTTTTAACCTCGACAGTAAAACAAAAACGAAACAATCGACTTTTATAATTTAAAACAAGTTTTATATAAGCAGGAAGGGGGAAAAAAAAAAAAAACAACACACTTTTGCGGTTTCATCGAAGCGTTTTTACGTTTTGATTTGGAGTAAAACGGATAAGCATCCGGTTGTTCCTAAGCCGACATCCTGCTCACACGTGAGGTGAAAGCCCCCGCGCCCAGGAAACCACACCGAAGCTCTGTAACACCGAAGCTCTGTAACACCGAAGGTCTGTAACACCGAAGGTCTGTGATTTCGGATTCTTGAACTCGGGGCAACAGAACAGATGTTTTGGATGTGACGTTAAAATAAAACCAATCAAAGTGGCATCTTTCGTTCAGTTTGAGAGCCGGGTGTGCTCGCACCTCGGCGGGCTGCTATTGTAATGGGGGATTTATTTTTTTATTTTTTGGGAACACTTTGCATGTTTGTGCACTGCTGCGTGTCCCCGTGTGACTCCGTGTGATTTATGCACCTGCCTCTGTAGGTGCATAATACTATCTTAATAATTTCCCCTAAAAATAAACAATAAAGTACTGCGAATCTGAAAAGAGCGCCTCCATGAAAATAAAACAATGAAAACACTTTTATGAAAGAAAAGCTTCAGGGAAAAGACGAGTGAGTACGAGCTACCACACAAAGTAAATGCTGCATATTTACCATTATATTTATTTAGTGAGCGACTGTTGTTTTAACTAAACTTAATTGATCATGAGATGTGATGTCTCAGGATCTCGGTGTCTAATTAGAGCTATATTCAGCATATCGACAACTTCTCAGTGTTTACTGAGGTTTCCTGCGAGTTAAAGACTTGAACAACCCACCTCTTCCCCAGCAGCGCATTCAAAACATTATCCAAATGAAGAAGCACATTTGTGGTGCTTTTTCAGCTGCTTGGTTTTGTTTATGGAAATGCTGAACACGTTTGTCTTTATAAAAAATGTGATGCCTCCCTCGGGCTTTACGCTCACCTTTGGGTTCTGATGGTGCGGACGCAGTTTCAGTTGCTTTTCTCTTCTTCGATTTCTATAAAGGGAGAGGACATGTACTGATTACAAAAACAAAACCAATGATACTCAAAATAGAATTTGATTGGGTTTACCTTCTTTCTTTTTTCTTACAGTCAAGACAAATACCAATCAAAAGCTAACGGATAACAAATTATTCTCAAGAGTCCGATATAATACTTTTATGATTTCTATTTATAACCAACTCAACCATTTAGTCATCTGATGCTACTTCAAAATTAAAGCCCACCTTTGTTTTGGCTGTGGCCCGCCTCTCCTCCATCCTCTCTTTCAGCTTCTCCGCCTCCTCCTTGGTGCCGTTGAGCACAACAATGTCCTCTTCTTTAAACGGATCCCCACACTGAAAAACACAACAATACAGAGTTACTGACTGTGACTAACACAAGAAAAAAACTTCCCATCAACAATAAAGGCAGTTCACACTCCAGCATACGACTTTAAAACTTCAATTTATCAACTCTTGTTGCTGCTAAACGACTGATTAATGTGCATTATAGCATCGGTACTTATGTGCTCCGTGTATTGTGTTATCCAAATCAATGAACGTTATCAAAATTGAATCATAATATTAAAGACCTTAAACTTTCTCATGTGTGTATATGTATTTACAATTTTGTCTTAAATTCTGCACAACAGTGGAACAAAGCTGATTTTAATGAAGCCGTTTAATTTTGGGTACATATTGATCCGTTATATAATAATGTAGACCGATACTGTAAAATATTACCGTGCTAATTTCAACAGTTGCCCGAGCCGTGCACATATTTAGTGTTATATTTTAGTGTCAAATCATTTATGAGGTAACTGCACCAGAACCCATCAATGTCTTAAATTGCGTCGAGTGAGTGAAGTTGGTTTAAACCTTCCGCAGAGCTCAAAAGTGAGGGTTTTCTTTTTTAAGTCGTCCGGTGGTTAATTCTTCTAAAGTACATATTAAAAGTCATTAGAGTATGCGCCAGGAAAGGACATTTAAAGATTGCATATTTTAAACATTTATGGTGGTTTCTTTGCAGTCTTGACATCTATAAAAAAAATAAAAATAATTAAAAAAAAAAAGGATACTTTTGTGGTTGTAAGTACCAAAAATCACCTCTACTAAGAACAGGCAGTTTTGTGTCTGTGTCTTTAAGGCGCACTGATATCAGTTATCCTCTCTTCTGACCGACACGTGTCCAGCCAAACCACAGATGTTCTTCAGTCTCGTACCTTCCTGTCTCCTTAATGAAATAACTCAAGTTTTCTTCTTTGTAAAAGGTTGAGCAACAGGCGGTGCCGAGGGCGGACACATCACTAGCGTCAGTTTGCGACGTCACAAACTTACGGGTGTCCAACTGGAACGGCTGCAGAATATAGACTGTGTGCATTTCTCTGCAAACAGAAATAGAAACCTGACTGTATACAACATGGTGCCTTTAAAGTGTTCAAAGGCTTTTTCCTGTCCGCTACTTGGAAACACAAATTTCACAAATATATGTTTTGGTGTTAAGTCAGTTTAAAGTTGCTTTTCTCTGAAAAGGTTAAATAAATGTTGCTTTATATAATAATAATAATAATATATTATTTGTATATAATATATATAGATATATACTGTATATACTGTGCATTTTATATTTTTACTGCTATTTTACTGCTATTTTATTGCTTTTCTATTGTTCTATTATTATCTTATTGCTTCTGTAGCGAAAATATTTCCCCTCTGGGATTAATAAAGTAACTACCTAACCTTTCACAAAGTTCAGGTGTGTGACAGGTAAAAAGATGCAGTCATGCTTTGTCTTGCAAAGCAATGGTTTGTTTACCCTGCTTGATGGAAGTCTAAAAAAAACCAACATGTTTCTGAGGTACCTCTGTGGCTGGGATTCAGAAGGCTAAAAAGGCAAATAGTAAAATAAGCCGAGCTATTCTCATACGCAACTGCATATGTTTTTTCTGGGGAAAACATGCAAATGTACATTGAGATCAATGCTTATAAACACAATTATGAAAAACATCCAAATCCTCTCTATGCCGCATCACATCCCTGCTCTCTTTATTTGCGTGAAGGCTGAATTCTGTTTACTCAGAGGAAAACCAAACTAAACTCTGTGAAGCAGAGGGAAAGAGGCAAACTCAGTCACACACACACACACACACACACACACACACACACACAGTGACATAATGATGCTAACGCTCGGGATTCTCTCACTATTTCCAAAAGTTTGAACCTCGAAACATTAACATAAGCAGCGTGACTGCTTTCTAAAAAAAAAAAGAAAAAAAAAAAAAAAAAGGGGAAAACACACCCATTTACAAACACAAATGTTCAACCTCTGAGTAACCAGCAGGGGATCTATTGTGTGTCGGTTATGCGGGCTCAGTGGGTGTGAACTCCGGCCATGTGCTCTGTTCAACACAAGAGGGATAATCTCAGAAGCTGACCAAGCAGCAAACAAACTGCTGCTCTGAAGTCAGTCACTCTGCTGTTGCTATTACCGCAAAATGACACAGGCCACCGGAGAGCTGAGCGCTACTCATCAAGTCAGTGGACGGATCTCGTTTTAGCACTAAACCAGCTACTAAAAAGGCAAGAAGAAGGTGAACGAGACGGGAGAGACAATGCTCGCTGGATAATTCAATGTATACACCTCGAACTGGGTAGACCAAATGGAATTTAACATATCTGAAAGGAAAAACGAAGAAAGGAACCTAATGTGAGGTCGTTTTAGGAAAATAAATAAATAATGGAAAGCAAGAGGACAAAAAAAAGAAAGATGCACCGCGCTGGTGAGTAGGAAGCTGTATGGAGGAGGAGAGTGGAAAACCTAAAGAGAACGTGGGTGGGTGTGTGTGATGTGTGAGTGTTTGTGTGTGTCAGGTGTGCGATTGGGTGTTACTGCTGGTAACCAGGCAGGGACGAGCCTCGTCTCGGGGAACACAACCAGAGAAACGCACGCATTTGCAAAACACTCTCGTCTCCCTCCGACAAGGTCTCGAGCACGGGGAACGCAGCCTCCCTGCCAGGCACGCAATAAAACAATCCTGACAATCAAATTTAGCTCAAAAATATAGCAGACTGCTGCTGCGGATGGAGCCAGTGGAAATGACCTCTGTTCACCGCAGGACTCTGGATGGATTATAGTAACACAGCTGGGAGTAGCTGTTTAGATAACAGAGATCCAAACAGGCGCTGATGTATAAAGCTTTACTTCTTCACCACAAGGACCAGAGACCGATCTGCCCGGAAGGTAAATGACTAACCTTGCTCTATCTTTGACATTCTGTGTATACAGACTGTGTCAACATGTTTGTTTGTATTTATTTGCGTTGCATCGATAGAAGCTTTAGATGTTTAATCCAGACAGTGTAAACATGATAAAAAAAAATAATCCTAAAATGAATGTTAGGAATGCGAAATGATAATTACCTAACGCAACGGGCCTAAAGTCCCTATCTACGAAGACCGAGAGCAAACAAGCAGCAAGCTATTTCATATGCATGATAGTAAATGTCCCTCTACCAGTGTCAGAGAGGGACAGGGTAGTTGGGGAGGGTGCATCTGGACAAGATTAGAAACGTAGATATTTCCATGTTAGGCCCTCCATCCCTGTGGATATCTGTATCTTTGGTGCTGTTATCAACAGGGCTTTAACTGCAGGGGGATTCAAGTGAAGATGTTCCGCTAATGTGATATGACGACTGGTCTGCAGAGAAGTCCAAAGCCTCTCTGCTCTCTAGAGGACACTGGGGTACAAAGTCTAGTTTGCTGAATAAATAAGCATTCACACAGGTCCGTGAGTTCACCGGCACTGGTAGAAACATACTGGTGAGCTGTTGTTATGTCCCGCATTACATTTGATTTTTAATCAACTACAATTGCAGCACAATATCAGTGTGTTTGATAAAAAACAAACAAACAAAAAAAACAAGCTGGCTCTCAAGTGCTAAATGAGTGCTACCCTTATATAGCATCAAATATGGATAAAGCAACACAAAATAACGCATTGAGTAGAATTGTGACAACTTGAGTAATGAGTTGCGTAACGAGTGGAAATTGTGAGAACCAATTTTGTGAGAATACCTTTTACGAAGAAAATAGTGAAATCAAAATGTACATGTGCTATTTCTGTAAGGATTTCAGCATCAAAAGTACGCAATATAATGTTCTCTTTCCAAAGTGGTATGCTCATTAATACAGACAAATGCCTCTTTAGCCAATTTTACTGCACAGCTTGTAAGGTTTCTTATTATTATCAGGCAAAATGTGTTCCAATCAACAACAACAACAGTGTTTGAGAAGAACCAACTGATAACACCCTCTGCAGGGAATTAGACTTATTACCGAGGTACTGTCCTTCTCTCAACTATTCCAATCTGACATGTTTTGCGTATTCATGTCTCTCACAAAACATTGTTTGTTCACTTAAAGCTATTTGCTATGTCGCTCCTGGAGAATTGAGAGTTTTTAGTCGATCTGATTTTGGCTCTTTCAATGAGCCTCAACAAAGGCCACAACTACTTTCATAATTGCTGACAATTTTTGTTCACTTTTAAATGGTTTATCTGTTCCTTTTGAAGTAACTTTGGGATGAAAATAATCTATGAAATTAAAAAGCATGGCATCTACATAAATCCACACTTTGATCTCAAAATATTTTCTTTGGTCAGCAAAATGTTTTAGTTCATTTCATATATCAGAGAGAGCAAAAAGCCTAGACCTAAGCAAAGTATAATCAGCAACTTTTCGGTGTTTCAACTTAATACCCAACTAAACCGACAACTGATTAATCAGCTAGTTTATTATTTCCTTTCCAGGAAAGAAAGTACCGTATTTTTTGGACTATAAGGCGCACTTAAAAATCCTTCAATTTTCTCAAAAATTGAACAGTGCGCCTTATAATCCAGCGCGCCTTATGTATGGTTACTTGTTGTGCTTATTGATCGATTTTATGTGGTACAATGCGCTCAAAAAATCTGTCGAAATGTGTAAGTACGACTTTGGTAAGCAACGAAGCCGCTCCGCTCAATGGATATTCGGAGCATTACGGTACGCTGTGTCACCACCTGATCGGCCCCGTAACAGGAATGTAAATGTCTAAACTAAAAGTGCATTCACGTAAGGCAGCCCGCGCCCGGAGTACGCGTTAGCCACAATAAACCAATCAGAGAACAGTATTTAGTACGCTTCCCCCCTCCACTTTTTATACGTAATACTTACTGTGCTTCAACGTTATATTACAGTACATTTGTGTGTACGTAAAAGGACTCCAAAAATGGCACCTGTTCAGAGGCATGCTTACGAAGCGGGTTTCAAACTCCAAGCAATTAGCTACGCAGCAGAACATGGGAATAGAGCAGCCGCCAAAGAATTCAACATCAATGAATCAATGGTACGGAAGTGTTGTTACAACCGAGTTGAATAAAGTTTGATTTACCGGACTGTGTTGTTTTGCTTAATGCGCCTTATAATCCGGTGCGTCTTATGTGTGAACATGGACACGTTAATTCACAGCGCGCCTTATAATCCGGTGCGCCTTATAGTCCGAAAAATACGGTAACTTAAAAAAAAAAAAAAGGCATTTAAAGGGTTTAAGTACTTTATGCTTTGTCAACTATCTTTGTACTTTGTTTCTGTATTTGATCAAAAGCGGCAGTTTCCATTCATTGGTTTTGTTTTGTTTTTGTTTTGTTTTGTTGGGATGTAAAATAAAGGCAGAACAGTTCTCTACTGTTGAAATGTATTACTCTGCATTATTATGAAAATGGACAACACAGAGACCTGTTATGATCTGGAATACCACAGCAACACAACAATTTGCAAAATTGGAACCAGAGCCGGTTAATGTGAAACTTTTCAGATCACAGTTATTACTAGACCAGATTTGCTACTAGATTTGGAAAAACTGTCTTCAACAATTAGACCTAACCCACTTATTTAACCTGATTTAATATTCCTCTGGGGATCCAGGACCCTTCTGGAAATAACCAAACTGGATGTCTCTATTGCAGGAGTTTCATCTGTGGTGGTGCTGGCGGAGTTCACAGAGGCAGGGCTATTATGCGCCAGCTTGAAGGGACAAAATGCAGCTTCGTGTTCTGCATGGGGATAAGTATTATTATCTGTTCATTCATATATTTGAGGACTAGGATGCCAACTGAACTAAAGCCCCCACAGCCTCCAAGCTGCAGATCCTTCTCCAACGAATGTAAAGCTTTTCTGGCCGACACAGAAAAAGGAGCAGAATGGATCCCCTCTGACTGCAAGGTATGTTTTTTTTGTTTTGTTTTTTTTGTATGCTATTAAGTAGGATTGCTTTTCTTATTAATTTGCCCTATTAAAAACATCAACAATTTTGCAGCAGTGGTAATATACGACTGTGGAATACTGTAATATATTATTGTTCAGTATGTTTAAAGACTGGGGATCATTTAAAAACAGTTCAGTGCTGGAAACACATTAAAAATGTGTCAAATAAGCCAAATAAGTCGAACAAGTAATTTACCAGATCAGCTTACATTGCCCACAAATGTGTGGACATATTCTACGAAATAAAAAATGTCACAAGGAGAACTATGTTTTATAACAGTGGTAGTGTTAATGTATCTTTTTTTCTGTCTACAGGTGGAAAGCTATATTCTAAATAGCCGTCTGCAGTGTTCCAATTTGACCAGAGACCTACACTTTATCACAAGACCTCTAAGTCGTGAGGAGGAGGAGTCCCCTTTAGCGTTCATTGTGACTGTTCACAAAGAGCTGGAGCTTTTTGTGCGCCTGTTGCGGGCCATTTACATGCCACAAAACGTCTACTGCATTCATGTGGATGCCAAGGCTCCAAGGGACTACCAGGCGGCTGTACGGAAGCTCGTCAGCTGCTTCCAAAATACCTTCCTCTCCAGCCGCAGCGAGACTGTGGCCTACGCTGGGTTTTCTCGCCTGCAAGCAGATCTGAACTGCATGAAAGATCTGGCAAAGTCCAAGATCGGCTGGAGGAAGGTGGTGAATCTGTGTGGACAGGATTTCCCCGTCATGAGCAACCTGCAGCTGGTGCAGTACATGCAGAGCAAAGAGTGGAGGGACAGAAACATGACACCTGGGGTCAAACAGCCAGTGTCTATGAGCCACAGGACACAACTCCAGTACAGGGAGATCGTGGGGTCACATGTAGCTCAAAAAGGTTTGGGACTGAAGAAAGGTCCTGCTCCACACAATCTGAAAGTTTATTTTGGAACAGCCTACTATGCTCTTACAAGGGCTTTTGTAGACTTTGTTCTGAAAAGCCCAATAGCCCACGACCTCTTGGAGTGGTCCAAAGACACATTCAGCCCAGACGAGCACTACTGGGTGACACTCAACCACATCAAAGGTAAACCGCCTGTTTTCTACCGGTAAACAGACACATAACGGCTTCCTTTTACTGCTGCCATAACATGTTTTTTAAAGTTTTGCAGGACAAACCCTAGTACAGAACTACTGATTATTCACTAGTCAAATCAATGCAACAAGATTCAAGATTAACACCATGTTTGAACCTTACACCTTTTACACCAACTCACTGACTGCTCTTATGGCACAGCTCAGGATGTTAAGTTTGCATGGTCAATGTGTTCTAAAGCAAAAAAAAAAATAATAATAATGATGATAAATTCCCTTTCAAATAGCACAATCCGTGTGTGTTGAACTAACAGCTTGTTCTTTTTGTTCACTTACATTGATCTTTTTTTTTTTTTAACAATTTATTAATTTCTTCTAATTCCTTGAACCTCTCTCATCTAGTCAGGATTACAACTGAAAATATGGGCAAGTGCACCACTTGTACAAATGTTTATCATATATAGATAAACTTAAGGGATTTTTTTTTTGTGTGTGTGTCTTGTCTGCATTTGTATTCAGAAAATGTTACCATCAAATAAATACCAGCACCGTTCAGATGTTTCCTTTAGAAAAACGTGGGGAAGTGGCTGTTGCCGCTCCTAATTGGAAGTGGGGAATTTAACTATTCATGCAGCAGTTAAAATATAAATCCCAACGTTGTGTGGCTTGTCCATATTTGTTTGTGCAAAGTGCTTGTTGGTGTTCCCTTCAGCAGGTGGCAGAAAAACACCAAATATAACTACGACTGTGTCTCTAAAGTGTAGGGGCTCTTTCTGCTTTCTGGCCACAATGAGCCTCTTACAGTTTGGTACAGCACAATATGGCCAAGAAGACACCACATTTCAAAAACTTAGTTGGACTGTTTTAGTAAATGCACTTCTGATAAATTCCCCCACTTCTGATGAAGATTAGAAACACAACCTCTTCCCAAAGCCTCTCTATGCGAAAGCGTCCAGAACTGCCTCCAAAGTAGCAGTTGAGACGGTGCCAAAAAGGGCAAATTAAATGTTTACAGTTCAGTGAGGTCACAATAATGATTCACTTTGTCTGGTTACATGTTTGAAGACGCTCCAGGAAGCCACATTGACGGAGGTTGGGCGGGAGATATCCGAGCAATCAAGTGGAGGGACCATGAGGGAAGGACACACAATGGTTGCAAAGGTAAAGTGCAGTGGAGTATGTCAATGAAAGGGAAAGTCCAACATTTTTCAACCCTAATTTCCAATTATTTTGGGACTAATTGGAATCCAAATGGGAACAACAATTTTTTTTTCAATCGGTGCCGTATTGAGTGCGACCGCTTCAGCTGGCAGCCACAAAGCAGGCTGCAATGTAATGTATTGAGGCAGTTGTGCCCCAACAATCTACATCCACCTTAAGTGCTTGTTGTTGCAACTGACGTCAGATTTCTAATATAATTAGTTGAGAAGATTATGGAAAGTATTGCTGTCCATGTCCACATTTTCTATTGTCATTTTCCAGGGCGGTACGTACGAGACATCTGTATCTATGGAGTAGATGACCTGCCATGGATCATCAACAGGAACAGCATGTTTGCCAATAAGTTTGAGAGTAACACCTTTCCGGAGGCACTGGACTGTCTGGAGCAGTGGCACAGGAACAAAGTGCTGAACCAGGCAACTGTTCCCATCGAACCGTCATGGCTGCTGGCCACACGGAGCAACTCAAGCAGCAGCAGCAGCTACTTCAACAGCTCTGCTGGAGCATTGAATCGCTGTTGATATCATAAATTGAAGTCGGGATCCATGCAGTCCAGATTGTTTGCACTCACTGGACTGAGGATGGCAAAATGATTGCACTGTGCACTTCCATACTCTGTGGTGTGACTACTGTTCATATATGTTTATCTATTTATGATGGCTGTTATTTATGATAATCATGAGACAGAGTATATGCCAGTGGGCTATCATTTCCATTTAAGACAACCATTTTACACAAAGTATTGACTAAACTAAGAATTATATATCTCTAAAAATCAAATATTGCTCAGTGTGTTGTCCAGTTTAAAAAAGGCATTTGATTAAACTATTGTCTGTTTTTCGAATTTAATGATTTAGTGGAAAGCAAGTGTAAACAAATATATCATGAGAATAAAACCCTCCTTTTTCCCTCTTTATAAGACATAACATTTCATCCTATAATTTTCACATTAGTGTGTGCAATTTATGACGAAGCTTTACATTTTTGCATAGACTGTGATTTTTTTTTTTTTTTTAAAGTGTCTTCATTCCTATAACTAGACTGTTTACATTCAGTTAAATTGTGGGATTAATTAGTAAATCAAGGTCAACTAAGGTTTTTCTTGCTTTAGGTTTGAAAATAGTCTGGTTTGACTCAAATCACGTCAAAAATAATAAGGTCCAGGGCTAACTTTCATACCTCAACACAAATAATAAATGTAAAACACACTGCTTTAGGGTGTATTCAGACCACTATTAGCAATAAAAACACAAGTGATTGGGTACGGCATTTGTAGAATTTGAACTACAAACCAGATTTAACTATAAAGGGTTATTAAATGCATGAAATGAAGTAAAAAAAAAAAAAGAAAAAAAAAAAGAGAGAAATGGAGAGAAGGAAAGACAGGCTCCAGGTTAAGTCAACCAAAATGTTAGTGCCTCCAGAAATTGTATGTTGTCTGATAAACCTCAAAAATCTTAATATTAAAAAAAATCTTAACCCACAAAAAGATCCTTGCATACCGACTCAGTTTCCCACGAGAAGCACAGCCACTTTTCTTTCTAGTTTCATGCCATCATTTAACTGACCTGAGATGCTTTCACTTCAACAGAAAAAACAGTGACTAACAACCATTTTCTAACTGAACACTTAAAATAGACCAAGCATGGGAAATTATGAACACATATTTTAAAGTCACTAAAAAAACAAACAGATCGGGACCCCAAAATGGGTCGGAGGCCTGCTTCTGTGTTACTATCATGTTCCCCAAATTGGATCACTTTCAGAAATGGCTTGAAGGGAGGAACAGTGGAGCCAAAAATGTGCAAAATACATCTACTTCCAGAAATAAAGGGCACTGAAAGGGGTGCATATACAACCAAGTTTTCTAATATCTCCAAAATCAAACATTAGAAGAGGGACATGTTGGAGTAGGTTGTTTGCTCTCTACAGAACTACAAAGATATTTCTAGCAGACTACAGTGGCTCAGTTGGTTCAAGCCACATTCACTTTGTCCTTTTAGCATTAGTTCCCTTCTGGACCAAACAAACAAAACATATTTTGTTAATCCTGATTCTATTGTGATTTTAAAAGTCCACGTACATGTTTCAGAAATGTTTTAATTCATTTATTTTACAGTGCTCTTTCATTAACTAATTTGCTTTGCAGCTGTAATTTTGAATTTCCTTTAGTGTGTATTATAAGCCTATAAGAAACTGCAAGAACAAATTTAAGACTCTAAAGATGACAGCCATCAGACGGTCACCTTGGGTTATCTAAAGTCTGTGTTTATACTTTGATAACAAATCTCTAAAATACCTTTATTTCAAGTTACTCAAACTTTCTGGATTGCGGAACCATTTAATTAAACTCTACATAGATTTGATATTTCAAAATTTCCTGTGCAGCATTGAACAAAATATGTCACATCTCAAATTTTTAACTCATATTCACATCCATCTGAGAAACAGATTGTGAAACCACTACTGTTTTATCATTTATATCAAAGCTGCTTATTTACAAAGCTTGAGCCGTGAAGAGTTTGCCACATGCGAATCAAACAAGCAGACTCGCTGTCAAACACTGAGCGGTCTGTGATGAAAAGCGGTTTAATAAAAAGAAAGATTCTATGTCTATTAAAAAAAAAAAAAAAAATGCTCATAGTGTACAACCAACGAGAAGAAACAACCCATTTAAAAAGAAATATGAAATATTAGTCACCTTGTGGCAGATTTCTGTCTTGACCTCCTTCAGGGCCCGATCAGAAAAGACGCAGCCGCAGGTCTGCAGGTAACAGAACCTGAAAAAGGAAACATTTGGGTTACACAAAATACAAAAAGGCTTTTGTTTTCCCTTTTCAGCTTTTTTCATGTGCAGGGCCACTTCCTGTGAAATGAAAACCTGTAACTGCTGGCTGATCTAAACAGTATGAGATTAAATATTAGTGGTGAGAATTGCAGAGTGCTGCCACTGTTTTTGCAACAAATAGTGGAGAAATTTTAATGTCGGGAAATTTGATGTACAGAGTTGATCTTTAAAACAATCAGATAACTTTTTGGGATTATATATTTCACGAGTGAAGCAGCAGCCTCTTTATTACTTATGTATATTCTTAGGTTGAGATAATGTTGTTTACCTGTGCTTGCCATTCATCTCCAAGCCAACAACAGGGCAGATGAACATGCCACAGTTGATGTCCTCATATCGGTCTCCTTTAGCATTTCTTCTCTCTCCCTCCCACTCAGGGTTATCAATCAAGTTCAGCTCCTTTATATCCTGCAGAAGAATGTTGGAAAAATTACTCGGGAGGCTTGGTTCAAAATCAAACATATCGGACATTTATTCTTGCAAGAAGGAGCAACTACATGCACCCTCAAAGAGAGGTGTCCAGCAGTGCTCCCCCCAGCAGTTGACAGTCACTCCCATTCCCTTTGCATCTGCTTTCGTATGGTAATACCGAGTTGGTTGCAGGTCACATGATAAGGACACAGGGGAGTCGTCAATTAGATGCGGAAAGTAAAACAAAAAGGAATCACTTGCAAACAAGAGAGAAAACAGAAGAGACTTTCCAGAGCCTGCTTGACGGAGGGTCTTTCCGGAGCCACAATGCAAACAAGAGGAAGAGACAAATCTTTTTTTTTTCCATCAAAGAAGCAGATGGAAAGGGAAATATATTTCCAGATGGAAACCAACAATAAATATGCAAGAGCATGTGCCCTGGAGCACTTGGACTCGGATTGTATTTCATGCATAAATGTGCCACATAGCTCTATATCTGACAAAAGAAATGTTTTAAGACCACATAGGTAAAATAACTGTGAGTACAAACCTTGATCCCTCGAATGTGTGCTACAGCCTCAGTGTTAGGTCTCTCAGCAGTCTTATCCAGAAGGTATTCAATGACGGCATCTTTGTTAAACAGCCTGAAACACAACATGAACCAGAATTTCAGAATAGAACTAGATTATTATAAAAAAAAAAAAAAAAAAAAAGTTGAACAGGCTTTTAGTGTGAACTCTGTCACTCCATATAACCATCCTGTCTTTACAGTTGTATTTGAACAACTGATTTGGACTAAATGGCTTTTAAATACAAGACTTACCTTCCCAGGTCACAGGCGACGATGGGCCGTCTGAGTTTCTCTTGGCTCAAGGCGCAGTACTTCCACTTCGCAGCCAGTTCAGCACTTTTATCAACCTGGACAATAAAGAAAGACAGGTAACAACGGGTAAAACGTATATAAATAACACAATCTCTCTTTTAAAAATGTTCAAGACATATAAAGTCAAAAGATAGCAATGCTCTTGTTTTTAGCCTTGTTAGCGCTAGCTTTCGACGACACGGATGAATTTGAAAATTAAACATGAAAAAAAAATAACTGCAACGCACCTTCTCGACTTTTTTGGGGCCCTTCACCAACTCGTGTCTTTTGGGAATAGTCCCACCATCACATCCCATCTTGAAAGGTGATTTATAGAGCTGAAATAAAACAGGTAGTTTACGCGGACGAAGCTACTCGCAGGCAGGAAGTTCCCAGGTTGTGAACAAACAACGAGAGATCTGCAAAGCTCGCGGGATGTGGGACGAATTTGACGTCGCCCTCTCGTGGCTGAACGAAAGAATACATCAAACGCTTAAATGTGTATTTTGTAGCTTCGGCCGCAGCGTGGAAGCATCAGCCCAAATATCAGTTTCATTGTCTCACTTGAGCAAGCTGCCAAAGGAATGGAAAGAAAGTTTTATGATAAAATGATTAAAAAAGGATGTGAAAAGATGGGCAAGACAGCTTCCTTGCTAAAGAACTAATAATTATTTACATTTTTGTTTTTAGTTTTTTTTTTCTTACTTTTGGACTACTGTAAAAAAAACACAAAAAAAAACATATAGTTACATAACTGACAGGCATATAAATGCAAAGTAAGTGGAGAATAAAGCAAAAAGACTAAATAGAGGAGCAAAAGAAAACATTTTGGTATTGTATTCCAAAATCATGCAATAAACACAAGCCCCCTTTCAAAAACAAATCTAAGGAGTATAATCATGATCGCAAAAAAATTTTTCAATGAAAAGTTGCAGCAACAAAAACAAAAACTAATTTAGCAAAACCTATAGCGCTTCACACGACTGCAGTCATGCATGTAAAACAACTTCACACAGATTACTTCACTCTTTTGCTGCCCATCCATTTTCAGTCAGCCATTAAACTCAGAACTAGTAAGTGACATTAGTCTGGCTTTCAGGCCTGTTGTCAGAGTGGTCTAAAGATGAAAGTTTCCTTGGAAGATGGTTCAATGAGTGCTAATGAGATCTGTTTCCTGTGCCTTGCAGGCTGCAGATTAGTTTACTATCGATGGCGCTGTCCATGAGCGACCATTAGTTTGGGGAATACCTCAGTGGAGACATCTCTGGCAGCATGACTGATAATCTGTGTGAGAAAGAGGGCTGAATAAAAACACAACATTGGACTTAATTTTGGCTGAGAAAAAAAATATTTTAACCGCTTTATACTCACCACACACAGGCAGCCGCATGCGGTTAAAAAAAATGGATCAAATGGATCAAAATGATCAAATATAAACATAAAAACATTTCTCCATTTTGCCTGTTGGTTCGATTGGTTCTTCCTGTAATTTATAAATTGTGTTATGTGTCTTATTGAATTTCCCCCCTTTCTCACACACAGCTAAATGTTTAGTATAGATTTTCATTAGAGGCAAAGGAGTGAAAGCTCTGTTAGCAAACTATCTTTGAGAGAGTACAGCGCCCCAAGCTGATAGTGCAAACCAACACCTCAGGAACACACAATGCACAATGGCCACAAGACAAAAGAAGAGTAGAACAATGATCCTCTCACCCTGTCTTGCAAGTTTTCAGAAGCCAGACAGAGTTGTTTTCCGTCCTGCCTTGTGTCTGATGCACCTACCTGTAAAAACGTACCACACAGATCTCATTAGTTGAAGGGACTTCAGTGGAAAATTATATAATGTTATATTTTGTTCCTTTTTTTACATTTTCATTCATCAAATCAACACAAACTTTGATTTCATAATCGTTCAAAATATTTTTTCTGCAAATATCCACAACCACAATTTTCTGGAATTATCCTATTGTGGTGAGCAAAAAGTAATTTAAAAATGCCCAGGTTGATACTTTGAGCTGCATGCCTAACCAGCTATTACAGCTTCAGTGTAACAGAGAGGCATGTGTTGTCACAGCTGAATCATCACCATGAAATAGCAACAAAATGAAAACCTGATTCTTATCTAAAAATTTTGAGGTTATTGTACATTGTGATCTAATTAATATACTTCAATACTTAAAAATGAGGCAATTTGTAGTTCATTAAACTTTTATCAGATGAGCTTCAAATCATGAAAAAATTGCATGATATTATTACCATTTGAAGTGACGGCGATTCAAAGCCTCGATAAGGCTGTTGTATGCGGCATCCTCACTGTAATGATCTCATCTTCTGTACTCTGTAAGAGTTGAATCTGAAGAACTTGCACAGCTGAAATGCAGCTTCCTCTTCCCCAAATCTCCCTCTGATTGACCTTCCTACCACACATATCTCAGTGGTGCTACCCAGCACGGCTGACCCAAAGAAAACCCCAACCAACGAGCGTCCATCCAACCTCATGTTTATACTTCCATGATGAGTCCAACTCGCCCAATCAGACTTCCAATGAGTGGCCTTGAACTGAAACTGTATACATCTTAACCATCCCAGCCATCCAGAGCGGCCAGTGGAGACTAAGGCTGCATTAATTGCATAGGCCAACCCTGGTTTTGCACCGAGTCCAATGCATTTAGCGTTTCTAATTGGGGAGGAATTGCTGTGTTTACACTGGCGCTAGTTGATAGATCTAGACCCTTAGCCCTGCAGCCAAGCGAACTAAAGCTCTCTGAAGGAGAAGAGCCAAACTGCCTAGTCCCTGAAATCTCTCTGGATGGAGCTGGAAGAAAATTATTTGGAACAGAGCAGAGGGCTATTTACTCAGATTTATCACGGGGGATGATTAGGGGGTAAACCTTTTTGTGGCAGATTTGACCTTAGACCAATAGTGGGCAAGGGCATGAATTGGATTATTTGTAGTAACAACGGAAATACCATCCTGTGGTTTTTTGAATATCTATTTA
Organism: Embiotoca jacksoni; assembly: GCF_022577435.1. Classification (NCBI taxonomy): domain Eukaryota; kingdom Metazoa; phylum Chordata; class Actinopteri; family Embiotocidae; genus Embiotoca; species Embiotoca jacksoni. The sequence goes on from NW_027185229.1 coordinate 22,382,971, forward strand.
TTTATCACATAATCTATAAAACGTAAAAACCCAGTTACAGCTAACCATCACAACTTTCCAGTGCCCAAGGCAAACTCCTCAGATTGCTTGTTTTGTCTGTCCAGTAGTCCAAAACTAAATTAATTAATTTACAGTTTATAAAACAAGCAGTGGAAGCTCAAATTTGAGACGGGAAGCAGAAGAATTTGTTTCTTGATAGATGAGTTAAACTATTATTCAGTTATCAAACTTGAATTTTAATAGTTACTTTTTTTTGTTTCAGAATAATTTTGGCCCCCGTTGCATGCACTCTTATTTTCTCAATAGCATTAATTTATTACAGTATTTTGTTGCTTAAATTCTCAAACCTCAAGACACAAAGTTCTATGATCCATAGAAGAATAATATAATACAAAGGCTGTTGTGATTTTCCTGTAACAGCTACAGTGGATGAAGTGACACCCTACCAAGTGCAAGAAGTCTGATGCACGTCAAGAATTTAACGGCAAATTCGACCTTCACCGCAACATTTCCTCTCTTTAAAAAGCCTGCTATATGAAAGAATATTTTATTTGTGATTTTAAGTCAAATAGGGAATGCTGCTGCACTCAGTCAACTCTAACACCACGCTTCGAGCCATGTGCAAGTTCATGTACCTAACATATAATGAGAAATCCAAAACCCTGGAAAAAGCGCACCACATCCAACATGAAGACTGAAACGGGTTACCACACACACCAGTTGACCACAATTATTTTCTCATTCCTTTCTCTGTTTATGTTGAAACGCACATTGCTAAAATTATGTCAGTTGGAAACGTTTCCCATAACTAATTTTTCTATTCTCCTGGTCTGAGACGTACTAGTGTTATTAACACACTTGAGTTTTTGCTTCATACTGATACTGATTTCTGATACCTTGTACTATGTATTACCCCATGTAGTCTGGCATGAAGTCCTGAACAGGGAGTTTGAGCAGGAGTTTTGTTTTTAATGTCATTGTTTATATAATCAGAATAAAATGCCAAATTAAAGGGATTATTATTTTTAGGGGATTCCAATTGGATTTGGAAACACTGCAGATGAGTCAGCAGTGAGAAAATCAGGTTTTGTCTGCATGGCTCCACTTCCAGGGAATGAGTGATGAAGAAAAACATGCTGAATGCTGCCATGATTCCTCCAGCAGATGATTGCGGACCATTTTTCCTTGTTGCACCAGCCTACTTTGTGACAGTTTTAATCCACTGGCTGCACTGAAGTGTACAGCTCAACATTTTATTTACCACAAACGTCATGAAGAACTGGGACCTTTGAGAGCCTAGCCGAGCTGAGACGCAGACCCATGCACCAGCGCACGCCCGCAGTCCACCTGGACGAGTTTTTTTACCAGCAGCCAGCCAGTTTATGATTATCTTTTCCACTGTGGCGAACCAGACCGAACACCCGCAGACACACACCCACGAACAGATAAATGGATACATGCACGCATACGCAGCTCAGATACATGCATTCACAGCCTGTACAAACAGACAAACCATATGACACACGCACATGCACATGGTCCAGTGTCCCTCCTTAATGGCTGTGACCGGGTAAGGAAAGTCTCCATATATCAGTGGAGGATATATGAATGGAACAATTGCTTTTGCGCTGGCAGCACAGACTCAGTCACAACCCATTACCCTGACGGGGTACCAGAAGGGTTCTGACAGCACCCTGGCTGTGATTGGTGTGGCCTGGGGTGATGGGGACATACCTGCGGCCGCCGTGTGTACTCTGCGGGCACGTGGTGAAGACTAAGCACACGTAGCAGCTGAGGCCTGGCAGCGCCGGTAGCGAAGGGTCTGGGTGTCCACGCCAGCCGCCGCCTCACCGTACACGTCTTCAACAATAACAAAAATCACTCTCACTTCTTTCTTCTTCTTTTTTTTATTTTTTTTTTTAAATATTTTTTTTATTTGTTTTACAATGTTTTTTTTTACTCTCACTTTCACCGTCTCATGCCCCCCCCTCTCACTTTCTCCTGCCCACACACACTCACATTACAGTCATGAGGGGAAACAGTGGGTGATTCTGAGTACCTCTGTGCCATGATGAGCTCAGTGCTAACTTTGGATGCTAACCAAAACTCCATTCGGAGTGTAGTTATTATTTTGAGTTTATTAACCAGATTTTGTGGTTTAAATTCATAGAACTCTTCATTTTTAAAGGAATACTCTTGACAGTTTGGAAAAATACCCTTATTTGCTTTGTTGCCAAGCGTTAGATGAGAATAATTGTACACTACCACTCTGATGTTGGTCCAGTATATACAGTATACTCTGGGGAGATACAGCAGCCAGTTAGTTTAGCATAAAAACGTGAAAACAGAGCAAACAACCAGTCTGGCTCTGTCGAACAGATTTAAAACTAACTGAATCCCTTGTTATATGTCGTTCATTTAATTAGTAGGCTACAACCAAAGTCAAGTGACCATATATATATATATGCTTCAAGTGAAGAAAGTAATGCCTCTTCTCTCCCTATTCACATGTCGACATGTGTATCAGCATGTGTATCAGCAAATATTATTACATTCTAGAAGATATCACAAGATATTGGTGATGTTCACAAAATAAATGTATCTAATCAAGGAGACAACCACTTTAATTATTAGTGTATGATGCTCGAAGGCTTTTCATTTCAAACAGTCGGTAATATTTTGAAATTGATACAGGAAGTTGCAGAATCAAGCAATAAGAAACAGTAGACAGTTAGGTTGTATTATCTGATTGAAAGTTTGATTGTAGCATAAATTCAGCAAGCGGCAAAAACAAACTTTGTTACTTATAATAAATAAGATGTTCACATACTTACAGTATGCTCTTTGGTTAAAGTGGATTGTAGCCACAGGTGTTTATGCCACGGCTGACGTTACATCAACAGGCTCTTTGCTGCAAGCAGTGGTGCTAACGCATGCTTGCTGCTCCTGTCCTGCATTTAGTAGCGTACTAGTTGGAGAGGATTTGACTTTTAGAGCTCTGTTGTGCCATCCTCTCTGTTCATGTTGTCTTTGTGTCCTTATTGCCATCTTTATTTTAAGGCGAGTGTGACGTTACTCGGACTAGCCGCCAACAGAGATAAGCAGGCTGGTAGAATCAGGTTAGCGTGGTTTATAGAGGGGCCATTATGTAATTGATCAGATAACCTGATATGGAGAGGGCAGAAAAGATACTCTAAAAAGTCAAATGTGGAAGTGCTCACCAGTGAATAGTGGCCCCACTGACCGTGGTTTTAGGCAAGCTTTTGTGTTTTGGACCTGAATTTGAGGAAGTGGTTGTTTCTGGCCAAGAAATAGGCACATAATCTTCATGAAATAACAATTTGTCATTTTTACACTTCAGTTTACAGATTAAACAAATAAGGATTTTGTTTGTTTGCAGCTAGCATTTTTACTTCCTCTCCAGTCTTTTTGTTAAAATGAACTAATCTCCAGCAGGAAAGCGAATCAGCAATTTTGCCAAAATGTCTAGTTTTTTTGTTGTTTTTTTTCCTTATCAGATTGTTGTGTATGTTGCTCTGATACATTTGCATTTGTGTCTGGTGTTCTTATGCACTAAAAATTTGTCATTTTTGACATTTCCTTGTGTCTAGTTAAGGACAACAAACATTTCTTCAGTGATATGCTGAAAATGAGCCGTCTGCAGAGTTTTTACTCGGCCCCTTCCTAGATGTCTCCCTGAGGGGTCTTTGGACGAACACATGTTTTTAATAAGGGTCTTTGCGTCTGGCCTTGCATAAATGTTTTGCAGCGTTCCTTCTGTGAACTGGGGCCTGTCTTTACAGTGGAGGCTAATCAGCTGTAAATTCTGTTTTAAAAAGGAAAAGGAGGGCATGGAAGGAGTTAATCTCCAAGGCCCATTGCACTCTCTGTCTCACCCTTTATTCTCTCTCTCGCTCCACGTCTATAAGTCTGTCTCTTGTGCATGTGCATACTCCATAGCACATACACTCTCTCTCTCGAAAGTGAAAGGAGCAGATGATGACAAAAAGAAAAGAGAGAGAAGAAAAGCTCAAGGCTTTGACAAATGATCTAATAAACGAGTCGGGAGATTACAGGCTAGGTGCCCACAGGGAGAGGAAGTGGGGCAGTAAATATTTTTTAAAAGCTGTCAATAAATTTGCAGTGTTGAGTTGAGAGAAGTATCCACAGCCAGAGCCAATTGGATATTGGGCTCCTGTGCTGGATTGGTGATTGTTTCTGAGAGTTATGGTTAATAGCGTTTTTGCTGACAGTAATTTAATTGCCAGAATATTGTTTAAAAGGAATTGCTGGTACTTTATATGAGACAGAAGTGTGCAACATTTACACAAAAATCAAAATCACCTTGTTTAACTTGTTTTACAAGTAAGCCACAACTACAAAGACAATGTTGCCATACTGTTAACATACTGACAGATGTGCAGCGGAAATTAATAACTATGTAATTTTTGAAAAGAAAAATCTGCAGTGAAAATGTATCAATATGCTGCTGTTCTTGTGTGTTTGCTTTGGAGAAAAATAATGCTTCTTATACTGCCTTATACTTACACATAGCATTTCTAATGTAATTCTACTGAATACTAGAGTACAAAATGTACTGATTTATTCTATTCATGAATTCTACAGCTACTCTATTGGAAAAAAGAACACAGAAATATTTGGGATGGGTGTTAAAAATGTATAATGCCTATTGTTCAGTTTCTTTCTTTAGGTAGTTAACAAGTGATAAAGAAACATGGAACAGACAGACTATCATTACCAGCTCTGCCTCCGCAGTTGGAAGGAATCCATCAGATTTCTATAAAGTTCACAGACACCAGTCTCACTTTCCCACACCTTTCAACCACGCTTGTTACTCAGTAGCCTAATTAAAGCTGATTTAAGGGTTCACCTGCATGCCTATTGGCAAATGTTCCCCACAGGGCGGTGCTTCTATTTGATTGATGGGTTGATGAGATAATGACACACAGCCACAGGTCTCACCCGCAGTTGTCTATTTTAGCACTCCAACATTGTCTTATTATGTGGATGAGTTTGATCTTCCATAGAAACTAGGTAAAAGTACCTGACAGTGAGGTTTCAGGAAAGAAGGATGCGGTTGTAAAAATAAATTGACATTGTCTTGTCATTTCAAGTTCAAGACTGTTCTTGTTCTGCTAATATTGTTACCTTTTGACCTACACTATTATAGTTATCAGTGTTATTACCCCTGACAGGTCTAATTTGCCTCTATTAGCATATTGAAAGTCAGCTTTTCCGTACGTGCATTGTGTATAAGTGTTGCATTTACAAACAGATTCAAATCCCCAAAGACCCAAAACTATGTTAAAAGGTCCCCTAATGTGTGCAGACATTGTTCTGACTTGTGGATGGAGTGTAATACATCTCAGTAAGTAATACAGCTGAGTGAAAATTTAAATAATAACTTTACTAAATGTTGAATCTACCTCCACCTATACTGTTTTTCTCGTGTTAATCACAACTATAGGAAATTGAAATTTTCAGACCTCCTAGTCATCAGACATAACAACACTAATTTAATTCCTCACTACTGCCTTTCCCACCAGTGTGTTCACTTGGCAAGATAATTAGTGGTCAAACTGTAAAAATAAAAACTTTCTCTGTTTTTTTAGTTGGCTATGATGTGAAATATTTTTAAGCCCTAGAAATCATATAGAAATATTATCTTTTTAACAGCATCACATGGTATCTGAATACGTGCACTCTCTCTCTCTCTCTCTCTCTCTCTCTCTCTCTCTCTCTCTCTCTCGCACACCCACACCCACACACACACACACACACCCACCCACACACACACACACACACACACACACACACACACACACACACACACACACACACAACCATGCTGCGCAGGCTCACATACAGACCGCAAACACACCAGAAGGCCTTGCAGATATGGGGAGTTGTGTCAGGCTATTGATACTTTCTTTAACACCTTCCTCCTCATTCTTGGAACAGATCCTCTTGAGTTTCTGTTTGGTAAGCAGAGGGAACATCCTCCGGTCGCTGCTGTTCTCCACTTCCCAGCTGGTTTCCCGTCCCGTGGATTATGTTTCACTGATCTTCTGACACATTGCGCTGCTGCTGCCAAGGTGTGGTGGCCAGAGGTTCAAGACCTCTAAACCAATTAAACACAACACAGATGAAACTTGATGAGGTGTTAAGGTTCTTACAACAGGGTGTATTTTAGAAATACATTAAAATAACTATGATATTGTTATAAATAATATGCAATTCATTTAATACTATGAACCAAGTAATTGGAAAGACTATTATTAATACTAAATATATCAATTTTATTTCTGTTAATTTTATTTATTTTCATATTTAGTAAACATTATAAAGTAAAGGTAGCCTACAGTCTCCTGTGAATAAACACAATGGTAATCTCAGGTATTTAGGAATAAGCTGTTTTATACATCTAATAAGTAATATAATACAAATGATCAAATATGATGAAAATGGTCTGGATCATTAGTGCTCACTTAAGTACATTTTTACAACCATAACACTGTAAAATGTGCCACTTTACTTTATGTTTTGAGTGATTTTAATATTTTTCTCCAATACAACAATAATTTTGAACATAATCTTCAGCATGTATTTGAAATACTGACACATTGAATTTTACAATATTTTTCTCCATATACAAAAAGCATTTTGAAAGGGACGGAAGTCTTACCTGGTTGCCCTTAAGACAGCACCGGCTAATAAACGCCACTCTTAATCATTCTTCACTCCTTTACACACTTTTGAGTTTCACTTTGCCTAACAGTGCTTGAGACCAAGGGCCAAACCCCTTTGACATTTATACAGCTGCCCTTGAAGCAGAAGCAGCAGCTACCAAACAGACTTCACTTCCAATCATCATCACAACCTCAAAGCCTTCTGAAAACAAGCAGCCTATTCCACGTCTCCAGTTTCTCTTCAAATCCCCTTCAGTCTCAAAAGTATTCCCTCGGATTCCCGTTCACTGTGACCTGCAGGGTCTTCTTCTTCTGCAGGAATGCATGTGACCCTGACGATAATTGAAAATCAGAAGAATAAAAATCACTGCATGATGTTATTTTTCAAGCCATTATCTTTTTTTGATGGGCAATTGACTTTGGGAACGAGAGTTTGTGGAGGGAGGGCGGTGGAGGAGTTCGGATGTGCTTGCCAGTAAGAGCTCCAGGGCCTCCTGTCCTGTTCTGCTGTGATGCCTGCGTGCTGAGTTTGGCTTGGCTCGAGTCTCTGCACTTGATGGTTTATTCATATTCAGCGGTGCAGGACACTGTGCCATGAGGTTGCTCTCACACTCAATATGTCTGCAAAGAAGTGACAGAGAAGAAGACTGAATCTCAGTTTTTGCTGTATGGGTGTTAGACATGTTTTCGCTCTCGTCTGAAGATCTGAACAATGATCGTTTTCTAAGTCAGCCAATACCACGGCTCTTCGCTGTTTAAGTCTAGTAATACCGACATTTTACAGCCGCTAAACAACTACATTTTGTCCAATGTAGTCTAGTCTTGTCTGTTCAAGTCTGTTCTGTACTCTTCTTGTTTTTTCCTCTGTTTATTTTTTCTCTTCAATTCCATCTTCTTTATTCTTCTATGTCATCTAATTCAGCATCAAACCCACGAATTCCTGCGGCTTTTTGAGCCTCTAACAGACCAGGAAAAAATTGCTTGAAAATATGGCTCATGTTCACCTCACTTCAAAGAACATTAGAAGCAACACTGAAGAAAAGTTTGGCATTCAAGGAGAAATTTATTCTTTGTATATATTGCAACCTCCCATGCAGTCATCACTCATTCCCACAAATACATGCTTTATTGTACATGCAAACTGCACATAAATATACAAACAGGTAAACACCAGAACTTCTAAAAAGCCAAATCTCTGATCATTCATTGTCTCCATGCCTCATATTCATCAATTAACTATCCACTTGCTATTCAAAAACAAACAACATCAACTTCCCCTGAAAGGTCCAGTCAAAACAAGCAGCAAAGCCTGGCTTTTCCACACTGCCCCGCTTAATCAAAGCCAGATGTCTCCTCAAAACCTTTTTCTCCCCTCTACTCACTACACCCCTTTCTCCAATCTCTCATTCCCCTTCTCTTCCCCCCACATTCCCTTTCCTGTCAGAGATTGTGTAGACGGCTGGTCCTCGGCATTCATGATTTGGCACTCTTGTCGGCTCTCTGTCTTTCTGTCTTTTTTCCCTCCGTCTGAAGCGTTCCCTTCCCTTCCCTTTTTTCTGTCTCTAGAATCAGCATCTTGTCAAGCAGGCATGGACCTACGATGAACCTCCACAGCGTTCACAATCATTCAAGGTGAAGAATTAGACCCACATGGCAGATGTCGCCAAAGAAGTGCCTCTTGCAGAATAACTTCCAGTTGATCTGCCTGCCCATTTGATGTCATGGCGATTTTGAAATACATGCCACAGCCTGCCGATCTAAGTAAGAGCTCTAGACTTGTCTCTGTTTACTTAAGCACGAGCCGTGTCCTCTTTGAAGAGAGCAATCTTCTGGCTGTCAACACACCATTCTGAGTTTGTCGAGGCCGGAGCCAGGCACAGAGTGAACGCTAATTTACTTTTCCACCTCAGTGCCGAGAGAAAACACCCTTTCCCGGAGATGCTAAACAATACGGGCAGTTCTGTTCTGCTAACTGCTCTTTAGGGGGGAAACCTCTGGAGCTCGTCTTCCTACTACCACTGCTTTCAGCTGGCTATCTCGCTCAGCCTCTTTAATCTGAGAAGCAAATAGCCCCCAGTGTTGTCCTTAGAGCCCAGGCACAACTCCGGACAGCTCAATGGGTCCTTGGAGAGAAGCAACAAAAGCACAAGTCGCTGTGTTTGAAGTATACCTCGTGATTGGCACTAATTTATTGGCTCTTTACTTCCTTTGTACTTTTGTATTACTTTATGTTGTAATGCCTTATGGAATTAGCTGTGATTTATTCTACGCAGGGAAAACAGGAACTGCTTTCTCAAAAGAGTCAAATGTGTTGGTCTTAGTTTCACTTTTCAGAATCATGCATTATGGAAACCAATGATTTGTATACAGTAGCACAGCAGTTAGGATCTTAATAAAAAAAACAAAAACATACAAGGATTCTGGGCAGTTTGCTGAAACTCTACTGTTATAAAGCTTTGCACACCTATTACTTAAAGTTTGCAAAGCATTAGGTGTATTAGAAATACATACATTTAACATATATTAATATATTTTTGGTAGCATTGTCAGAGCAATTGCCAGAAATTCTCACATCAGTTTTGATTGTTATAATCCTTAAACATTTACAAAATCAAAAAACATCACCAATTGGTATATTTCTTTTATAGGAGGTAAAATGTGATTTTATTAATTTATATCTGCTTTATGCTACACCATTCTCAGTCCTGGTTATTATCGGGGTGGACTGCATGCCTGACTTGTGAATGCTGCTCTGCTTCCTCAGTCGGATGGAGGGGATGGAGGAAGGGGCAGCGGATTCTTGAAGGGGACACTTGTGGGAAGGAAAAGGGTCTCATTGCGAGAGATCAACTTGTGTAAACATTCAGGTTAATGAAGCTCAGTGGGCCTAATCCTCAGCCCTTTTTCTCACTCTCCCTCACCCCGGCCTCAAACTCTATCACCCCTCCCCAGGACACCCCCCCACCACCACCACCCACCCCCATTTTCCACTATAATCCATTGCAGGAGCAGGCACTGTCAATCAAAAGGACCTCAGGGGGGAAAAAAAGGCAGGGGAAGTCGTGTGCATGCTCTTGTGTGTGTGTGTGGCGTTTATGTTTGTATTCAGTTTGTGTTTGCATGTGTTACCATTTGGGAGTGGATATGTGCTTACATACACAAACCACAGACGTCATGTACCAATGCCGCATGTGGGTGCTTTAAGGTGGTGGTTTGTAGTGGTAGTGGTGGTGGTGGGAGGGTGAGGGGGATTTCCAGCGAGGGTGCCGTGCTACTTCAAACCATATGAATGGAAATGGTGGAAGCTCTGGGTTCAGACTTGGATTTGGGGGTAATCAGCAACACACGAACCGTGTATGAGGAAGGGGAAAAAGGGATGAAAGAGGGGAAGTATTGAAAGGCAGGTTTCTCGTCTAAGATCTCCAAACTCTGACATCACACATTGTGGTTGGGCGAACACAGAGCACGAGGATATTTTTTTTTAGACCCTGAATATCACATGAACATAATATATTGAGCTTGTGAAGAAATAAGGTAATTTTACCTTAATTAGCTGTAAAGCACTGTCAAACCTTAGAGGTCACATCTCATCCTGTCTGGTGCTGAAGGGAAATGGTGTTTGTTAGAGGCTGATAAAAAAAAAAAAAAAATAGATTAATAAGTACTGATATAAGATAGTTTTTCATACAATCCTAAAAAAAACACATGACTCACAACATAAAGTTGACCCTCCGTTCCAAGGCTGTGTTTTTAGTTAATATGAGATTCTGAATGAGGTTTGTATTCCTCTGGATTCACTTCGGCTCTTTATACGAGGCTCTACTTGGAATTTGCTCCACTGTAAGCGGTCATGTACCTGAGGCACTGGAGCTGCCCTGAGGACCAGTAAACAGCATTAACTAACTAACACCACCGCCCCCCACTGGGTGGCTACAAAGCAGCTGGCTGGTGGCCACTACTTTATGAAACAGATATCAGAGAACAATGCATGTGTGTGGGTGCAGGTTTAGATACTGTGTGTGTGTGTGTGTGTGTGTGTGTGTGTGTGTGTGTTGGTGGATCCAGTTTTCTCTCCCTTGCCAACTCGCGCTATTGTCTTCACAACAACAATCCTACAGACTTTTACTGGATAATTAAAGATTCACTCTCAGCTTATTGTTCAGCTCAAGTTATTTAAATTCAGATCAATTCTATTTTATTTATACAGCGCCAAATCACAAGTCATCTCCAGGCACTTTATATGTAAGGTCAAGATCTTACAATATTATAGAAAGAAACACAACCAGAATTTCTTTCCGTTGTTATCTTTGTTTGAAAATGTTTGCAAAAAATGTTAGTTTCATTTCTTAAAACCTTGATTTCTGCTCTAAACTTTAATGCTCTCTGAATATAAGTCTGAATGTTCTGGGTCACTCTCTAGCAATGTAACAAGTAGCTATGAGCTGACATTACATCCGTATAGTATAGTTTTGTTGGTGACTAAATCCGTTGGGAAACAATACTGGTTTTGTCTGTAAAACAAGGGATTAAACAGGCAGACAAAACGTTTTACAGTTTTAGGTTGTGTAGGGTGCAAGGGGTCATTTTGAGAGACCATACATGGCATGACTAATCATAGCAGTATTAGCTTACTGGTCATATTTGGTCCTTGTTTTCTCACAGTTCTCATTTTTCTGCCATCTTTACGGATTTCCCTTTTGCCTCCACCAAAGGTTTGGCTGCTGTTTTATGATAGTGTAGGTATTTGTGATGATGATGATTTATGCTCTAATACGCTTCTCTCTCTCATTCATTTCTACTCCCTGGGTTCCCATAAATCAGTGCAATATGGAGCCAAGCCTGACTCCTCATGGGATGTTCAAGGGCTAAAAAACAAGGGGGCATGACAGACAAATCAAACAATACCGGCCTATTATAATCATCTCGTCATTTCCTTTTACATTCAGTTCAATGACAATCGGCAATGATCTGTTTTGTGCTCCTCTCTTAACTCATGATAAAACAATAAATTAATAAGAAACCTGCAAAAATGTATTGCCTCTCTCCAACAATTTATTGGCAAAGCTATTGTTGACGTTTATGCAGTGAGGTTTGGTGGAATAAAATGAGCCGCGTTAACGCCACACAGACCATTATGGCTGAGCTGTCTGAGCGCTTCTGTCAGAGGTCTGTTCACTGTGGCCAGATGGCAGAGACAGCAATGAGGGGGGAGAAACAGATGACAGAAAAGGCAAAAAAAAAAAAAAAAAAAGTGAGGCAGGAGAAGGACAAGATGACAAACTGGGTGGTTTGGGGTTTCCCTGGCATTCTGCATTGAGCTTGGAAACCAAACCACACACACACACACACACACACACACACACACACACACACACACACACACACACACACACACACACACACACACACACACACACACACACACACACACACTCAAATATACCCACACATAAAGTATTCAAACTCTGACTCCAACTGCTGGCTTAGCTCCAACATTAACATGGTACCCTTCCATTGCCACGTGTGGCACTGTGGAGTAAGACTGGGTCATCCTGCCAACTTTCTTCTTCTGTGGTAAAGCTGGTGTATGGAACCAATAGCATCCCACTGTCCCTGCCAACCCCTCACCTTTTTTCTTCTTCTGTGATGGTGGGGCTGGCTCTGTGTGATGACAGGGGCAGTCGGGGATACAGTAAGGGGCCCCTCAATTGACTGCATTGTCTCATCAGGGTCCTTTTATTAGGAACTCAGCAGGCTTATTATTTTTATTATTAACTGCCTGTGTTTTCATCCTCAGGATGCCAGGCTTCAGTGCACACAGCTGTTTCTCCTCAACCTCTATGTTTTCTTAACTTAAGAGGTGCTTTTGCAAAATGCCGGTCAGATATTTTTCTTCAGCATCCCCCCACTCCACGCCTATCTTTTCACTGGTGTGGCGGCCCCTCCTCCCTCTGTTCCTTGGGCAGGATTAGGCCAAGTTGAACAGCCATGTCTTCAGGCTGGAGTGACAGGCTAGTAAAATTATGTTGAGTACAGCGAGCCAGATAATCATTAAAGTATGAAATAATAAATCCAAGTTAGCCTGGTTTGTCTCAAACACGGTATGTCAGTGTGCTTGAACATTCAAAGTGACAGTAAGAAAACAAAGCCTACCTTTCTCAGCAGTGTATTAGTGGAAGTCTTTGGTGTGAATTCTTTGTAGAATAAAAAATTATGTAATAATGGTAAAGAATATTTGAAACAAATACACTTCCTCGATCTCTAAATAATAAAATTATACTGAAAGAGATTTATATGGTATATACATATTTTATCCATCATTCATCACAGCCTCCACTTCGTTTAGGAGATGGTCATAAAGTGAACGTGGAGACATCAGGCTGCTAGCTAACAACCTGAAAGTCTGATCAATAGCACAGCTCAGGTTTCCCATCTACATCACAGAGAGAAAGTGAAGCAGCAGCTGTTTAGAGCCTCAATCTTGATATGAAATGCAAAGCTCACAGAGAGTAGAGAAACATTCCTCATTGAGGTTCAACATATGGACACTTTGTTCATGTAAAGGAGGACGATTCAGCTCAAACGACAATTTTCCATTCATGTGAATATCTGTTAAAAGAGGTATTTTCTATATTGCTGGGTTCTGTTGTAATGATTTTACTCTAAAGGCCTTGAGGTGCATTTTACTGGGATTGTACGCTATATAAATAAATGTTTTTTTTGTGACAAGGAGAAAATACAGAATATTTTCAGATTTGTCCTAAAAAGAGTCGGAACAGCACATATTGAAAGACAAAATAACTCTTTCTTTTGACAAACCTCAAGAGATCTATTTTATCATGCACATTTTGCAAAAATAAATTGTATTTCAGCATAAATTCTTCTGTATTTTATTTTGCAAAAATCATAGGAGGGGTATTTATGATTCAAGCTGATGTCACATTTAATTTTGTGGAAACAGATTGTATTTGTTAAGTATAGCTGTGTAGACTAAGCCACACCCTAATGCTCCATCTGTCACAAATTCATTACAAACCTTAAAGAATAAGAGACTTGATCCCGTGTTCATGAGCTCCCTAACACCAGCTGAAGACCATGATAAAGACAGAGACAACCAGAAACATTTCTCACAAATTCAACCCATACAGCAGAGCCCAAGCTGCGTTCAGAAGCAGAAAACATGATTCACACATTGAGACATGCAGACAGTCCTGCAGCCGTCAGCTTTTATGGATCCCAAAAGTCCCATTATCACAAACCTCTAGCCTGAAACAAGCACATATTCTCCAAAGCTTTGTCACCCGGCCCAGCGAGTCAGCCTTCATATTCCACTGTGCTTACGTTGCTCCCAAAACAGTTTAGACCCATCAAAATCAAAACTTTTGATTTCACCACCATTTCGGTCTAAGAGAAACGGATCAGTACTAACTTTGACTCATGCTAAATCACAAGTGAAAACAGAGGATGAAAACTGTGTCTGGATATGGGAGATGAAAGGGAGATAAGAAAAGAAGGACTGGAGCAGTGCAGCTAATTGACAGCTTGAGTAGATAATCTGTTGGGAATGTGTTCAAGATCCATTGATAAATATGATTCAGGTTGCTGCGTCATCAGCTAAAATTCAGCTGTCTAAACCTACTTCAAGTGTTTAAACATATGCTGCTGAATTTAGATATCCTGTTAGGAATTACAAGACATTGGTCAAAACTGAGCTTTTGTTTGGGCCACCATGTCGTTCAACTTTTCATGCAGGCCTTTGTGTGACAAGGATTTTTTTTGTATTGTTCTTTTTAACTAAATGTATTTGACCAAACTATTGAGTCATTCTTTTCCTCTCCACCACCACAGTTTGATGCTGATAAGACTAGACTTGGTGAAGCCAGAAAAGGGGGATGGTCACAATGTTAAAGAAGCACTCAGCATCCACCAGTCGTGCTCCGAAGACAGTTAGCTGGCTTACCATCCTGGCGGTTTATCAATAAAGTGATTACCCTAATAGAAAGAACAGTACCTTTTAAAAGCCTTGTGAGATAATTAAATCAGCCAATAGAAAATCTGTTCCTGATCAGAGGTGTGAATTATTGATGAGCCAGTGGAATCTATGGAAGGACTCAGGGGTTATTAATAATTAATGCTCTCCATCTGGGTTAATGTGTGCGTCTGCGCTTTTATGAGATCAGTCATTTTGTTAACATGAGAAGAATCCCACCATCCATCACAACGGATCCATCATGCTATTGGGCCTTCGGTAGTCGAGCGGCCGCAATGAAAAGCAAAGTGTGGCAACCGTGACTATAAATGCTTGTCTGACTTTGATTGCTTGAATATTTTCCCTCAGTTGTGTGCAGAGTTATTAAAACCAAGCCTTGCGTCCTTCAGTACCCGGTCTGAGTAATAACAGGGTAACGCAGTAAGTCAAACAGTCTTGTTCTAATTAGGTGTGGTTGTGTGCGGCGTTCCAGGGCCTGTCGACTGCTCACAGACATGACCATAAACACATTGGCCTCAGCGCTCTGTGGATTCACAGCACAGTCCACAGAACATACATGGAGCCAATTAGGCCTCTCCTCTCGTGTTTTCTCTCTGAGGCAAAAACAGACAAAACACAAAAATCCCACGAGAATGTTGGCACACAAACAAAAGAGAGAGAGACAGTGCACAGGGAGGAGGAACAGAGTAACAGCAGGAACATGTTTATTGATCGCAGAAGTTCATATTTGTTTTGTCAATGTCGTATCCCTTTTTGTCCAAGTCAACTTCTTGGATTCATTTTGTGTAAACTTCCAATCGTACACCAATCATAGGAACAGTTGTACAAAGAAATATTTTGAAGGAAATCACTTATCTTACCTTTAGGTTGAATAACAGATGGACAAGAAATTCAGGAAAAGACAGTGATTTTATGCAAATGCAGCTCAATTGTTGCCAGTGACTAGTGTCCTTGCACAGTTTCTGGTTTCTCAGAAAAACTAGTCATTAAGGTACTGACAGGAAAAACCATATGCCATTTACAGCAACATCTCTGGTTTTGGTTTTCATGTGGTTTGCAAAATGACAAAATGACACAGTGGGCCAAAGCTTTGAACTGACATGATGACAAACTGGCCTTAGCCAATGTTTGTTTTACAACCATAAAACTTTTAGGGTTTACAGATCAAGTTTTACAAAATAAAAACATCTCAGTAATTTCCATAGCCATTACAGCCATTGGAGCAAAATATAAATTTGATAGTCCGTAAATGATTGATAGAAAGTAAATGATTGTTAGACTAAATGATTGAGGGGGTTAACTTATTTGATAAAAAAAAAAAAAAGGAAGACCTCTCCTTAGACAGTCTGCAAATAACAGCAGTGCAGATTGTTGTATTATGAGAATATTTAAACCTGCAGAGCTGAAATTTTGTTAAACCCTAATTCAAATATTTTACAAGAGAGAAAGTATGCAACATTCGTGTTTACCCTTGGGGTGACGTAAGTGCATCTATCAGTGCTCTCGTGCGCCAGATTTCAGGAACCAGCTAATTAATAAAAAGTTTTTTTTTTGACGTTTCTGGGTCACTGTAAAACAAGGAAAATATCATCTTTCATGTGCTTAAAGATTGAGTGTCGACATTGTTCTTTACCTTGCAAACAGCGCATAGCCCAATAACAATTATAAGTTGCAAGGCAGAGCAAGTGAGCTTGTTATGATAGGCTCCTTGTTATCTAACTGATCAACTAAAGCATGGCACAAAACTACTAATCAGTCACTTCTTTCTTATGTATATGAGGAACTATCTTGGTGACAGTTTTTAAGTAATGGTTAGCTTTTGATTCTTAATTTGATGTTTACTCATTCATTGGTAACTTACTCAGGATTTTGTGTTCCTGAAGTTTCTGAGTGTTAAGTTAGACATCCTCGCTCTCTTTCGGTCTGCTTTCAGCTGGATGTGGGTGGAGTTTTCACACACTTTGCACTGACAAGACAATGTGCACCGAGGTGAGGCTTTGGTGAAAATCCACTGCCTGAAGCCACGAAGTAGAGTGAAGAGGAAATGAGCACATCACATCTTTTTTTTTTCACACCTTTACTCCAACCTGTCTCCACCTCTCCTTGGCCTCACTGCCTTTTACTCGCTCACTCATTCCCCCCAGGCAATGAACTGATAATCCAAAAGGTCACCTGTGGCCTCCTTCTCTCACCACTCCCCTCTATTTCTTCTCTACAATGAGAAAAAAGAGAAAACAAGCCAGAGGGAGTTTCAAACCTGAACACTCAGGCCAGGTAACTCTGGAAGTCAGACAAGTGTCTCTTCTTCTCTTTGCAATTTTCTTCCACTATTTCCTTGTTCAGTTTGCTCCCCTCCACGAAGGTGAAAAGGCGGCAGAGGTTATTCAGCGGCTATAAGTCAACAGGTAATTCATAATATTTATAAAGAGCCTGGTCTTTTAAAATTTAGTAACACAAGAACAAATGCAAGCACTGTATGTGTGTACCACAGAGGAAAACACAACAATGATGATGGTGAAGTTGCTTGAATGACGGATAAACTGGTGGAACATTTGAGTTCTATTCCCTTTTTTTAATCTTCACTTTCTTGGCTTCCAGACTTAACCATCAAAGTTGAACTTTTCTTTATGAGCATATGATAAAATCATTTTATATTATTAGAAAAGTCAAGAAATGTATTATGCTCTCGTACAATGTTTGCATACAGTCATTTTTGTAAAGCACGTTAGAATGAATTGTTTTTTAATTTGAAAAACTGCAGGTTAATGTCACTTATGCTCTCAATTGCTTTTCTTGGTTTTACTTACTTTCCTGTGAGCAAGAAACGTCTCCGAAAAGTATTGTTATGTAAAGTCAGTATTTTTTTACTGGACAAATCATCTTATTCAGGCTGATGGGAAAAACATTTTTTTGTCTGTTTGTTTGGAACAGAAATGGAATTTGTCTTGTAAACATGGTGCAGCTTTAAACACGCCTTTTAGTCTTACAAATCTCCTCACGCACCCATTAGCTTCCTGCCCAGCTATCACTTTTCAAATAATTGATTTGCAGTGATCAATTCTTTGTGTAACCTTTGGGTGGCAGGGATAAAAGGTCAAAGGCCAAGGGTAGGTCACAGTCCCACAATTCATTTGGAATAAATCAATATTTACTCAGTTAAAGCAGACGGCTGACCCAGCAAAAGCAATTTGTAGTATTAATAATCAATTTAAAGATATTCTTTCTTTAAATATCTATTAAGTAAATAAAGTTTCTCCAACTGTTTCAAGACACTTTAAACATGAAACTGCTGTGACAATACTGTGTGTAAGAAATTAAACTATGGCCTTTGAGTCTTAGATGTTTCGGAGCCTTTTTATTACCCACATTAAAAATGTCTCCTTCATATTTTTCAACCAAACTTGTAAGTTTTTGACTGTTTCAAAATTGCCTGTGGGTGAATATTCAATCAGACCACAACTGCAAGCTAGAAATACGTTGTTAATAAAAGAGAAATATGCTTTTAAATAAAACCTCAACATGTTAAAAACATAATGTCATCTACAGCAGCATGTATAAAGTGTGTTATTGACATTTGATGGTGTTTCTCGTGACTGCATGCTGCATATGAGTGTCTGTATTGATATCATTGTTGGCCCACATTTTTTAATATTTTTTTTATTGCTTTGAGATCCAGCTCTGTTTGATCCGGTGGAGAGAAGACGCATTTTCTTTATGGCACCTCACTGGTTCTCACTCCAAGACTGGATCTGTTTTGGATTGTGAGGCAGCAGGGCTCATATAACTCAGGAGGCAATGGAAAATAATTTGAGATGATACCCTTTCATACAAAATCGACACCACACCTCCATGTTTTTCAAAATTATTATTCACTTTTTCTGTCTAGCTCATTCTGGACTGTTCCCAACTATTTATTTGTGTCTCTTCTGTTGCTTTTCATCTTCATTCAGGGAGGATGTGAAGTGTCAGGATTTACGAGGAGAGATGCTGAGAGCGTTGCTTCAGCTTGCCCTGACGATGACGGCTTCCTGACGGTCTCGCCAATGCAGGTGAAATCAAAAGCTGGTGTCTGTCCTCCGTATCTTCATTCTCCTGCACCTCACGTTGTTTTTATTTCATTTCCAGTTTTTACATTCCTTCATTCTTTTTTTTGCCATCTCCCCCGATCTTATTACTCCTACAGCTAACTTCCTTTTGCAGCAGATAGTGATTAAAACTTTTGGTTTCCTTCCAATCAAAGAGCAGAAATCCCTCAGACATGCACATACAGGTCATGTAATGAAATCCTGCTTCCTTCAGCCTTCCAGCCATGGGAATCCAGCACAACATAGGCAGCACTGACATCATGCAGCACTTCACAGGTCATGCATATTCACTTATCATTAAATTAACTTTCACAAACTAACAGAAAAGTTTTGTTGTAGTTCTGTAGCTGATCATGATATAAGTAACTACGGATGTTTGTCATCAAACCTTTGCTGCATATAAATTGAGGAAATCCCCTCACATGATTGCTTTGTTCTCTTGAGTTGACACAACAGCAGTGTGAGACAACCAGTTGGTACTGTTTTCAACTGTCACCAGAACTTCTTAAAGCAGATGCTTTATTTGATTGCACTTGGCAATACTTTACATTGTATTATTATATGATGAGAACGAGTAAGAAAGAAGATGTCCTTTTGTCATGCTCAACAGCCACAGGGTGAATTGATTTAAGAGCAATTGTAAAAATAAGTCATGATGAAATAGAATATTTGTGGGATCACTATATGAGAGCCATTTAGGAGGCACTGAAATTCTCACCCTGATTTTATGTTTCATGACAAAAGAGTGTTAGTAAACTCTTCATGCATTCCTCTACTGAACTACCACAGATCTTATACGAGGGTGGATCAATAAGCTCAAAATAAGATCAAATAAGCTATAACCCACGTAATTAAGTGTTCCAAATTTCGTTGCTTGGCCAACATCAGCTCCTGAGTTGCACATTGTTTTGTGAGTGCTGGTCGGTGCGCACGGTAATAGCTTCCTACTGCTCCATGCGCGACATGATGCTGCCCACCATTCATGCACAACCAGAGCAGTCTCGTCACTTTTTGATCCATCCTCGAAGACCAAACATGAGTGGATACAATTATTGATTGTTGTTATTGCTGGAAAAGTGTTGCATGCTTTCCTTCAGGTCATTGCAAACATGCTATATCCCGGCTGTTTATTTACAGTTCAAATGTTGTTTGTTTGTGTTGATTGCTTTACCCAGTTTCCAGTTCCTTTTGGTACTTTTTCCACATCAGTTCAGTCCAGCACTTTGATCCAAATTGAACTATCTCAGAAAACTAAGACTACACAGATTTTTCTTCTCGAGCCATCATGAAATTCATATTTGTGGTTTTAAGTAAAATGTCCTCACAAAACTCAATGCCTTGCCTTTACATTTGACTCAGTCCTTCATGTTTCCCTAAGAATAAACTGTTTCAATGATGTCCATTAAAAAATGTATTGACATCAATTTGACTTCCCTTACCTTCGCTGTGCAGAATGATGTAAATGTAGTGTTTGACACCAGCAGACTATTTTCAAATTCATCTGGTGAAAGTGTGAAGTGGTGCTCACCTAAAATCTGTGAGCATTTACAACTGTATCTGCTAGCAGGATTTATGACATCCAAACTAGTTTGGAGCCCAATCGGTAACTTGATGAGAAAACTTGAAACCTGCATTGTACAAACACTAAGAATGGACTTTCAGTGATATGACACACACACAAGGTGCCTCAGGTTTAGGCACCAAAACTACTTGTTTAGGGTCTGAAAAAGATCATAGTGTGGGTAAAAGTGAGGAAATTCACATAAGTAAATTGTAAAATAATGTTAAATGTAAGTAAAATAAGTAGCCTTTTGACCTCATTGACCGTGTACCTTTACAGTTGAGGTGTAATCGACACCAGGCTTTTCCTTATTCATTGTTCTTCACACAACCATTCAGAGGTGATTCATCATTACTCAGCAATTTCACTCCTCTGTCACCAACAGTAATTAAAAAAAATGTGGAAAAAAAAACACATTTATTGTCAAAACAATAATAGGCTGTGTTGTTGTGAAACTATTTCACACCATTTCTCCAGTCACATAGACAGAGCAGAAATACAATACTCTCAACACGCCTTGTCTTTGTCAGAGAGGTAGAGGGGGAGTTTAAAATATACCTACACTTTCAAGCATGGATCTTAAAGTCTGATGTTTTCTCCGCAGTAGTGGGAACATGTAACGATACATGAGAGCGAGTCCGTCTCACCTCTGAGCCTGTGCACAGGAAATGGAAGAGTTGAAAGTGTGTTTTTGTGTGTCTGTTCGAGGTGCGGGTACAGGGTTTCAAAAAGCAAAAGCTTGTGGAATTCTCTGAGGAGATCATCCATCATATTAGAGTGGGAGACTGGCTGTGGTTTTGCTTTATTTGCATTCATAGGGGAATTATAAATCACCAGAAGTGAGAACAAGTGTCAGTCGTCTGAGCTGTCATTTTAACACCAACTGTGTTTTAGAGACTTCTGTCGTTTTGCTTTTTTAAAACTGATAGAAGTTGTTGTATGGCAGTTGCTTTTTTTTCATATTAAGAGTTTTTTGGTTATTAGCTGTAACTGCTGAAAGTGACATCTTGTTGATCCTGTGTTGACTCACATGCCATGTAATACATGAAGCATAAATATAAGCTATTTTCACACAGGTTGACACAGCAGCACTTGTATTTGTACACATGGGAAACCATACAGAAGAGTTAGATGAATACCTGCCCTGAGGATGTTCAATTTGACATATCCGTTGAGACATTCCTTTCAAAGTTTAATGCTCTTACTACAGTTGTTTGAGTTTGGTGAGAAAGGCTTCGGCCGACCAATAACTTTCCCACGGTTCAACAGGGAAGCCAAAAGCTGGCACACAGGATGAGTCTTAATGCACCTACAAGGTAAATGGAGAGAAACTTGTAATGCTCTGGAGATTTAATGACAGTAAGTGGGATGATGTGTAGATTTTAATGGCCATGACAAAGACTGGTACACTTATCATCACACCTGTGGGAGAAAAACAACTGACAACAAGTTTAAAACAAAATAATGATAACAGAAAATCCATTAGGACAAATTAAGGATACACAAGAGGTCATAAGAATGCTTATAAAATAACTTTAATTGATTTCCAAAATAGGTCATAATCATGTTGTAACTACAATTTTCTGTTGATTAATTGACTCATGACTCAGTTTATAGTTCTACAGATTATACTTCCTCATATCACAAGTTGACGTGGGACACACCTGTCAGGATATTGTGTCAGTGCCACATTTTGCGTCACCAAGGTGTGAAAAATATGCATGTATGACCAGGGTCAAAAACGGAGACCACGTGACAAAGTACAAAGAGTGAAAAAGTCAAAATTGGGAGGACATCAGGGGACACTGGATGAACAAACATAAGACTTTTACCCAAACGATCCGTGTTCAAGTGTGTGACAGGGCAAAAGTCAACCTGGATTTCCTCAAAGTAACAAATGTAAGTTATTTATGTTATGCAACATAATGTATTGATATGGTCAATACGGTCACTTCTGGCTCCAAACAACGATGTCACAAACCAATGGGTGACGTCACGTTTGGTTGCCGCTCGTGATTAAACCAATGACACCATACTTTTTATGCCTAGTCAAGGCAAAACGTGACGCAGTCATAATCTAGTAGCTATTACACACTTTAGCATGATATTACTTTAGATTAAAATGTCCAAAGGCAAGTTGTAATGCTATACTTTTCCTAATTTGTCCTGCTGACTGAAACACAGATGGACACAATAAAATGTACAACACAATACATTAGCCCAATAGCGTTTATTGTAATACACAAATTGTGTTCGAGTCAAATTTTGTGGCATTTGTACATGCAGGGATGAAAAATCATGAACACCTCACAGTACAGTATCATTTAACCAAACACTGCAATATCACAAAGCCCAGACTCACAAATGACCCAAGATGAATCATGACCACCCTTGTTTCAATGGATTGTATTGTGTCATGCAGGTATTTATGTAATTGTGTCCACTCCCTGGAGGTTAATTAAACAATGAAGGAGTTAAATTACCTCATTGTTCCCTCCGAGTTTCTTTATCTAAATGTCCTCACAATGCAAACTGTTTATAAATCCTTTGTTGGCTAATAAAAAGAAGTAAACTAAAAGGCCTTCCACATGTTGTTACATGTGCATTTCTAATTCTATTTCTCATGCTGTATAAATATTAGTCATTTCATACAGTATATCAGGCCAGTGGGCAGCTCCTGCAGGCTGGGGTTTCATCCCGCTGTGGAACCAACTCTGTCTGAGGCTTATGGCCCGAAACATCTGTTGTAATTTCTGTCAAATTGAACTTTTATTACCTGGTCATTAAAGCTTCAGCAATGGCAAAACCAGATGGTTTCTTGCTGACCTTACAACTGCTTCTTTTTTATGGTGTTGGTGAAAATTGAACCAAAGGAAGCCGTGCGCTTTATAAAATTAAGGCAATCATTCCCACATTCCTGAGACATGGGGGGCACTGAGAAGGGCGAGGAGGGGTGCACAGCGGCAGTGAAGGGGGAGTATATTCATGCGTGCATGTACTTTTTTAAGGGTAAGACTATAATGTTCTGTAAACTACAGCAATCAGGCCACAGAGAGATCAGACATATTTATCAGTTATTTCTTAAATGACATATCTGGATAAAAGAAAGGAGTTTGATTGACAGAATATAAACTTGTCAGTCAAAAATGGGTATTCATGCTGACCGTACTTTCATAGAGCCTACTGAAAACTGGAATCAAAATTCAAAGTAATAAATTAGGATAATCAACAACTGACTTTTGAATTGTTTCATCCACAACATATTACATTTGGAAAATACTCTCTTTGGCCCTGCACATGCGTGTGTTCCCGAGGGCCTCCGGTTAGAGGCCAGGGTCAGTTAAATAACTCGCACAGCATATAACCAGGCTGGGTGAAAGCTGTCTCGTTGGGAGGGAGAGCTGCTCCATCACTGGTCCCAGTGGGGAGGAATGGAGGGATGCTGGCTGTGTTTATTAGAGACAGAGGGAAGGGAAAAATGCTTTTAGAAGAGTAGAGGGGGAATACGTCCTCAGTTCTCTAAGTGTATAGTAGAGTCTTTCAGTACCTTCACTTTTAGGTTATGTTTTATGTTGATTATATTTGCAATTTGTTTTATTTGACGAGATAGATACTTTTTCGATATTGAGATTTCTGATTTCTTGATCAAGAATTCATATTGGACTGATAAGAGAATGCTGTAACCTAGCAGGAATAAGTTAGAAAGTAGCTTGAGGAATTATTCTCAGTGTCCAGTTAGGTGACGAAAGGAAAAAGCTGAATAAATGACAGGAGAACACAATGAATCCAGATGCTTCCAGGCAGGGCACAAAGGGTCACTGAATGTTTTGATAAATACGGCAGTGAGGTGAATCATATGCTGCGACATTTACAGTCATCGGACCTCAACCGAACTGAACACTTACTGGAGATGTTTGTTAAGATAACTTAAAAAAAAAAAAAAAATTGTGTTTACCTCTTCAATCAATCAACCTTAGGCTAACGCTTTATTATACCCTTGTTCGGATGTTTGCTGTTGTTGTTGTTGTTGTCAACAATTTGTATTTTGCAGTTAATTTTAGTAAATGTATTAAAGCAGTTTTTAGTATGAAAAATTGCAACCTGTTTTCATGCCAAAGTGTGTGATACAGCCATCAGTCCAAAACAGTGTACTGTACAAGCTTTTCATTTCGCCTTTGTTTGGCTGTATGGAGTCACTACAAACGCTTCCAACATGTTTGACTAATTTATTGTTCTTTGTTAATATTTTTATACAGACATCATCTGATCTGCGTCACTTCTCCGGCTCACTTTCGTGTAGCTAAAATGACAAAAGATCCCGATTGACTTTTTATTGGCATTGTTTCTGTGGCACCGTCATGGAAAACACAATATGTGCCACCACCATGTAAAGCAAGCAAAATGTTTAACTTAACATGAGAGTCTCCATCAACAGGGTTACAGCTCAAAACAGACTCTTTTTGTTTGTTAGCTAATCACAGCTGTCACCTTAAAAAAAAAACTCATCCTTTTCCACTGGTATGACAGGAGGAATGCTGATGACAGTGTCACAGTAACGGTGTGTCAGCACATAGACAGACAGCCTTACAACTTTGGCCCGTCAGGGGAAGAAACAACGGCAGCTTTTATTTCTCCACCGCACATTCCAGTCGCAGAAAGGAGCTGGGCTGCCCGCCTGCTGTTTGAACCAGAGGCAGACTAGTTCATCGTGTCTGGGTCACAGACTGCCAATGTCATTAAGGACCTGTGCTGTAATGCCACAACTATATTCCAGTGTCATTGTATTATTTAGTACATTTTCCTTGAGTCAACACCTTGGCATCAGATTAATTGTTAACTTTATCATCATATTGGATTAAAGTTATTGACAATTTTACCTCATCTAGACATAATTTCTGAAATATATTTTTGGAAAATGTGGAGGTTTTTTTTGTGGATTTTTTGATTAATAAAAGTAAACAAATAATTAAACATCAGGAAATGAAATATACCATATTATTTGGTACATTTTAGTAAATATTGTTACATAGAGATGTTAAAATAAAGCTTTATCATCTCATACGATAATGTTTAGCTGAGAAACAAACTATTAAATCCAGTATTTCTACACACTACGATAGCCACGGTCACTGCTTTGCAGCATACATTAAATATGTATCAGCAAATAAGTCCAGAGTGCATAGTGCAGTCTGTGGAAATATTTGATTTAAACATTTGCTTTGCTTCGGGCAAATATTTTACCATTTAGCTGAGAAAGTAGACACCTGTGAGATCTAGAAAGGATTTTTGAATGTGCAGACCAAGGTTTGTGTAACGAGCACCATATTACCAAATCACAGGGTAGCGTGAAGAGTTAATGAGGTCACAGAAGGGGCTAATAGCCATCCAACCTCCTACGTAATACATTCATACGCAGCTGTAACACACAAACAGAGGCAGCCCACACAACCACTGTTTTCCAAGGGAAAGCTTCCATGACCTTCACACCCTTGTCTTGTGCAACACTGTTAAAACTCACTTCTTGAATTGGCACTGAACGTTGTCATTAAAAACAAATCACCAGAACTAAACGCAGTCTTTAAATTATCATCATTAAGTCTGTGTAATTCTTTACAATCAAAGACCAAATGTTTCTGTCTCGACTCATTATTGTCTTGACTCTTCACACAAGGCAGAGATACCAGTTTCTCCGCCGACAGGCGCCTCGATTGTCTACAATGTGGCCACAAGCTTCCGGATGAGTTGTGTACTGACTGTGGGCTGTAAATAATTTTCGCAGCTAGTGTTCTCTTCTCCCTCTTGCTTTTGCTGTCACTCTTACACCTGACATCTGCCTAATGCAACAGATTCAGGGTCATGCTGCACGGGACGTAAGAAGGAATTCTTGGTAAACGTAGGAAATAAGTAGCTGAAGTAATTCTTAATAAGTAGGGTTGAGGAAATAAAGTAGCTAAATTTAAGAATCTTACATCAGTTTTTAAAGCTGAATTTGTTTTTTTTATGTACTGTATCTATCCAGTCCAAATGCAGCCACATACACCCGTCTGTCCGCTAGAAGATGACGTGTCAAGTGTCACGTTTTTTTGCCTTGGCATGAAAAGCACTAGCATTAATGATCACGGTCGTAAAAGGTCATGTGACGAAGTATAAATAGGGATAAAGCAACGTAAGTAAGTTACGCACAAAAGGCAACGTATTCAACTCGCGTAACGTACGTTAAGTAACTTGCACGTCGTACTTTGCTTATGTGACATAATTTCACAACCACTGTATTCATCTAGTGGACTGATGTATTACAAACGTTTTGAGTGATAAGTGATAGCTATCAGCCTGTAGCTCGTTGTAATCTATGAATAACATTTTCCCTGGTTTGTTCATTTTATTCCGATTACACAGTGCTGGACCAACACCTTTTCACCCAGGACACGTGTTATTATTTTTGAATTCAGCCATTTTACCCTCAAGGATGTTCTTTTCTACTATTTGGAAAGTTCAGGGATGCCACCATTAGCCCACATGTAAAGTAGCACGAATCTTCCCCCAGGTGCCCCCACGTATCCATTTCTGCTGGTGTGGAGACGGTGTCAGGGAGCGCATCCTGTTGTCCCTGCTCAGGAGAACCTGTTTCCTCCTGAGCCATGGCTCCCACCTCCGACTCAGTCTTGCTCATGTTACAGAATACACACAAAGACAATGGGACACAAGTTGGAGACACATAAAGTAGGCGCAAAGACACACATATTCTCATTATATTAAACAAACAGGCAGGCAGAGGATGAAACACCTGCATTTTGCTTCCATGGTTTCAGGAACACTTGTTGGGAATTACGGTTGCGCTCAGACAGAAAAGACTAAATATCGCTCTCCTTTAGTTCAGCAGGTGTTGTTAAGACTACACATCCACATGACCTGTTTTGATAACCTCAAAAGGTCTTTGACATTCCCCATATACACAACCAGGGCCAGGTGACTTGCTTGAGGCCTGACGTTAAAAATGACAATCTAGAAATCAGCGATAAAAGCTGAGCTGCTGCTTGATACAGAAATGGGAATTCTTATAAAGTAATGTGGGAAAAGGACAGCACAAATCTTTGCATGTAAGGAGTCTGATTTTGGGTTTTTAAAATGAATAAATCAAAATAGAATTTTGCAGCTTTAAAACTGAGTTATTGGAGTCAGCAGATTGTTCTGTGGTTCTAAAAAAGATTTAACATCAGTATTTAACGAGTGGACTGATTTTAAAGTTACACATAGCATCATAAACAAGTAGGCTTTTAACCAATTGAAGAGGGAGTTATTCAGGTCAGTATTTCAATATTAAGATATATTAAAGAGTATAAAACATGATTTGGTTTTTTTGGTTTGCATGTGTTACATGTGATAATAAATAATCAGCAGTGGAAAGTATGAGTCAAGATCTGTACTTTCTGAGGCACAATTTTTTCATAAACGATTCATTATATAGTAAATACTGAATTAAAATGAAGACATTTTCTGGAGTATTTTCCAACAACTTTAGATTATTCTGTTATCTATTGCATGTGCATAGCCAAATAAAAATAAAACAGAATGTAAGTAAAAGGCACTGCAAAATAAAATTTGAATGTAAAATGCATTTTTGCAAAACGTAGCTTTATATATCAAATATTGGTTCAAACATAGAAATTGCATCTGTCACAAAATGCAGCCCGGGCAGTGTAGCATCGAGGCTGTGATATGGGAATGTCAACAATGAATCTCCTTTTATATTGCAAACCCACACTAACACACAGGAAAGATAAACTCTTTGATAAAACTGTCAACAGCCTGCAGGTATTTACCACAAAGTGAGAAATCTTCAAATCTGGAGTGCAGACAGAGTCCGCGGCATCAGAGAGTCTCGCTGAATAGTCAGAGGGTCGTTGTGTAAACAAACGCGGAGGAGAGCCCTTGACCAAACAAAGATTTGAAGCAGAGATACCGATTAAAGGCGAGAAGTGAAGCGCTGCTGAGGGAACAAATGAGGAGTGGTTGAGATAAGGGGGGCGCGCACGCACGCACGCACACACACACACACACACACACACACACACACGCAAACACACGCGTTCGGTCTGCGTGCGGCGCGCGCAACCTTTTCAGGAGGAGGGGGAGGAGGAGGAGGAGGAGGAGGAGGAACCAGAAATCTTCTCTCATTTACTTAACATCACTTCCCCACCGCCGGGTAAGCAAACACGCTCCTGAAGCAGCAGAGGAAGCGAAATGAGATCGATGTGAGTGAGTGTCTGCAGAAAGCTGTCACCTGGAGCCTCTCGACCGAAAGCGTCTGCTCTTTTCTTCCTCCTCCTCTTCTCGGGAACTGCGGGTCGACACTTCGTCACTGATTTGCCGGGACACTTGTGAGAAGTCTGCGGAGTCTCTTCTGAGCATGGAGAGGAACCCGCTCTGACGGATTTTTCCTGCATGTGCTTTATTCAAAATCATGGTAAGTGAGACGTCTTCACTTGTGCCTTTCACCAAGGAATAGCTTCGTCCTCTCGTTAATCTTCAGATTGTGTTCGTCAATTTGTGAGTTTTAGAGCTGTTTATTTAGACCGACAAAATTTGATAAATAGTCTACCTTAAAAAAAAAACACCAAAAAAAACACGTGAATTTTCCATTTTTCTCTCCAAACATAATAATGACTAAAATAAACAAACACCTTAATATTTAATTATGTGAAAAAAAAAATTAAATACATTTTCTACAGTTATTTTACAATTAGACCTTTTAAAATGATGGCAATGTATATCTATATATTTTTTACGTGAGTAATTGAGAAAATAAGAACAAGCAGAGATTAATTATATTTAATTATTACACCAATCCTCAAAATACAAACACAAAATGCATGTTCCACATTCGCTATTTATATATATAAAAAAAAAACTACTGTATTTGTAATCCATAAAAAAGCTAGACCATAAATAGTATTTATTTTCAGAACTTGAAATACTCAGTGAAGGATACTGTCACATAATTTTGTTTTTGATTAAACTTTCAATAATTCATTTTTGTTGGTGAGTCGTTTATAAGAGCAGAAAATTCCAAAATTCCCCTTTAACAAAACAATTATTGTTTCTCACTGAGCCATTTCAAAGATCTGTAGGAGTGTGTGAGTTGCCTTCTATTTTGATTGAGCTGCTTTGTTTTTCTTGGTGCTGCTTGAATTCGTGCACCACTTTCTGCTTTGGCCTATAAATACAGAAGATTACACCCAAATCACTGACACCCCTTCAGTAGCCATGCAGGGACCCTCATTAACTAAATTAGGGGAGCCTCGCTAAGCATTTTTCAAAGGCTGGTATTCATATTTTTCAAGGACCCCTTTATGGCTCCAGTCTAGAAACTCACTCTCTGTGTTTTGCCAACCATTTAAATTACATTTGAACTTTTTCTATCAGCTGCACAGATGGAGGAGCAGTGACTAATGGGGCCCTCGGGTTGGGTGCAATCATGTAAATACATCTATTTAAACCTAAGAAATTTGACACTGCAATTACTTATACTTTTTAGATTTTGTTGTAATATTTAAAACATATAGATTAATTAAGAAATATGTAAAATTACAACATCACTTTTTAAAATTATATATGCTTGATTTGAACTACTAATTTTATGATACACATCTTTAGAGGGTTTTTTTCTTCATTACCATCATTGTTAATATCGGGCAGACAAAGTTTAACTACAGAGAAATGTGTTCCTCTTAACTCCCAAAAATGTCCCTTTATTTCTGAATCATATAGAACAAACTGGACATTTGTTTCACCCAGTCAGTGTTAATTATCTGAAATAAACCTGCAGGAGTGATGGCCAGCCAAAGACGGGTTCTTTTCTTTAGATAGCAGCTGTATCACATTCGCATCCTGACGGACTGTAAATCCTAGAAATCTCCTGATATACCTGTATTTTAACCCTCACAAATAACATCCAGGGGTGTGATGGAGGAGGTTGGGAAGTGAGCTGCAGACCACATACCGAAGGTGTGTGTTCGAGCGTGTTTGATTTAACACTGTGGTTCGTCTCCTAATAACATCAGGCCCCATTTCTGGACTCCCTCCCCAAGACTGACCGGAGACCCTCTCTCTCTACCTCTCTCTACTTGGCCTTCATGGTTCTTATTACTAGCTCTAATAAATTGTGAATAACCAGCAGCCCAAAAAGTCCCGGGTTGTGGAGAATTCCCCATCCTGTAGCGCAAGGCACCCCCTCTTAAGAAAACACAAATTAATTCCAAACCTCTCTGTAGCCAAACCTTTCTGGAATGATAAATATTTTCATAGGAAGCTCTGCTCTTCCTGACTTTATCTGCACCAATTTTTATTATATTTCTTCACAGCTGCACGGTTCTTGATGTCTTTAAGCTTCTGTGCGTCTCTTTACCTCTTTCTCTTTCTCCTCGTCCTGTCTCTCTCTCTCTTCCTCACTGGGAGTCAAGCAGTCTTACCTACTTGAATTTAAGGTTACAGCAGGGCTGTCATGTTGACCCAAATAGTCTGAAAATATATCCAATCCACCCTTGCAGTGAGAAATGACAGTATGATCTCAGTATTAAAACCTGAACAGATCACTGTCATTGTAAAACGTGGTTTTATATGCCGCACTGAAGTGAATGTGTTCAGTATTTGGTGCTGAAAAGTTTTATCATTAAGGTACTGCTTTTTGGTTTTCACTCACAGTTGTTGTCATCCACGCACATCTTTGTGTTGTTGCTCAGCCGTGTGGACAGAGCACATTTGTCCTAACTTTTAGGTCTGGTAATCATCCTCTGCATGCTATTGATATCGACTGTCTTCCAACACTACGTATGGTATGTTTGACAAGAAATCATGTCACAAGAATCTTTGCATATTAGTTTGTCCTGATTTTGACAATGAGAGGAAAACATTGGATAAATAGGGTTAAAGGATCCAAAAACAGACTAATAAAGACTCAAACATTCTCACTAAGTCAAATTAAGTGGCTACTTTTAGGTGAACAATGTAAAGTATATTAAGTCAAGTGTGCTTGTTTGCTCACTGGTTTATTTACTTATACTTTTTTTTTTTTTTAATTTATTATAATGTATCTCCTCATGACCTCACAAAAGCATCTCAGTCCATTTTTGATGTGTAACTGTGTCCATATTCCTGAGGGGTCATAGTGAACTAAAGAAAAGTCTTAAGGTAAAAAAAATAAAAAATAATAATGTCAGCAGGAAGTGAAGCACTTCCGTGCCAGAAAGAGCAAGTTACGGAATAAATTACATCAAATCAGAAATTTCAGGTTTTTTAATTTTAGGCTTCAGCTCACAGAACAACTGCTTCTAAAACTTTATACAACTTTTTGAAGAAACTAATTATGAATGTAGCCTGACATTTGTAGCTCTTTCACTTATTTTTTGCAAAATATTTTATTAAATGTGCAGCAACATAAGAAGTGGATGTCACTAAACAAAGATAATACAATAAAGATTAAAGACACTGATGTAGAATTCTTAACATAAAAAAACTGCTCTCTAATCTTCTTGGTGTCATGTCTTCACAGAATATTTACTTGCTGTGCTGAGTTATATTTTACGTGTATATGTCTGATAGGAACTTGGTCAGTAGAATTTTAAATCCACTAATACCAAAAGTACTGTGTATGTTGTGTTAAGTGACTTTTGAGGTGTGTAGAAAACGTCATGTTTCTATGAAGGTTGTTTTTGTGTAGCCAAAATCCCGATGGAGAAAGGTCCCCTTGTCTTTGTTGGTTCGTCTGTTGCCGCTCGAACAGTTTGAGCCTCCAAAGTTATCAAACTTCCCTCCCTAAACGTTTTCTTCTCTCCCGCTCTTCCCTCCCCTTTTTTAATTCCCTTAAGTCCCAGTGAGCTCCTGAGGAGGCCTCGTGGTAATGTGTGTGTAGGTCTATGTGTGTGTAATAAACCCTGGGCTGTCAGCAGACAACAGCTGTGTCTCTGGCTATCGCAGCTCTCCTTATCTCATCTTGAGAATGGTGAAGCCACACACATCGCAGCGTAGCCTGCAGTGACCATATTACATTTTCTTGTGCTTAATAACTTGGTGGTACTTTCCACTGAAAAGAGAATTTGATCATTCCCGGTGGTGCTTGGAAATCTTTTCTAGGTGGGAGAATTTTTCTTCAGCTTGACTTCATTGAACCTTGTCTTGAAATGTGCTTTTCACCATTTTTCAATCTGTTAAAGTCAGCTCAGTTGATATCTCATTTGTCTTGCGTTCTTATCTCTCTATCAAGGTATACATCACTTTTACCTTTTTCTTCTCTTGCTCTCTCTCTGTCGCTCTCATACACTCACTCACACAGTAAATCCACCAGTAAAGAAGTAATTGGACCTTAGTCCGTCTGTAGCGTATGTGAGCCTCAGCTACCAGCCAGCTCTGTCTGGCCAGCTGTTAGCAACTAGGGCGGCCACTCGCCATCATTGCTAAGGAGACCGATCGAGGGCAAACCTTTTTGTCCTAATGGCTAATAAAGCAGCTAGTCTTAGAGTGTGTATGTGTGTGTGTGTGTGTGTGTGTGTGTGTGTGTGTGTGTGTGTGTGTGTGTGTGTGTGTGTGTGTGTGTGTGTGTGAGTGAGTTCATTAGAGAAGGCAGGAGCACTCATGCAGTCAGGCGTGTGTCACTTCTGAATGTGTGAGCGCATGCACGACCACCCTCCCATCACTGGACCAGATGTTTTTTACCTGGGAGCCAGACCACCATCTGACTGGGGTCAGCCCAGTCCTCCAACCCCACACCCGCTCCTCCAGGCTGCTGGGAGGTCTGCCAGCTGTCCCTCACTCTGACCCCCGTCGCGGGGCAGTGGTTCTGAGGGAGACAGAGTCTGGGCCTTGGGGGTAGGTGGTCCTTCTTGGATTTGGCTATATTACAGGGGGAAATTATAAGGGATATTATAAGTGTTAGTCCTCGGACACAGGCAGTGAACCCGAGTGTGGAAGCACAAAAGAAAGAATTAGAAAGCAGTAAAAGGAATGCCGAATTTTCTGAGAGGCAATTTAGACAGGAGCAAAGAGTGTGTGCTGGAAGAACAGAGAGATAAAGACGCTGGCATTGTGGAATAAAGAGGTTTTGATTACTGAGAGACAGAGGAGGCTTCTGGCATTAATGCAGTCTTGTTGCAGGAGTTAGTCAAGTGAAAAGGAAAGGCCACCAAGTCTGGGAGGTAAAGTTACAGAGTGCAGACAGAGTCGACAACAGGTTCACTGCTGCCAGAGATTAATCCAAGCCTCTTGTAGAAGGACTGTGTTTCTTTCAAAGGGGCTCTGTATCTGTCGTTATATGGCTTCACTGTTGCATTCACTTTTACTTAAATTAAGTATTAGCAGTATTAGCCAGGTGGTGTGTGTGTGTGTGTGTGTGTGTTTTGGTTATTTTAGGAAAAAGTTGCAGAGACTGTGAGAGTTGAACCTGTTAAAAAGAAATTCATCCGTTTTGTCGGTTTTAAACTGGTTGTTCCAGTTTCCAAATTTTTTTTGTTGATGATGTAAACATCAGTGGGGTTAGTATAAGGTGGGAATGTTTGTCTGCTGGCTTACTGAGATGGTTCACTTTGATAGTAAGCAGGTCACTGAACCGCAGAAACATCTTACACGTGTTTTTGTTTCCTACTGTCTCAGCAAATGTGAGACTTTACAGAAGTCAACAGAAACAAGACAGACTTCTGTTGAGTTTTATATTTTTCTGTGTAAAAGTTAAACCATTTTATGTTTTGTTTTTTGTTTTTTGCTGGTGGATAGATTTGTCTGTGGGTAAACAAATGTTTTGTTATTTCGTCATAGTCAACCGTCAGTTGTTATTGTAAATCGTAAAATCCTTTTTAATACATGTAACACTGATCCTACCTTAAAGCTTACTCTGTGTCATTGTCACTTATGTATTTGTTTTATTCGAGTAAGGTTCAATCAAATTGGACTCATGACAAACATTGTACCTAACATGATGGATTTGTGAGAAACCTTTTGACGGGCCTTTGTGGAATTAAACCAATTAGTCAACAATGAATCAGAAACTATTTTAAATGATACTTGATTTAATTTTTTTTTTTTTAGTTGTGAGGATTTCTCTGATCCGACAAAACAGAAAATTTAAAGACATAATCTGGGGCTCTGCAAAATTATGATGAATATTTTCACAATTTTCTAGCATGTTTAAGACCACATGACTAATTAGGAAAATAATTAGCAGAATAATTGATAATGAAAATAAGTTTGATCTTGCTCACTCCATGAATGCAATCAGAGTGCAAGCAGCGATTGATTGTGTTTGAGGTTATGTTCAATACGTATTTTTTTACACGTATATAAATAGGTTTTATGCATTGACCCAGTTAGATTGCATTTTTACAGGTTGCCTGTCCACTTTTTATTGGAGATTTATCCGGCTTATCTGGACAGAGTTTGCGGGGTCTGGAAGGCCTCTGTTTTTATCAGACCGTCGTCTCCTAACACTGTTGTCATGATATGACACATATTTACTTTTGTTGTGACCTCTTCTGGATGTTGTAATTAAGAG
Source organism: Embiotoca jacksoni (assembly GCF_022577435.1). Classification (NCBI taxonomy): domain Eukaryota; kingdom Metazoa; phylum Chordata; class Actinopteri; family Embiotocidae; genus Embiotoca; species Embiotoca jacksoni. The sequence goes on from NW_027185229.1 coordinate 22,417,853, forward strand.
GAAAATGAGGAAGTCAGGTGACGTAGTGTAAAGCGGTACAAAGACGGCATAGGGGGCAAGGTTGGAGGAGGTTAAATTTGTCACTACCCACATGTGCATCACAGCATTTTGTAGGGTGGGTTATGCCTTCGCCATCCTAGGAAAAATAATAATTTACCTTATGTTATTTATTCAACTTACGTCAAGTATGTAACACAATTTACTCTTTCCCTAAACAATGTTAACTTTTCCTAAACCTAGCCAAATAGTTTGCGTCTGTAAACCCAGCCAAACTGCTATTGTTTTTCCAACGTCAACCAACATCTTTTTTTTTTTTTATTACCATGGCAACGAAGGTCTGGTTTGCTTTGTTGATACTGATCAACGGTCATATATTTAGTTTTGTGAATTTGCCTATTCTGTCGTTCAGGAACAAAGACTAGTGGGTTGTATAGAGGGCACTAAAAAAACTCATATATTGTATGTTCGGGAGTCATTGTAAATATGACCTACTCTGTTGTATTGGTATGAGGAAAATATAGTTTTTATCACGAGTTTATGCACAAAACCATAAGAGATTTTCCAGAAACTGTCTATAGAAACTACACCCAGAATTCCCACTTACACCTTAAATCATCTTGTGTTCATTTATCGTCGACATTGTTTTTTCTTCTAAATATGAGTTTTTATTTAACTGCAACGCTAGACATAATAACTCTGAAATAGAAGTTAGTATATGTTTTCGCTGTTCACTGCAGTCTGCCCCGTTGAACTGTCAGCTGTGTGCCAAAAGTTGTTAAAGAGAGCCGTAGCTGGCAGATGGCACCGATTTCCACCACGGAAACCCTGATAGTGTCACACAAACCCAAATAGTGGGCCCTTGTTCAATGTCTTTTATCAGCAACTGAGAGAGAGGTTTGTGTGCCACAGTGAATCAACCCCCAACTTCCCCCAGGCACTTAGGCAGACTGTCCAAATTGAGGGCTCCAGGTGGGGTCCCATATGGTGCGATTACAGACCAACGAGTCACCTTTTCAAGCTGTTGATGGAGAACCACAGTGTTTCTATAAAGGTCACGCCATCCGAGGGTCACCGCAGTGTGTAACCAGACTCTCACAAGTCGTATCAAGACTCAGACAGACACTAACACAGCACAGATATTGACACTGTAAACACACGTCTAAACAGACACCCGTCAGACAGTTGATATAATATCCACATTATTTCTCACGTATAAAGGGACACACCCTTAATTAGAAATTCATCCAACTGTGACTAATTCCAGCCATGGTATCTGATGAAGTACACAAAAATGATGAAAGCTGTTGAAAAGTGATGAGTCAGTTAGTTACAGTGCACACGGTAAATATTAAACCCTGCCAGTTTAATTCAAATTAAGCAACTTACCTGAAACTGTTTGTGACGTGTTTAGTAATTTAGATTCCTACAATTTCCAATACATATATATATATATATATACATATATATAATATAATTTGGACACATTAAGTACGGAAAGTGTTTTCGGTTAACTCAATCATATTTTGCGTCATATGTGCTAAATTTAACTACCTTACTTTAACCACATATTTGCTGATTTCTTAGTATTTGGTATCAAGAACCAAATTAATTTGAGGTGTCTGGTGCTAATTATCATTCAGCATATTGTTGCTTAATAGCTCAGGGGTCAGTATGTCAGTTTGTTTCTTGGTTGTTTGTATATATATATATATACATACATACATACATACTGTACTGTATATACTGTGCATTTCATATTTAATATTTTTTACTGCTATTTTATTGCTTTTTATTATTCTATATTATCTTATTGCTTCCTGTATGCTGCTGTAGCAAAAAAAAAATTCCCCTTGGGGATTAATAAAGTAACTACCTAACCTAACCTAACCTATGCTTGAAATATACTATAACGACAGCATGTGAAACCACCTCTGCCTTATTGGAGTCTGTATTTGTTCTGACATTTACATCATCTTCACCCACTGACTGGACTTGGTATAAGCGGAGACGAAAAAAAATTCAGTCCTTAAATAACTAATCCTGCACAAACAAGTTCAACACTACCAACGCTTTTGTGTACACTTTCCTCAGTTTCATTAGTTATATTTACTTTGCCTTCAGATTTGGTCAGATAACATGCCATATGAACTAGTGTGTTGCGCATGACAACCCCCTGAGAAGTGAAGCTCGTTGCTACGAACAGTATGAGTCACTTTTGTGTCAGTCATTTTTTTCCTCACTGCACTTAACACCAGGTAAATCTGCACAAACACTGTATTCCTTTTAACTGTATCAAATGACATTTCAACTTAAAGCACAATACGCAGCACCAAGACTAGAATTTGATATCCGTGAAAGAAGCAGTGGTCGAGCAGAACCCTGGGACCCAGGTGAAGCTGGTGGGACATGGCCTCGTGGCCCCCCTATGGCCCTGCTGGGTTTGTTTTAGCTTCAGTTTCAGCCCTTGGCTCTCCACATCTCTGTTGAGCTGTGCTCATCTTCCCTCCGGTGTCCTGCAGTTCCCATGGCCTTGGCCGCCCTCCTCCCAGGCCTCACCCTGAACCAGGAAGTGCCTTTGCTATCACACACAGTTTTTGTGTTTGTGTGTACGTGCATGCGTGCGTATACAGGACTGTTGCAGTCAAGAGGACTCTGAACAGGCGTCACTTTCACGTTTGATCCCTGGGAAGTACAACGAAAAGCGAAGCACAATAGCACTTTCCTTATTTTTCTTCTGTGCCGCAGGATCAGTGTCGTTCTCTCGAGCTTCGCAGTCTGCCTGCAATGAAAGTCAGATCAGGGTCTCTGATGGCTGCAAGGCCTCAAACCAAGGTTAAGGATCATTTCTGAAGTGGAAAACCTGACACGAAAGCAAAAGATGAACATGAACACGTAGTTTAAACTGAATGTTGGGATTTAGGATTGACCTGAATCTAATATAAACAGGCTTGAGTTCAAACTTCATCAAAGTCATCTTTTCTTAAAAGAAATGGAAGTAGTAAGTAAACCAGCTTACTCTCGCATTTGCAGTCTGTTTATTTTAATGAATTATTAAATAATACAGACGTGCAGGTGGGTTTTTCGGGGACATATGCTTTGGCTACATTATCATAGAAATGTTTTTATTTACTTAAAAAAATACTAGAAGCTGTCTTGGATGTTTCAAAAGTCAGGAGAGCAGCTCACTACATTAGCTGAAGATGACGTACTGTAACATGGGAATTGTTATGTGTGCTTTTCTGTGTTTGTCAAAAAAAAGCTGCTGTTAAGGACATGAGAACAACACACTGTAAGGTGGCTTTGGTTTTATCACGCCAGTTATGGTGAATCTTTCATTTTAGACACTTCAGTCTTTTTTTCCTCAATCACCTTCATGTCTCTGCAGCTGAAAAGCCCTGTTGCCCTTATAACTCATGGCTGTCATCTGTCTCTGTCGTTGTGTTGTCAGAAAGGTTGGAGGTCAGGCAGTTAGCTGCAGCTTTGCCAGATTGGAATGGCCCAGAGGCAAACAGAGAGAGGGAGAGAAACATAAAGAGACAGAAGAAGATAGAAAGTGAGAGATGGGATTCATAAAACTGCTCAAACAAGAGTTGTTGTAATTGTAATCTTTTTTCCTTTCTTTTTGTATGGCCAAAATCTCAATAGAAAAAAACATTTATGTCCTGCTCTCACAGTCATCACTCTTTGGTGAAGGTTTTCCATAAGCTTCGGAAACCTGGCTGCAGGGATTCACTCTCATTCAGCCCGGAGAGTATTATTGAGGTCGGTACTGATGTTGGGAGATAGGATTTGATTTGAAGTCAGTGTTTTCAATCTTTCCAAAGAAGATGGGTGGGGTTCAGGTCAAGACTCAGAACTCTGTGCACTCTAACTGTACTGTCACACTAGGAAAAACTTTTCTTTTTGGAGCCGTTCCAAACTGTTGTCACAAAGCACACCTACAAAAAAAAAAAATAAATCATTGTGTTACATTAATAGGAGCTAAAGTAACCCATAATTTTGGTCCTACAATATAGATAACATTTTTACCTTCATGTTTACCACCATACCTTCACTCAGATTGACTGGTACCTCATGTCAGTGGGATTAAAGCGGTGCAGTGGGACAGACTGACCTCTTTCATCTTCCTGCTCAGACTAAGTCATTGATCTTTTGACCCTCAGCCTACTGAGATGAAACCTCTTCTTTCGGACTTACTTTCTGTTGCTTCTGTTAATAATGAACAAAATCAACGGTTAAATCTTCTATCAAAGTATTATGTAGTCGTATATTACTTGAGTGAAATACGTTATGATATATTGAAATACCTCTAAATTCAAATGAAAAAAAAATAATCATAGATTTAAAAAAAAAAAAAAGGTCTGTTTTTGGTTAAGCGAATGAATGTCTTTAAGGAATTTATGTTGTCATATTTTTTTTACAAATCCATGAATCTAATATTACCACTAAGCAGCACTGCTAATTGATTTCCAACAATGCCTCTAATGACGTAATACTGTAGCACAGAAAATAAACTGTATTGCAAAATCTCTCCTGTCTCATCTTGTCATCTCATTTTATCCTGTCTAACAAAGCTCTATTGTCCAATCATAACATCCAACAAACATTTCTGATGAACTATGAATTGTGAGTATGCCACACTGCCTTTATTTTGAATTTGAACCAGAACCTTGTTCTGAAAGTTTTTTCATGGTTCATTTCCTCTGTAACTACATACAGGTGCCAAACAGCAGAGTGACTCAGTAGAGGTGTAGAGTGGAGCATTTTGCAACTCTTTCCTCTTCCAACAATGTTATCTGTCAGGTTTCTTTAACTCACTAGTTTACTGTCACTCTCTAATGACAAGACTCCTCACATCAATACCACATTTAGCTTAATCTCCTTTTCGGTTTCTCTGTTTATCCTTAACCCCATTCACCTTTTGAACTGTGTGCATGGAGAAAATAGGTGGCTGCAACAGAGCTCGAGGCACGTCGCCATGTGTCAGTGAACTGCATACCTGTGTGCTGATGGTGTGTATTTGCTATTGTCTCTGCAGGAGAGTTGACGGCTTGAGAGGAACCTGACTAACAGCAGTGTGACAGGATCAAGAGGAAAAAGCTGTCTTTACAGGGCAGGTGAGAGGACAAAACTACAAAGAAAAGAGTGTCCAGTCTGCCTGTGAAGTCAACAAACAGATTCAGTTCCCTTACAACGATCTTTTGCTTCATGATACAACTTCTCTTTTTAGAACTCGGCTTACCCATTTTTGGGACTGACGAAATATTTGATTAACCCTTTACTCATTTTTCGAGATAACAACCGTTCTTGTTTCTTTGAATTTTAACAGATTTTTGTTTGAGTTGAAGAGTTTCTCCTCATATTTCATTTCCTAACTGGTTTCATGTTTATGTTTATTTTCCGACAGTGCCCGTTACCTAATTGAAACTCATCGCACCTCCTGCAGGTGAGTTTTTCATGAGATTTGTCCCTGAAATTAAAATTTGTATAATTGTCACAATAAAAGTAAAACTTGGCACTCTTAATATCTGTTGATTGAAATCATGATGAAACCGGAACATCGTTTTGAGTCACTGTGATTTAGCCTTAAACAGTGTGATGGAAAATGTGAGGTTAATTTGATCACGAACTGTAAGGGATAAGAGGGGTACTCTTTGTTTTGTTTGTTTGTTTGATCTTTTACTGATGGAAGAAGCAACTCTTCTTCCTCACCCTCAGTCCTAACATACCAAAAACAGATATTATGTTGTGAAGGATAAAGAGATTGAGCAAAGAAGAAATTTGTGACCCAACAATGCCTTGTTTTTAATTTTCCTTCTGCAAGATCAGTGTCATGGCTGCGTACGGACAGACTCAGTACAGCCCCGCCCTCCAGCCTGCAGGACCGTACACACCGTACACTCACCACACACAGGGCTACAGCATGCCATCTTACAGTAAGTACAAACAAACACAGTGTGATGTAAAAACATACCTTATTTAAAAAAAAATTATCTCAAAAGCAAAACAAAATGTTTGTAATGTGATGGCATGGTGTACATGCAGAGCTCGATTTGAAATAATTTATATCAGACTCTTTGAGTTAGTGAACCTTCTTTCTGTCTTTTCCGATGTAAACAACAAAACACAGAAACATCACAGTGCATTGGGCAACATCCACTGGAAACTTCAAACAAATTCAGTCACTTTACACTACAATGACAATACAAAACAAAAAGGGAGACATGAGGGGGACACTAAGGGGAACAAGACACATGACAGACATTTGGTAATGTACACAGGAGACTTTGTACTACAGGGATAGATTGTGATGTGTTATTTATATGTTCAGGTCAAAGTTTTAATGAGGAAAATAGAAGAAATAGATAAAACCACACACCCAAACTTTACTAAAACCTATAAACTTGAAGAATGCAAGATAAAATCATGATACACACAATAAGAAGAGCATAAACTTTTGCGCAATCCAAGAAGTATCCTTCAACTAACAAACATGTGAGCAAAGGCATCACCTAACCAAATCAAATTGCAGCTCTCAACAACAATTGTTTACTGTTATTAAATTATTAATGGACATAGTTAAAGTAAATAAATTAGATTATACATGTTGCATCTTGATTACTTTCATCCTGAATGCAACATAAATCTTCTGCTATTTTTCTTCTAGACATTAAAACAGAGGACGGTCTGAGCCACTCTCCAGGACAGACGGGACTACTGGGATACTCAAACTTCAGCAGCACTCCTCCCAGTCAAAGTCTCTACAGCTACTCTCACACACACGGTCAGTCTGAAACACCGTAGGCACTGTAGGAAATGCTATCACTCACACAAACACCGTTCAACAGAGCTTTTATACACCATCTTTGATTTAGTCTGACTGAATGGAGCATCCATCCAGCAACATCCTCTCCTCTCCTCTCCTCTCCTCTCCTCTCCTCTCCTCTCCTCTCCTCTCCTCTCCTCTCCTCTCCTCTCCTCTCCTCTCCTCTCCTCTCCTCTCCTCTCCTCTCCTCTCCTCTCCTCTCCTCTCCTCTCTACCACACCTGTTCTCCATTAGCTGCGGTCTGGACTGCTGGCGTCAAAAGTCTCTCCACCCCTCCTCTTTTCTCGGGGTCAGGCCCCCTTTCTCCACTCAGACCAACATCACAGCATGCGAGCGCTTGTGTTTGTTTCTCTGAAGAAAGAGAAAGTGAGAAAACCTGTAGACTGAGAGGGAGAGAAACAGAGAGGGGAGAAGGAATAAAAAAAAAAAATTAAAAAAAAAATGGATATAACAATGGAAGGGCAGAAGGTCTTCCTGATAAAGAAATGCTCAGATGAAGATGTTGTATAGTGCGTGCAGCTCTCTGCCCACACATGTCTGTTTTGTGTGTGTGTGTGTGTTTGTGATTGAATATGTGAGTGTGTGTCTGCGCTGGACGCATTCCTCAGTAGACCGGCGCCCAAAGCATGACTCGCTCAGTGCGACTTTATGGCTTTGAAACCAGCGTGAAATTGACATTGTGTGTGAGAGGGGAGAGGTTAAGGGGCATTTTACGGAGGGGTGAGCAGGTTTAATGTTGCAGACGGGGTATGTGCTGTCTCCACTGTATGGATGACACAAAGGAGAGACAAAACAGTGTATACCAGTAAACACGTGAGGTGCGGACATGACTTTGTGGACCACATAGTAGTAATTGTAATAATTTCAATTTACTAAGAATTGGAGCAAATGCATTCACATACCCTTATTACCTTACTCTTAAATTATTAAGTATATGAAAGTATTTTCCTACTTGTGTGACATATTGGTGTGACTGTACAATATGTCTAGAAACTAACTGAGGACATTTTAGGTAGGGCAAATAATCAAATTTCAGAATTTCCACAGTAACTACTAAAATTACACTCTGGCTTATTCCAATTTAGATATCAGTATTGTTTATTTTTATTATTGATTAATTTACTTGTGATTTTTTTTTTTTTTAACAAAACATTTAAATATATGGTCTATAATGTGTTCTCTGGTTTTAAAGTTGTAGTGATTTTGCTGTGGCACCAAGTCACTGCAATTGTTTTGATCATAACACATAGAAATAAACCAAAATTACCCTTTAACTTTATGCGTTATTAGTATTGTTGACCTCAGAAGCCTTCTTGATATACATGTAAAAAAAAAATCACATCTAATTGTACGTTGTACATAATCTGGATTCAGACCCTGAATTAAAAAGGTTAGAATATCTAATTTCATCATGTCAGAAAATTGGTGAAGCACTGATTTAACTGCTTTAATAGTTCTGAAAGAACTGAAAAATCTGCAACTAATTTTCTCAGTTAATCTATTTCAATCAATCTGCATCAAATCCTCAGATTTTAGGATGTGAAAAGACAGAATGGCACTTTTGCTTGAAAAGTAGCTTAATTGATTGATCATTTGCATTGCTGCAGATCAAATTTCTGTCAATCAATTAATTGATGTATTGACAAAGTTTCATGCTTGACCTTTTGTTTGACAAATGTCAGCTCATTGCACCATTTGACTCTCCCCTCCTCATCCGGCCGATTGACTTTGCATATTTATCCCAAAATTACGCAAGAATTAGATATAAATCTTTTGTCAGATGAGAACAGGTGGCCTGTCACGGTTGGTAATATTGTAACCTGTTCAAAAATGTTCTTTGCCATCCATTACAATGTCGTCTTTGATCTTTCTCCAGTTTCCCACTGACTCCAGATCAATAATTTTTCTGCCTCTCCCAGACAATTTAATTCTTGTTTTCCATACGACTTTCTCTTTTAAGAGAATATTCAGATGTCAGACATCATACAGGAATGTAAATAAATTCATGTAAACACACTTTTAATGAAACTTCTTACAAACTGGAAGCTCTTCAGTGACTGCATGTGCTTTGTTAGAGTGCCACTGTTGAACCAACAAACAGTTTTTAACAGAGTGTAGTCAGAGTTTGAAGGACATTGTTCCCAAACAAAATAAATTTGTTTGAATATTTTTATGCATAAATCATTAACTGCGAACTTCAAACGGTAATAAACTACCACAACATCCAAATGTTTGTAGGATTTCAGAATGTTTCCATGTCATCCATTACACTGTACACAATACACAAGCATGCACACGCGCACACATACGCACACACACACACACACACCACAAACAGCCTTCGAAAAACTTACTGTACCCTGTGCGTACAACTGAAACCAAATGGGGTCTATGGGAATCTTGATGTGTTTACTTAAGAGACCTCCTGTATTTTTCCTTTAGTCAGTCTGAAGACTGTTGTGTTGTCCAGGGAGGTTTCAGTATGATTCTTCCATTGAGTCATTATTCTTTGGTTTGTCATGCACTGTCTAAAGGAGAAGGAATAGGGAGCAAAGAAACAAAGCAACAGTGGGCTGATTAAAGGATGGAAGGAAGACTTGAGGAAATTAATCTTAAAGAAATGTTTTAGGACGGTTTAGGTCGTGGCTGAATAGAGAAGAGTAAAGCTGTATTATCCCCAAAGTGCAGCTTGCCTTAAAGCTAACAGTAAAAACAAACAGTGTATGACCATCACAAAAAAAAATACTGAATCAACTTTTAAACCATCAGCAGTAATTGCTTAAAACATTATTGTATTAACTGAATCGTTCTACTTTATAGAACAAAAAACACTCATTCAATAAACAGTACAGGTCAAATCAAAGCAATTACTTCGATCTTTAAAAAAAGACTGAGACTGTTCATCTTAAACCGTACTGTGCACGGGGTAGGGGGAAATCTATAACCTTTGTGAATATGTTTTAATAAGTTAATTTTTGTGACCACTTTTGTGACCACTTTTGTGACCACTGCACGGACCTGAAAACTTTGGCAAAGAACGCACCTCAAATTTTGTGTAAAAGTTTTGGGGGGCAAAAGGAAATTGCAGGAATATTGGAGAGGTGGGAAGATTGGGAGCAACAGTTGTGTTATAGCGGACGAGAAAGGCACTGTGTCCGGGCGTGTCATTAGCATCGCATCACAATTTAGATTGTTTGTGACAATTGTTTTACCTCAGACGCCTCAGTGACGTTTATGCTCTCTTTCAACATGAATGACACTCAAATTTTTTTCAAAATTTGTTTCATTCAAGGTTTCCATAGAATACATTGTATTTGGAAATACAAATAACTTGACTACATACATGCAGAAGTACCGACCGCCCCATCAGCATAATTTGTCTTTCAAACTTATTAGCAAATGCCACCATGCTAACACACTAAAAACTAATATGGTGAACATTAGAAAACATTATACCTGATAAACATTAGTGCATGATGTTAACATTTAGCTCTAAGCACCACTGTGATTGCAGCCTCACAGAGCTACTTTTTGATTGATGAATGGATGGTGAAAATCATCTACTGTCTGTTAAGGTCTTAAACTTTAATAATCTTATATTAAGGTGTTGGGATGTTTTATGGCCTTCATTAGAAGCCACACAAGACGCACCTTTCAGCACAGTTGGTGTCAAAAGTTCATTTCTTTCCTCTTTGGCAGATGGCCAGCATTTCTACAAATTTTCATTGGTTTCAATTTGTATTTTTGAGACATCCTGTTAACTTTCAAACAGAAAACTAGGAATAGATATTAGAAGTGTTGTCAACAGCCATAGGTGGAGGTGATGAAATTACAGGAGAATTAATTAATCAGACAAACAAACAGGATACTATGCAGACTCGACAGGAAGATGCAGGGTGAGACAGCATCACTGTGGGGAGAAATTGCTCAGAGGAAGACTTTCCTGCCTTGGCTTGATTAGATTCGAAGATTCCCAGAGTGGCAGCAGCAGCAGCAAACTTCCCCACCTGTATTGTGTGTCAATCATAAATCACACTCGAAGCTCCTGCAGCGCTGAGCTGTCGCTGAGGATTTACTTAAAGTTTACTGCTAACTACTTCATCCACAAAGCTTTACAGATCAGATTAGATGCTGCCAAATTATATCTTCTTATATCTTCAATTGATTCATCAATACAAGATGGAACAAATATCCTACCTGTTTACAGTTTGTATTTGTATTTGGCACCTTACAATTTGACCTTGTTCACATGATTTCTTAGGTGGTGGTATTTCATCTGGAATTTTTCAAGGCACCCACGCAATCTCAAATTCCACCCCATTCAACCCTTCCCAACAAGTGAGTAATGTAATCTCAAAGAGTGTTTTCACCATCAACACGTGAGGAAACTCAACAGTTATAGCCATCTCTAATCAATTTATTATTGATACATTTTTGTGTTTTAATGCCGCTGACTAACATTCTTATCTGTGTTGACAGGAGTTTTCAACGTATTCAAGCTACAGTCCGAGTCAATACTCTCCGTATTATAACTCCCATCACTACAACAGCCCCTACCTAACCAGCAGCAACATCAGCCCTGCTGCCATCACAGCTCCGTTAGCCTATCAGCACCCAGAGCAACCTGTTATGATGCCCAATCACAGCCCAGAGTCACACACAGGTAAGGAGTTTTTGCTTGTTTGTTTATTCTTTCTTTCTTTCTTTCTTTCTTTCTTTCTTTCTTTCTTTCTTTCTTTCTTTCTTTCTTTCTTTCTTTCAAGAGACAGGTCAAAATGAATTACTAGAATTGTTATAGCCGAGATATTATTCCAAGTGTTAGTCCGGGGTAATACTACAAAACCAATTAATCCTAAACTTAGACAAGTCCCCCTTTTAACATGCAAAATGTTGTTTTAAAAAGACTGATGAGCACCTTTGTTTTATGTCTTTGTGTTGTTTTAGGAGAGTACCACCCGCCGCCCAGCCCCCCCACACCAGGTAAAGAGGAGGGGGTCCCTGCACGAAGGGGGTCAGATGGCAAGTTGAGAGGAAGAAAAAGAGTCAGCGACCCCGCTCCACCTCTGGACTCTGATATAGAGGTAAACACACTCACACTGTTGGAAATTATCAGGACTTCTCTACAATATTTATATTTTTCTCTCTCTCTTTCTCTTTCTCACACACACACACACACACACACACACACACACACATATACACTGTCATGTGGTTAACATTACATATCTGTTATTTCACTGCAGCGAGTGTTTATCTGGGATCTGGATGAAACCATCATCATTTTCCATTCGCTCCTCACGGGAACCTTCTCCTCACGATTTGGCAAGGTACGGTGAGATGACCCCTCCCTTTGTCCTTTACTGTAAGAAGTGTGTGCTGTAGCTAATCACACTCTGACAACAGTTAATCATACAGCAGGTAGACACAAAATCCTCACAACAAACACCCTTTGTTTCAGTGACCCAGTGCTTATTTGACTAACAGTCAAAGGTTTAGCTGCCTGGGATCAGCCCATAACCTTTGGGTCTCATCCCTGAGCTTTTTCACACGCTGGCTGTTTTGCCTTTCTGCCCTCTTGTTTCTTTTCATAATGCAGCGGGGTTGTTTAGCTACCCCAGCAACCTGCAGCGTGATTGACAGCCAGCGGGACCTTTACATAACAGACAGGCAGCTGACGATGGGCGGACAGTGGTGCGTTTCTTGTTTTTGGCCAGGGAACTGTGTTTTGAATTCTCACGATTCCCCTGCGGGTTGACACAATGCTGATGGGAGTTTGAGAGCAGCGTCTCTGATGGGTTCAGCCCCCGGCAGGCTTTGCATGCTGTTGTTTCTTTTTCTTTCTTTTGCTGCCACAGACAGGGGGTGAAGAGAGAATGGGAGGAAGAGCGAAAATGAGACAGAGAGAGAGGGAATAAGTTAGATCGGTGTTGAAATGTGACTCGTGTGCCAAAAATTCCTGATTTCTCCCACCACCCAAACGCCCCACTGCTGGACTCAGGGAAGCTCAGTTGGACAGACTCTGACATCAAAACTCAGACATGCAGCAGAGGAATTGAATGAGTGACGATGGAAAAACAGATTAACAGTCCAACGTGTCAAGATGGCTTACAAGCTGAATTTTTTTTTTTTTTTTTTTTTTTCTGTTTTGTTTCTCCATCCCTAATTTGCAGATATCTCATCCTTCTCTGACAGCCATAATATATTTGTTTCTGGCTTTAATTAACTTCACTTCACCGCTTTGTGTCCTGCTTTGTACGGCCCAGGCTCTTCCCACTGGATCAGGCTATTTAACTCAAATGTTTGGACTTATGTAGAAGCAAGTCTGGGCCCAGTCTGATGGAAGACTAATGGGCGTGATGAAAGACAGTCATTTTCACCAGCTTGGTGAGCCAGAGGTGAACGTTGATCCACGCGATGAGCCGACCCTTCCTCCCAAAACATCTCTTGCATTATCTCATCTATCATACAGCACCCTACATTGTCCTCTAGTGTGGGAATTCTCTACCCCCAGCTCTGTCTTTCATATAAACAAAAAAATCCCCTGCATATAAGACTAAAGGTGAGAACTGAAAGCTTTGAGTGTTTTGTCTTTTTCTACTTCCTTTTAGTCTTTCTTCTTCTTGTCCGGGATTAAAAGAAAGAGGCTTTTATTTGTCCTTGTGCGCAGTAGTAGCCCTAGTCTTCAGAGGAAGGTGATTACAGATAATTATTTCAATTATTAGACAAACAGAAAAAGCCTGCCTTAATCCTTTAACCCCTCCCACTTCATCCTTTCCATTCATCTCTTTCTTTCTTAATCCACCCTCTCGTCATTTTCTCTCCCTGTCATCCTTGTCCTCCCCATTTCTCCTGCTGAACTTTTTGTGCCCTTTACCTTTTTTTTTTTTCTTACACCCTCTTTTGTAATTTTCATGATTTACCCTACTTGTGTCATCAAGCCCATATTACCACTCGGAGCCAGGAGACAACCCTGCTTGTCATTTCAAATACACAAATCCAAAATTCACCTTTGGCTGACATCTCTCTGCTTCGCCTGTCTCGCTGCCAAAGAGGAGCCAGTGTTGCCATCAAAACAATACACCACACATATGTGCACAACCTGCTTTTGTAGTCTAGAATGATAACAGCCCAATGCTGTTTATCAGTCCAACTGCCTGCATGTTATGATTTATATGTTTCTGCGGGTGATGATTTATAATTTACTTATTAAGAAATAAACCTGAAGTCGGTGTAATGCAACACCTGGGTGGTTGTTTGGCTTTCTTTTCATGAGGTAGAAGGAAGGCTGTGTGGTGTGAGAGAAGATGGTGAAATACGATATACCTCTTCTTTTTCATGATCATGATGTATGATACCTGTTTTTCAGTTATTAAATCCAGTGTAACCATTGAGGGCAAATTGGAGAAAACTTCATTAAGGACCATACTATACCATTTATTATACATCTGTATATTTGGGGATTTTTATTCTTCTTTTCGTTACAGGTAGCCATTGATTTCCATTCATTTATAAGATAATCTCTTAAAAAAGATAAATGAAACTTGCTAGAATTGTGTTGCAGTAAATGTCAAGTCTGCATTCATCAATAGCCAGGCGTCCTGCTTGGGTCTAGGAGATGCAACGTCAGTCTGTTGGTCTGCTGGTCCACCACTTTGGCCCAGACTGAAGAATGAAAAAAAAAAAAAAAAAAAACTTGTATTAGAAACTTACAGAAACACTGCTGTGATCATCCTTGAGATGCCTTAAAATGATTTAATGACTCTACATGAATTTAAGTTATTTCTGATAGTTTAATCTAAGACCCAGTAGTTAATTAAATGAGTTTAAATTAATACTCTTGGCTTAATTTATTGGAATGAATCAGGAAAAAATGTCAGCAGAGAACAGCGAACTAGCGAGCTCAATTGAAGCCAAAATAAATTGGTCGGAGAAAAGATAGTAAAGATAAGAATGAGAGTTTGGGGAGTTTGATTGACAGATAAATATTCACATTTGCCGCTCCCTGAAACCTGTTTATGTCAATCCAGTTGATGAGTTTGCGGAGGAAGTAAGAAGAAAGCTTTTCGGAGAGACAAGCAGACAGCTACACTGACATAATGGCAACAACAATGATGTTCAAAAATGTGATTTCATGGATTATTCTCTAAATACCAAACATCTTAGGCCGTCAATGTTAGCCTGAACACCTCATTTTTTTTCTTAAATAGTTAACAAGGGTGCAGCCATTGAAGTGATAGAGCTGGTGTTCTGTCATCGTTTTAATTAATGAGGTCGAAGCATGTCTATAGTTTACAAACAGGGAATGTGACTGCCTGAACAACTTCAAGACATGAACATGTACTGTGTATATGTCCAATACTAAGACTATTAATAGGAGATAAACTGTAAACAATTTGGTTGTTTTATTTGGGGATGTCAAAGACACAGCAACTTGTAATCCTTTGAGAGGTCCACTGTCATTTCTCTTTGCTTTTTTTTTGTAGCTTTATAGGAGGATAACGTGAAAAGTAACTGTGTTTGCAAATTTCTCAGAAACGTATTCGTTTTATGTGCATCAGGACTCTTCAAAGGCAGTGTCTCTGGGTTTATGGATGGAGGAAATGATCTTCAATCTGGCCGACTCGAGACTCTTCTTCAATGACCTGGAGGTGAGTTTTTTTTTAATTTGTATGATAGTTTGTGAAAAAGGAGCACAGAAGCATATTTAGACAGTAGCAAGATTAAATTCTGTTTTATTAACTACCATTTCCTTCAACTAGAAGCTTAAACATTATGCCTTTCTACAGTCAAAATTCTTCGCCTCACAGTACACTGGATCTCACTATTTTTCAGTAATTGTGAGAGTTTTTTTCCAGTAAGCTTGAGCAGAGAGAACATATCCAGCAGTGTAAGCTGGCACACAGTTAACCAGAAAACCTTCCCTGCAACAGCCCGACCGAGAGGTTTGACATTTGGGTGCTGTTTTCTTACCTGGCATAAAGCACACTGGTTGTCATTGTAGAAATCCCCTCGCACAACATCTATCCAATTCTTTCTACAGAATTTTCCAAACAAATTCCCCTCCTGGAGTGACAGTACAGCAAGAATATTAAAAGGACGGGATTGCTGGAATAAGTGCTCTACAGATAGACCTGTGTAAAACTCCACCAAAGTCAATATGGGTATTGATGCAGTCTCTAAAAGTGATGACTCCTCAAAAAAAAAAAATTCCAAGTGGCCATTAAAATGCAGTTTTAGTAGCTGCTTGTGACTGAACAGTGCATATGTTTTTCATCCTACATTCCTCGACCTTGTTCTGACAAAGAAAAAAAGATTAAAGAAGGACGCAGAGATGGAGAACAAGTACACTTTGTGCTGTAATTATAGGTTTGTGTCTGGGTATCCGAGAGGAAAATTAGTCAAATGGGAGGAGGAACAGTCAAGAGGAGGGAAAGGAGCCAACAAAGCCATTTGCAAACCCGGTTTTTATCCCCTCTTTTGTTGTCAGGGCTCAGTAAAGCTCTAAAGCAGTACGCCGCAGCAGGCTGACAAACCCTGTGAAGTCTTAAGATACAATTATCTTGTCCTTAACATGTCAGTAGCTACAACAGTGCCTGCATATGTTATTGCTGCTGTCATGACTGTAATCCCACCAAAAATTAATATAATTGTACTCTGACTTTTTTCTGATTAATAAAGGACATAAATCGATTTTTGTGTCTGAACTTTTCCTCATTCTTGGGTCTTAAATTATGAATTAAAATAAGATTAAATATAATCTGTGTGGCTGTTTTCAGTTTCAGTGTTTATGTTATGCTGCTGGGTCATTTGCACTGTACGGTCAGTAGTTCCAGCTCTGCACAGGCGGATTACACCTGAGTGGGAGGTGGGTTGCAGCCCCTGGGAATTGAGTTATGTAGCAATGTGAGGAAGATGAGGTAGCGTCTCCGTCTGGACGATTGAAAGGTGATAGGAGAGCCTGTCTGTGCCGGGTCATCGCATGACAATTAGGAGTCGTACTAGGACTCTTTTCGTTTCTGCACATATGTGTTCATGGCTGTGTGTTTGTCACAGTATGTGTATTATTTGTGAAAGATAAAGGGGTTGTGGGATTTAGAGGCTTGAAGCTGGACTCTGGAGAAAGTCAGAGAAACAGAAGTATTTTTTTTTAGCAGTTTTTGTTTGTGGTTATGTTTCTCTTGTGACTTTTCAGTGTCTGTTTGCTGAAGGTGAAGGTGTTTTTAGCTGTAGCCACATGTTTAAGATATAGTGTGGTTTTAATCCCTGCAGTTTCGTTGGTTGCATCAACATCCAATATAGAGGAACAACAATCGTTTGTCAGAGACAATGGGCTATTCTTATGATCATTTTTTTTTTCCCAAAAATGTTTGACGCACTATAAAAAAAAAAAAAATCAGATTTATTACGTGGTTACGCTCGCGTTGCACCACCATGTTGACTGTCTTGCATCTCTGGCGCCTCACTGTCCCGTGCTATTTATTTCCTCCTTCCTTGTCTTTTATTTTAGGTCTTTTTTTCGTCTTCTTTTTTTTTTTTTGTTCTGTCGTGCTATCACTCCCGGAGGCTCCCCTACAGAAGAGAGACCTGCCTGCACACAGCTTCACTCTGAAACAGATCTCTTGATATATCCACTCTTCTTTTCATTTCCCAGGAATGTGACCAGGTTCATATTGATGACGTGGCGTCGGACGACAACGGACAGGACCTGAGGTAAGGCTTTGACTGTGTTACTGTACTCTGAGACTCTTGACAGTCCTACTGTAGCTCGTGAACCAGACTTGCCCTCTGGGTTTTTGTGCTCCGGAGGGAAAAAAAAAAAGTAGGGAGATGAGACGAGGAGTGTGAGCATTTTGTGTGCATTCGTGTGTGTTCATGCATGCAAGCATGTGCATGTCTTTTATTTCCCCGACTTCCACAGCCATATAATATATCACAGGATTATCCAATGCTTTCTGTTCTCATCAAAATATCCCTTCTTCACTCCCTCTGTCTCTCAGTCCAGACGTTTTATTGCATAAACTTGTTGAAGCACTTTAGGATAGTTTTAGGAGTGATTTGAGAAAGAGCCAGACTCTACCAAAGTACTTCCTTGACGTATTTATTTTATTGAACTTGGCCCTTTCCATCCAAAGATGTTTTAAAAAATGTTCTAGCCATACTCTATGTATATACTATTTTGTACTGACAAAGGCTCATTCATGGTTTGATTCAATTTTAAATGGTTTTTTGTCCCTGAAATTTCTTTGGTTGCTCTGGCACGCTTCCCTAAATTTTATGAATGCTTCAAGCACTGCTTCTTCTTCAGAGCCTGAATTGTTTGAATGTATTTCTAGAGCCAGGAAATGTTTTCATGAATGTAGTTGTACCGACTTTTTAGTATGTCACCTTTGAAACACTGATAACAGTGCTACCATCAGATGCTCTGGAAAATGTGGTTTGTATTTTTATGATCTCCATCCTGGCTGTTTCCTGTATTGTGATCCTGCAGCACTTACAACTTTGGGTCAGACGGCTTCCAGAGCCCAGCAGGGGCCGGCTCTCTGTGCCTGGGGTCAGGGGTCCATGGAGGGGTGGACTGGATGAGAAAACTGGCTTTCCGATACCGCAGAGTCAAGGAGATCTACAACACATACAAGAATAATGTTGGGGGTAAGCTTCACTCTTATTTTATTTACCATTGCTGCGTAAAGGCAACCTAGACATTTCAATTTCTCTGAAGTTAGTTTATGTGTGGATTTCTAGCACATATAAAAACCTGATAAGTACAGGAAATTAGTAACAGAAAGTTGAGATAATAGTTAAGTTGAAACTAAACAAAGTAAAGATTAAAATTAAAATTCTTTGACTGCAGTTTTGCTGATACTAATTTGTAATATAGGCCCTTTATTAAAGAGCATTTTGTATTCCTTATGTTCCAGCTGGAGCATCAACTATGTAGGCATAAAAATCCAGTGAAAATATATAGAAGAAAATACTTGTATCTTTATTTGCTGACCTATTAAATTAAATTAATTCAATCATGATGTGGTGAAAAAAGCTCAAAGGGTGGTGAGTGACTCAGAAGTGGTGCTCTGCCGTAGCATTGGGAACCTCTGACTACAGCTGGCTGCTTTAACTCTGCGTGAAACCATGTGTCTGAGGCTTTGGTGGTGTGAGAGAATTGTCCATCCAGGAACTGCAGACAGTCCTGCTGTCAAACTAAGAGACGTCTCGGTAGATGCAGTGGAGCTACAGTTTAAAGGTTTACATCCTGCCCGGTTTTGTTTCAATGACTGACCTTTTAAGATTGTGTCTCTCTCTGATGGGCAGGTTTGCTGGGCAGCCCCAAGCGAGAAGAGTGGTTACAGCTGAGGAGAGAGATGGAAGTCCTCACTGACCTGTGGCTGACTCAAGCACTCAAAGCCCTGGCTCTCATCAACTCCAGGTCAGTTCATGCTACCACAGATTTACACCAGTTGTTTAATTAAAATTAGATATTAGCTGTTAGTTTTAAAATGATTATTCCCAATTTCACATTATGACTCGAATGAATCTCAGTTTCTGATGTTGCACGTGTCATTTACGACTAAAATTAACCATAGAATCAATATGTTTGTTCCAGGCCTAACTGTGTGAATGTGTTGGTGACCACCACACAGCTTATCCCAGCCCTCTCCAAGGTGTTACTGTATGGACTGGGCTCAGCCTTCCCCATAGAAAACATATACAGTGCCACCAAGACAGGTGAGGAACATCTGGGGAAGAAGGGTTCGTGATTAAGCAACAATACGTACTACTCTTAATTACTTCTTTCTTCTAATATATCTTATGCCGGTAGATTAGTTTTTCCTTTTCAAAAGTCTTTCATCAAAGGTATCAATAAAAATGTATTAATATTGTTACCTCCCGATTTTTCTTTTTTTAAAGGCAAAGAGAGCTGTTTTGAGCGTGTCTCTCAGAGGTTTGGTCGGAGAGCCGTGTATGTGGTGATAGGAGACGGAGCCGAAGAGGAGTCCGTAGCCAAGAAGGTATAACTCAATCAGATTTTTTATGACTGTGACTGCTTAGAAATGGGCCACAACAAATCAGTAAACCTCATGGCACACCATCTGCAGCCTCTGTAACTGAGTTTTTTTTTTGTGTTTTTTTTTATATATATTTTTTTGTGGAATGGCAGCATTGTTTAATGGGTTTAGCATTTCCATGTACAGTATGTTATCCAAACATACTTTAACACATACTACAGACCCCCTTCAAACCAGAGTACAAGCTGCATTCCAAAAGTTTTGCATGTTATGAAACCTAAATTCAATATTTTTTTTGTTTGTTTTGTTTTCTCAGAAGAACATGCCATTCTGGAGGGTGTCCTGTCGGGCAGATCTGGAGGCTCTGAGCCATGCACTGGAGTTGGACTACCTCTAGAGGGCGCCAGCTATCACGTTCTGCTGTTCCACCCAAAATATGAGAAGCTCCTGAACTCCTGAGTGCAGCTAGAGGGTGAAGATTTCCCCAAGAGACTGATTCAGAGTCAGTATTTCTATTTTGCGTGAGCGCCTTGGCGGACAATTTTACACCAACGCCAACGGAACTGTGAGGACTTTGGAGGCGAGGCTGCAGTTTATCTGTGACACACAAAACATGAAGCCAAAAGTGCTGGACCAAAACAAAAGACCAAAGTAAAGTAAGGGACCAATACTTCATAACTAACCCCAGGGAACTATGGTTAATACAAATATTATATATATATATATATATATATATATATATATATATATGAAAAACATTTCTTTAATACAAAAAAAAAAAAAATCTGTTCATCTCAATGTTATTGATGACGTCCCACTTTTATACACAAAAAAATTGTTGCACTGAATGCAAATTCTTAGATCCAGTTTAATGAACACAGTGTCTGCATGGATGAAAAGTTACGTTTGTTGTGCTGTGTTTTTATACTTGTTTTGAGGCTAACTCATTTTTCTCTGCCCGTTATTTTAAAGACAGAATTAGAAACAAAGGTTATTGTATTAAGCGAGATAGATTTAGCTTCCACTATTATTTTAGTCAGTTAGAAAAATGTCAAATACTATTCTCCACATAGGCTATTAAGATAGTCTGTATTTTACCATTAAAATGAGGGCTATTTATTGTTGGTTCAATTCTACGAAACAATGAGGTATAAATATGTTGGGAGCTCAGCATTAAAAGTTACATTTGAAGACCAAAAGTATGCTCTTGTAAAAATGTTTTGATAGAAAGTTGCCCTGAAGATGCTGTATTATAGGCTGGTGCTCAGATCCTTACTTTTGATTCTGGGTTGTATATTGTTTCCTTCTCTGTTATTGTTTAAATTCCCAATAACCTGTTTGTAATATAGATTACCTGGTGTGATTGTGCATGTGCCGATTACACTGCCTGTCAGCTTAGCTATGATTTGTATATAATGCTTTATTGTTGATTTGTTTTGACAGACAGTTAAGGTAGATTAATAAAGATAAATTAATTGCATTGTTGGGAAAGATGAGTAGAGCTTCATATCATTTCACACAGTTACTCAACCCAGAGGCATGCGAAACAAGACGGATTAAATAACAAATAAATGAGTGGTGAATGATCCTGGTATAAATTACATGTTAATATCAAGGGTATTAAACCGAAGTGAATGTTTTTCTTTATTTAAGGAAAGGTTTCCCTCTTCAGGTCAGATAAAAAATTGCAGTAACAAATCTACATTCATGCATACAGCTATCTACAAATACATAAACATATAGCTGTCAGACAGAGAGTGCCATAAATTTGAAATATTGACACATCTTATTTTTCAAACAAAGCAAAAAGCACAAAAATCCTTTGATCCATCGTTGCAACTTTTCAATTTCAAGTATTTTTAGGTGCAAAGTTGATTCTAATAACACATACATATTTAAATAAATAAATAACATTTACATTCACAATTGTGTTGTACACAGCAGTAGAAAAACATGAGGAGGGCTGCCCAAGTTACTTTCTGTTGACAGAGACCATCTTGAAGCCTCTGATGGTGCAGTTGAGATTTTTGAGTGACAGGCTGGCCTGCAGCATCTTTGCACCCACCATGGTGGGGATGAACGTGAGGCGTTGCTCCACTCTTCCTCCTGGACGCAGTGGAGACATGCTGCAGGAAGACACAGAGAAGATACAAATGTTTACAAAATGTGGTAAGTGTTTGTCAAAAAAGTAGTCCATGACTTGTTTTCCTGTGGACTTCATCAGAGCAATGTTACATAATGAAAGTGAAACTTCAATAATTGTCCTGTGAATGTAGAAACTTTGCACACATAGTATAATGTCGGGTTTATACTTTTGTCTGTTACACTTGTAATTTAACAGCCATAAATAATCATAAAGTGCTTGCAAATAACGAGTCTGCACTCGGCGCTGGTACATGTCGGTGATTATATCAGCCATGCCACCTCGAACAATAAACACAAACATAAGCAAAACAATACAAGCATACAGCAATAAAGTGCCGACATTCCTTTGACAAAGACACATGCTGTGTTCCAAATGACAGACTTCCCATCGTAGCCTAACAAATACTGCTCTTCCATGTTAGGACTCTTACTTGCGTAGAGCAGGAATTTTGACAGAGTAGTGTTGTTTCAAGTCGCACACTGTTCTGTTGTGCACTGACTGGAAATGACCTCTGCATGTGAACACATCACCCTCCAAAATATTGGCAGCTTTAATTATTTTAATTAGAAATTAACGTGTTTTTGTTCCTTCTGTTTAACACACTCAGTAAAAACACCGATTCTTTTTTCCGGCAGCAGTAGTGGAAAAAAACCCCGCTTGTGTGGTGTTCAGGAACAACTGCAGCTTCCTCAGACGCCTTAATTTGAAAATTCTTTACGCTGGTGGCCCCGCCCTTTTCTCTACAGAGCCAAGATGACGACCGTTCAGGGTGGAAAGTGTCCAGCATTTCACACTATTTTTTGGGGGGGGTGTTTTGAGTGCATCATCCTGGTACTTGTCGTGCACTGCATGTTTCTGTACTTGACAGTGTGAACACACTTATGCACTAAAAATAGTGTTAGTGTACAAGTACGCCATTTGAAACACAGCAACAGTGTTCTGTACTGACCGGTGACACTCCTCTGTTTGAGCATTCCTTCACCTGATCATTTGCAGCCACTCATGATGTTCATAAGTCATCGGGGTGCCTCTGACATTAAACATTCAACATGCGCAAAGAAAATGATGAGAGAAAATCCTCCAACATACCTGAACTGAATTTTGCCTTTGATCAGCCCGGCCCCTGCTACAGTCAGCACTCCACTCACTGGGTTAGAAAATGGGTTGGTGAAGATCAGCGTGGCAGTCTGCTCTTTGTTGGGCATGATGGAGTTTTCATCTGCAATCTGAAAGAGAAACATGTTAGTGATCCCGAAAATTCACCTAAATTAAAGCAAGTAAATATCACAACAACAAAAAAATCGTTATCTATTTCCTACAGCTTGATAATGCAGCTACATGATTTGATTTTCGCTCAAAAACAACTGTTCCATCACAACAGTAAATATTTTAGATACCTTATGCATGATTTTATATTTCATTGTTCATGATATAATTAGTACCTGAAATTTTGGAATGTTTGCTAAAATTCAAAACAAAAGTAAATGTCTTTGAGCAAATATTTGCTGTAAATCATGTATTAGCTTGTCGCAAAAGGGAATCCAGCTGGATGGGAGAGACGGAGGACTGGCCTGCCAAGTATTCTTTTTTTCTTAATCCCTCAGAAGATTAATTATGTATTAATGAGCAATGTTTTGAATGTTTATACCATACCTGTATGGTAAGCTGTGGGCTGGCAATGTTGATCTCTTCTGAGGCCAGGACCCGCTCATGACTTTCCACGTCCTCCAGGACTACTGCAAGGTTGATGAGGTCATCTCCCACCACATCCTCATACTCAGCCGGGACGATCTGCTGGTGCAGCACCATAACTGAATACAGAAACAGAGACAAGAGTGTGTGAAATTCATTATCAAATCCAGGTACAATAAATTACGAAAACCTCAACAGTCCTCCAGAAGTGAAAATCTTAAGTTTGTAGATGAGAAAAGAGAATTTACCCTGCATGGGTGCCAGCTTCGTGAAACCATGGGCCTCCCAGAATGTGTCTGAGGGGCTGTTGTTGTATTCTTTTGCTTGGGCATTGAGATGCACCTTCATCGTCTTGGCTACGCTCTGCTTGTTCATGACTTTGACCATGAAGCGGACAGGCTCCCCAGCAACAGGAGATTTGTCCAAAGTCAGGGAGACTGAAACTCCCTTGGACGAGCCTTCTAAATAAACATGAATAAAAAACAGTCAATGAGATGACATGAGTTTAAACAACTGATTCTAAACTCAAATAAATATGTTTAAAATGATAAACTACCTCTGCTTAGTGTTGACTCTTCTGAAATTATGGAACTTCTTGATGTGAGTGTTGAAGTCGGGCCTGTTTGTGAAGACAGAGAGAAAAATGTGAGCAGAGTAAGAATTGTCCTGGAGAGTGAACATTATATAATTTGGATAAATTAGTCAATCAGCAAATAAATACATATATTTTTTGTCATACTTTTGATGCATTTGTAGTTTCCTGTGATGTTCTGAAATCTGGGGAAGCCGACAGCTTTGGTGCAGATGAAGGATCCAACTCTCTCCGTGTCTTTGCTGAAGCTGACCACCTTGCCCTGGCTCATGATGATTTTGTGGATGTCAGCGTTCACCTCCGCATAGACAAATGGGATGTCATAAAGCAGGTCGATGCGCCGATTCTTCACCGCTTTGACCGGAGCTGGGCCACAGCAGAAGACTCCTGGGATGATAGAAGAAAAGAAAGTTATGGAAAAGGTCTCAGATGGCTTTAAGTAAAAGAGATTTCTTCAATAAATTTTAGCAGCATTTGCCACACACCTCCACTCCTCTCCTGGGGGGTCGGGTCAAGAACTTGCCAGCCATCCAGGCCAGATTCCAGATCCCGACGATTCATCCAGCACTCAACCCAGACATGGAAGTTCCTGTTTAAATGTCCAAAATAAGATATTGTTATTTTGGTATATTTACTTCACAAAACTAAATAAGTGGCATCAATATCACTAATGTAGTATTTTACAAGCAATATAGTTTAAAAAATAAAATACAAAATTATTTGCCATATAAAAACAAATTCAGATACATCCATACTGACCATATGCTGTCTTTGCTGTGGTTCAGCTTCTGGCCTTTTTCGCTGTAGTACTCCTCAATCACCAGGTTGTCATTAGTGTCGTGAGCAGAGTTGAAGTTTGTGACAACACGACAAGGAATGCCAAGAACTCTCATCACTGAAAGACAAGATCCAAATACAGACACAGACGTTTACATGCTGATGAAAATATCTCAGCATGGTGTCATGGAACAAATGATCCAGTGTTCAAACAAGACTCAGAGGACATTGGTCATGACAACGTATTGAGAACAATAAGTGTATTGAAGGAAACAGTAAATTATTTAATTTCTAATGTTTTGAATATTTACCTGTGCACATGACAGCTGCAAACACCCAGCACTGTCCATACCTGACCGGGCTGTAACCAGACTGAGCCCACTGTTTCAAGATGTCCCCACTCCCAGTCCACATGGAGGGATGGACACCTTCTTTAAAGTCGCTCGACCAGTTACCTTTCAGCACTCCACGATCGTCCTCACAGTTGATCTAAACTCAAAAGACAAGAGATAAATGTAATTTTCTATTTTCACTTCAGTTCCCCAAAATGACAAAGAAAGTTCGGGCATCAAACATCTTATGAGATGATTTTGATTGACACTGTCGGCTTAATAGCCACTCTGAAAGAATGTTGCAAAGCTGTAATTACAATGTCCTTGCATGTGGCATTTATGTATTCAGAACCTTGCAGGGTGTTTCCATGTATACAATCTGCAAGACATTGTGTCCTAGTTCAAGCCACAACCTGTTTTAATTAGCAGTTGTCAAAAACAAAATACTAACTGAGAAAGAACAGTAGGAAATGTTAGGAAGTGATTTGTGTTCACACTCACCATGGCAGACACAACCCGGCAGATGTAGACAGGATTGTTTCGGTTCAGGTAGTCCCTTCTTTGGCTCTTCTGGTGCTGAGGACTGACTTGGAGCAGATTCAGGCATGTCTCCAGAACACCAGGCTCGTACTGTACACAGAGATAAAATAAATGATTCATTCCTTTATGATGTTTGAAGCACATTCTATTAAATGCCTGGTTTACTTTCAAGTGACCAGCATGTTTCATTTGAGCTCAGAGTTAGATTTGAGGTTTGGCAGTGGACAGGATTTGGATATGTTTATTCATCTGTTAATACATCTACTAGAGCCTGTACTGTCTAATTTTCCCTTGTTCATTCTCCCTAATGATAGTTTGTTGCAACTGTTGTTTCACAGAGTGGTTTAATTGAGTTCAAGGACTGAAATTAAATAACGTGATTGGACACAATTAACACACGTATAAAAACTACCTTTATAAGCCTTCATATTAAGATAACACTCAGAGGTGAGTCAGCACATTTTATGTAAATAACCTGATGATGTTTTTCTTACTCATCACATCATTTCTGGGTAAAATTAATCATACCTGATCAAAGGACCACGGTCTTGACACAAGGTTCATAGCCGTCCCCATAAACAGCAACCCGGAGTCACTCTGGACGTATTCTTCTCTCTGGTCCTCAAATGGAATATGCACAGCATCATCTGCAAGAAAAAAAAAAAACTGACATTTAGTACAGTCCAGTGGGTTAAATTAAATTACAATTTGGTATACAGAGTAAAAGGTTTAAGAACTTCTGTTCCATGCTTGTCTTTAGTCATTCAATTTAATATAGCTGGTGCCAGACATATTACATGATGAACCCTTATCTCTCAGGTCTGATTCAGAAACTAGTTACACACTATGTTATCACTGTAATGATGCAATCAGACTCGAATAAAATGTACTAAGCAACATAAACAAAGCAAAAAAAAAAAACTTCTGATTCTGTGAAATGTTGTATGACCCTCAAAGAAAGTTCTTAATACCATTTTCAGTAGGTTTGTTTGCACTCACCAGAACACCAGGGGTTGAAGAGCAGGATGAATTTGCCATATGTGCAGCTCCTCTTGCCATCCTGAGAGAGCACACACAGCTGGAATCTGTAGCAGCCCACTGGGGCAGAGGCAGGGGAGGAGAGGAAGATGGAGGGTTTATGGGGGTTAAAGCCCTGAGGGTCAATACAGGCCTTCCAATGAGAGGAAGAAGTCTTCTTGGAGAAAGTGACAGGCATTAACACATACAGGCGACCTGAGGACAAAAGAGAGAAAGAGGATTAGGAATAATAATCTTAAATGTTGATCAAAATTCAGAAAAAAAAAATCGAGACCAAAACTGAGTTAATATTACCGAGCATAACTTTGATCATCAGAGAGTCAGTTTTGGGATTGAAGGGTCGGCCCTTCAGTTGCACGCCGATCTTGAATGGGTCTCCTCTTCGCACCACCAGAGTTTTGGAGTCGCTGAAGCCCTCGGTCCTGTGCTTCTCCATGTTCTCAGATTGTTCCATGTTGACATATTGTATATTTAAGTCTGCAAGAAGAGAAAAGAAAATTACAGAAGTTGCAAGACCAAAATTCATTTAATAATCAGATGGCACAATTTAAAAAAAAAATAAAATTACTCCATAAGCAATGGATGGCAGTAAACAGAAAGAGGAAAAAGAGCCTCACCTTCCATTTGCTAGTGTCTCTTTTTCACAGCAATGCTCTATGCCCCTACTGTCGCCCTGCACAGGTATACATACACCTTCGCCCCACCCTCTGAAAGCATCTCAGATATGGGCGAGACAGTGAACAGGTTTTAGTCAATTCTTACAAAGGTCATCAAGTCATTTGAAAAAAACGTTGACAATAAAATGGGACGCCTCTCCTTGTACGTTGCACCGCATTGGCGTAGTTTCACACGCAGTTTGACACACCCACTACGACAGAAGAAGAGTGAGCCAGAGAGGATTATGTCTGTTTGCTGGGTGTGGACTCCTGAAATACGCTACAAGGTTTGCAACACCAAAATGAAATGAGGCCTCAGGAGAGAGCAGAACACATGACCATTTATTTGCATTTTCTGGCTGATTTGGTAAATGAGAATAAAATACAGAATTTCTTGAGTATATAATATATGTGACCCTTTATAAACCTATTAATGCTTAATGTAACTCTTATTACGAACAAGATTATTTCCATGTTTTTCACAGTGGTGGAAGAAGTATTCAGGTTCTTTACTGAGGTAATACCAAACAATACAAGTGAAAGTCCTGCATTCAAAACCTTACTAAAGTAAAAGTATGTATTATTAGCAACATTTACTTAAATTATCACTCTATGTAGAAAATTATATATAATGTTAGATAGTATTAATTATGATGTGCATTAATAAGCATATCAAATGCTGTAAATTAATACTGTAGGCATTTACTGAGGTCCACTTTACTGTTAGTTAGTTTAATCTACAGTAATGCATCATAGTGTAAAACATCATCTTATCTTTCTAGCATCTGTTCTTTGAAAAACATACATCTTTAAAAAGCTCAGAAAACCAGTCCTATTTTCAGCTTTATGAAGATGCCCTTTCCAACTGATCCAAGAGGGTTTTTAAATGGTCTATTTGGCTTAAGAGGTATTAGGGAACATTAAATCCTTCAGTTCATCAGAAAAATGTCAAACTCTAAATCACCATTACAGTGCAACAATGCTAGTGAGTCGTAGCAATAAACAAGAAATCACTGCTAACAGCCTTGAAAGTGTTACACAAAGGCAATTACTTTTGTTCCAGAATGGACAGGTGTGGGAGGTTACTTGGAACTGACACTGTTCAGTCATGTTAGGGCTTGTCACCAGGAGAAACAAACTTTGTTGCGCAAATTTTGTTCTGTTGTAGAGAACTCACCTGTTTACTATGACAGGTATGCAAAGTTTATGGGGTGGGATGCATTTTTGGAGAATGAATATTGACTCAGAGCCACATCAGGGACAGTGTTGCCTGTTTCTTACTTTTTGTCCAGCACCACCTTTGAATTGACTTTTTGAACTTTTTTTAATGAACTCGTTCAACAAATTTTGAATTGATTACCACAAGATTTGGTTGAGATATATGATGTCCTGGGAATGGATCCTGCATTTGCTTCAGCAGGTCAATTGTTTTACTTATAAGATCAAATGTGTTAACATTTATTAAATGGATGAATGACAGATTAGGTGCTGGCTAATAAATCCAAGGGGATGAATCTTAATGACTTCATTGATCCCTTGACTTTTCATTGAGATTAAATGCAGTTAACAACTGCAGTTTTGAGGAAAATGTCTCCACAATTATAAGATTGATTACCTTGAAATTTCAAACAATTTCGTTCCCCTCAGAATGAATTGCAACAACGTTTGTGATCGCTTTACTTTTGCGCTATCATGAGGTTAATTTTTTTTAAATTGCCTATTGTGATTTATGACCTGAAAAAAAATTACAAGAGCAGTTTCAAATGTGATTTGTACGTCATGCTAATTGACAAATGTTAGCATGACACTAAACTAAGATGGTAAACATAGTAAACAGCATACACAGTGTAAGCCTGTTAGCATTCTGACAAAAAGTTCCAGTGAATACAAAGCAAGGTTATAAAATATGTTCTTAAAATGTCAGCCAGTCATTTGCTGACTCGTGCCAATTTGAGAACGAAAAGCACTCTGGTGCATTCTCGAGGTAATACCATCTTTCAAGTACATTTGGCATCAATCTGGCACTTGTTCCCTTTAGTCTGTGTAGCAATCTATATATTCTTTCTTTTTTTTTTTTTACATTGAGGTAGAACCAGGCACACTGTAGTAGTACTTTTGGTCAGTGTTACTTCTCTTGGATGTTTGAGCTTCCCTGCACCTAAAATGATTCAGAGTTTGACCATGAGGAAACTGTTTCTAAATTCCTTTGTTGAAAAGGGAAAGTTTTTCTGTGGCGACCTCAAGTTTAAGATGCGTACCTGCAAGCATAATTTGCAACATCACAACTTTTTTATAGCGAATCCTGGTCCAATGGACAAATTTCTTTTTTTACAGTGCTTACACTTTCAACATGAAAAATATTTGCATATTCATTGATTCTGGATTTTTCAGGGAGGAGGGGTAGATGTCATTTTAGGAATTTAAAAGAATTACCTGACATTTTTTTCTGGAAAAAAATATATATCAGACACAAAGTAAAATTCAAAGCAGAGTATTTTTGATACATTTTCAATCATGTGTGGAGAAAGTCTTTTAAAACCGTACTTGAGTAAATGCACTTCGTTACTTTCCACCACTGACAATCAGAGTGAAACTAATAAAACAAAATTAGGTATCCAACTTCCCTAGGGAAAAAAAAAAGAGTCAAATATACATTGTTTACACAACTGATCAAAATATAACAATGCATTTCCTGCTTGCATTCTAATGATGGTTGATGGACTTTAGAAAGTAAATAAGCGATAGTTCACAAGTCTTTGTTGCAAAAGTGATGACTCGACCGACAGGTTTGACTGAAACAGGATTTCATTCAGTCAACTCACACTGAATAATGTCTAATTATGGCACGCCTTTAGCCACTTAATATAAATCAACATAAAACTTTAACATTCGCATACAGTATTTGTTGTGCATGTGGTGCTGGGAGGAGTTCACATGGAGGAAAGAGGAAGTCCTCATTTTTATTGAGAAATAGAAAATGTGAATAATAGTACTTCATTGGTCATCACCATAACCTGTAAACTGCTGTGAAGTGCTACACTTGAACCCCGCTTGTTCAAACTAGGAAAATTAAATGGATGTGTGTTACAGAATTATGGGGATTTTTAAATGTTTATATTTTTAAATGTAAGCAGTTAACTATAATATTCCTAATATTGAACTTTTTGTATCTGCAGGTTCACAACTACTAACAGCATTTCAACCTGTTTTACCTTCATCACCTTTTTCTGTATTAAATCCAAATCAAAACAAATTACACAATTAACCCACAATATGAACAAGAAAAAAAAAAAATCCTACAACATCGATACATATAAGGCAGTTTAAAGCGATAATATGTAGATAAAACAGTTTAGCTCGTTAGCTGGAAATCTGATGGAAGTTGACAAAGAAAATATGTCAATGAATTAAAATAGTAAAATAAAACTATAATCGTACAGTATATTAAAAAAGGCAACGTTCAATCATATTTGGAATTATGATTATACAAAAATAAAATATAATGCAATTATTGCGTCACAAAGACCTTAACCATAGAGAAAAAAAAAAATCACAAATGCTTCATTTTGGAGAAGCAATCCTTGACTTATTATAAACAAGGAAATCTGAGACGTCATGCCACACGTTACTGTCATGGTAGAGGTAGTTCATGGAGGACTGTAGTGAGGGCTGAAGGGTGTGTGGGTAATACTCAAAGAGCCACAAGACGATGCCCCAAACCAGCGTGGCAAAGAGGGGGAAAGGGTCGTGTTTGGGCTGCGGGATAATTCTTTTCTCTACAGCCAGTCGAGACAGGGCGAACAGGATCCGGGACAGCAGGTACATGTTAATCTGTAAGGAAAAGCAAACGGGTTCACTTGATAGAAGACATTTACTTAAGCGATAACAATCTTGAGTTACGACGACGTGCGAAAGGGACAGAGCGAAAGGGACATTTACAGCCTGCAGCTCGTCATACCTGGCTATTAATGTTGTTGTTGTCTCCAAACACCAACCATCCTCCGACGCAGGCGGCCAGGAAGGAGTGCGACTGTAAACTCTTTCCCTGGATCTTCTGCTGCAAGGCTTGGAGTCCTTTGTATGTGAACACGAAGCACGCCAGGTTCCTGGAGTGCGTATATGTGGCCTTCAGAATGGCTTTGAGTTTGTCCTTCAAACTAAATAGAGGGGAAGAAAAACTTGCTCACAAACTCAAGAGGCACAGGAAGTATTGCAACCATGCATACGACGTTATTAAAAGCTCATCATATTACCTGCCACTTCTAAACAGAAATGTCATAACCAGGGCATGTGGTGCTCTGATCTTGGCCCCATATCTGAGTAGATAACAAACATGTCAATGTTTCCTAGAGACATAAGGGGTTAAAATATCAAGGTTAAACATCCTCAGGTATCTTCTCATAGTAAAAAAAAACAAAAAAACAAACAACAACAAAAAAAACACCTGCTACTGTTAAAAGTATTTATAACACAAGATGCCACGGTGGCTCCAAGCTGTGGCTTTATTAAGGTGAACAGCAGCTAAAGCTGCTAAACTCCAGCTGATGAGGCTTTATGGATGCGTTCACTTACACGGCGCCATTTCTGAATCCTTTCAAAACTGCAAGTGCCGCTTTGTATTTCTCCTGCTGCAGAAGATTATTGACAGTATACAGAACAGTTTTTATCAGATCAGGACCCGCCATGACTTTCAATATAACCGGGAGGACACATATACATGTTGCGACACACGATACGGAATGTTGCGTCACATTGAACAATCGCCGTGGTGCCGCATCGCATTATTGGTTCCTACCTGTATGTAAATACAGCTCGGGACACTATTCAGTTTTTCTAGTACGTTTTAAAATTAAATTAAATTAAAAGAAAAACAAAAGGGCTGACTGCATGACTCAATTGTTACTGTAGTATAACTTGTTGTGGCTGTTGTAAAGCTACCCAGCCTTTTAACTGCATTAGTCACTTAGCTTTTGATTAGTACATATTGTGACAGAGGATGCCACATGTGATGAGTGCAATAATTTGCTCCAACACATTTCAGAAGAAATAAAAATAAACTACCTTTGGCCATAACCTGCAGGTCCACAGGTTGTGGCCTTAAATAACCTGCACTAATGTCCAAATATAGTTTCAGTTTCAACTTGGAGGACTTTTAAAGAATGGGAAAAGCCAGCTTAAAGGCCTATCCCACACATATGCAGTACATTCTTCAAGTCAACACCCATTATTCATCTTACTCAGACAAACACTAATTACCTTTTAGGACAAATGACATATTATGTCATTATGTACTCAATTCAAACAATTCTGCTCTGCTTTGCATCATCTTTTTTATTTTTAATATTGAATCACTACATAAAGTGTTTTGAATAAATACATATAACCTTTACTTTAGTAGCCATACAGTAAAATGACAGTTCAAAAATAATTAAGTAAAAAGTAGAGAAGCAAAATATTCTTAAGATATCAAAAGTAGAAGCACTTAAGTAGAATGATGTTTTCTAGCATTAGCCTGTATGGTTAGATTACTGATGAATAATGAATATGTGGGCATTATTCTGTTGAAACTGCTCAAGATGAATGGATTTGTACTGCAGTGTTAATAAATATGTATAATCGTGTTTGTATGTAAAATATTTATTCGTCAAGTTTCAAATACAAAGTATTTGGCAGTATTTCATTTGAATGAATGTGTTGTAGTTAAAAATAACAACTAATATTTCCTGTCTAAATTGCTAGCTTTAGTAGCTGCGTCAGCAGCACCATTAACAGTTAAAGATTTTGCAGCTGACAGCAGCTCTTGAAGTTTACTGAGGCATTTCAATTTGAAATTATCTATTTAATATATGTAGAGAGAGAGAGAGAGAGAGAGAGAGAGAGAGAGAGAGAGAGAGAGATCATTGTGAATGCTTTGAACATTTTGTCATTATCTAAACACATGCTTATAATCAATATAGAATCGGGACACATTTTCTGGAGGGATGTTGCTCAGTGTCCCGAAGCTGTATGGCACATTGATTAATTAATTAAAAAATGCATAAATTGTACCCAGCAAATCCTTTTCACGGGAAGTGTTATTTTTCATACTGTTTGAGGACAATATGCAAAACAATAATGTTTATTTAGAATACAAACTTTAGATAGATACATACATATATATATATATTTATATATATCTATATATTAGGCTATTGTGGTCTAAGTGTAAACAATTTGGTAATAGTAATTATCACAATTCCATTGTTTTAATCATTTTATTATTGTTTTTTTTCCCCTCTATCAATCCAATTCATTGTTACATGAAACTCATCCTCCTAATAAATAGTATTCAGACATTGTCTTCCACTTATCAAAAAAAAAAAGAAAAAAAAAAAGAAATGAACAGTGATTACACTATCAACCTGAAAACACTACTTTGCATATTTCTATATATTTACCTGCCCCGTGATCTGGAACACAGTGGTGATTTAACAGAGACGTGGTTAATTCAACCAGCTTGAGTGTCAAGGTGCTATGATTAGTTGTTACCTGTTAAAATATTCAACAGTCTACATTTGAACCTCATAATCCTTTTTAAAATCAAAAAGGTTAAATTTGTATCTTTTTTTTTTTACATTAATCTGCACACCAGTAGCTACACAATGAGTTTTGTAGGTGTTTGTGTGTGAACTGAATTATTGCCAGGAGGTACTTCATGTCAGATAACGTGGCACAATTAAGGATAAGGTGAGCAGTAGATAGCATGTAGTGCGTAGGAGTCCTGACTAAGTCACTATACCTGTCATTTCAGTGAGGGAGAGCTTATTAGCCATGTCAAAACAACCAGCAGTTTTCTATGTAGTATGGACATACAGCCAAACGGGTAAATTCACAAAAATCGCAAAATCTGGGAATCCATCCATCATTTTAATTAGGAACTTAAAGGGAACTTGTCGAAATGTAATTTTAAAAATATTTGTTATCTGCGACAGAAAATCATACGACATAATTTACAGCACACTGCCTATACACACACACACACACACACACACACACACTAAAACAGCTTCATGAGTGAACAGTTGGTAATCCTTAGAAAATAGCACATTACAAACTTGGATCTGCTTATATTAAGCAACAGGAACTGTCTTAGATTCACAGTGATAACACAAGTTAATAATGTGCATAAATACAACAACATTTTAGTAATGGGCCCATTTATGTTTTAACCCTTTAGATTTTTTTTTTTTTTTATCATATCAATAACAATTTTGACATTTAGACCATTTTTGGGCTGCTGTTTATTGTGTTACTGACATAAAATGTATTTACTTCTATTAGTTACCTCTGTATAATACTTTGTACTGTCAGGGGCAGAGTTTGCCAATCCTGCGCTGGGTTCAAATGACAGGCCAGTACAAGGGATTCACAGGAAACCACACATAATGTGCCCCAAAGCCCATTTCCCACTCCCAGTGACTCTGAAACAGCAGATTATTAAAACACTCCTGCCACAATCTCAAGCATTACATTTAGAAAGAAACATTTTAAATCCAGTGACACAGTGGAAAACATTTTTAAGCAAGATTGAGACGACCGCTTCATTGACACTTCCTTAAAAGCAAAATCCACATATATTTTGAACTATAAAATGTTACTGAAACTTTGTTCTAATTTTGTACTCAAAGTTGAGATAGTGACGCTACCCTTTGTGTTTATATTTTTGTATTCTATATTGAGTCAAACAAAGGACAATAACTTAATTGTGACAAGTGATATCAAATGTGTAATCGTTTGGAGGATGTTAAGAGCTGATTACCTCCTGGTTTATTCGTTAAACCCCTTTGGTAGACTGGTTCCACAGTCATCTTCGTAAAAGTGATACTCTAACTAGGACTAAAAAATTAATTTTAAGTTTGATGTTAAAGGAGGATTTTTGGAAAAGACATGAAATACAATATTATTGTACAAATCTGAACTCACTCACCCTATAAAACTAGGGCCACTTGCTATTTCCTTAATTTAAATCTTATTTTTCATATTGACTGCAACTCAAAGGGGTCCACTGCTGAGATCATTTATATGTATTAAACACGTTATTTTTTTCTTATTTTGTTTGTATATTTACATAAACTGCATCAGTCACTCAACAGATTCAACTGATTCAGTATCGTTATTACTCATCTTGAAAACACAGCAGCTCTGAGAGTTCAACACACAAACTAAGAAAACATTTTCACCAGTTTGTAGCATTTGTTTTATGTTGTCGACCGCGTGAAGACATTCTATCGTGTCTTCTTAGGTAGCAGTGCCTTCAGCTCTCCGGGCCACTGTAAGAATAATACTTAACTCTGGACAACTAGCAGAAAATTGGCTACCATTCAGTGGGAACAGCTCATTACCCAACAAATAATGCAATGCTCCCACGTCATCAGTAACAGCTTATAATGAACAAGAAAAGCCTTCACAGTTTCAGTCTCCCTGACTGTTAAGTGAAGGGAGCGTCCATGGTCCAATATGCCGATATTATGTACAGCAGTGACCGTAACGGGAAGGCAAACGTTGTCGAAACACATCACAACCAAAGCAGTTTCACCACATACACTTAAAAGTATGCAAATGTTATCTACTTCATTTTGGAATTGAAATCAATTGTACAGTAAATGCTGAATTTTACCAAAGTGTTATAAAAAAAATGATCAAACAAATCACTGTTTGGCTCTATTATTGGCAAAAATGTTTTCTACAAAACTATTGCACATAAAAATACAGCCTCTCTTAAGAACAATCACAACCGCCTCACCGCTCACCTAACCATGTGCAAACTAGTTCAACATGTTAAATCATTATTAAGGTTAAGAAATCAACCTGTCAAAAAAAGAGAAAATATTTTTACAATTAGCATGATCATATTTATCAAAGTTATAAAAGAAACTGCATATGTGCTAAGGGAGTCAGTACAGTCAGTCAGCTATGGAAAGAAAAATCATTTATCCATTCAGTCATCCTCTCGACAAAAGAAAACGGAGTCTGAATGACCCAAAACCACACGAGAACCTCTGATGTTGCTTTTAGATATTCACCTTCATATTTTCAATCAAAATGCACAAATACGGTTCTTTCCTCTAAAATGATTAATTCCAGTGCATAGACCCGACAGGGCGGCTCTTGAGAAGTTACTACTGCACAGATGTGGAGATGTACGTGTAGAAACTGCACTTGCACAACATAGAACGAGTGCAGACATGACAGTGCGAGAAATACGTCTGTTCCACCGCCATCGCCAGACGGTGTGATGAGAGGGACAAAGTGAAATCAGAGCAGGGAATTAGGGATGAGCTCATCATACAGGTGTGAGGTGAAACTGGGTGAGGAGGATTCACAGGTCTCTTGTTGAATAAATGACTTTTTTGACGAAACCGCTTTGAGGGTTGTTGTTTTTTTTTTTTTATGCGTTTGCTATTGTGACAGACATAAATATTAAGTCCATCTGCGAGATTATAAGCAGCTCCCAGCTGCAAAGTTAATCTGGTGAATAGTGCTCTTGTCTGAAATGGATATTGCTCCTCTGAACCCACCACTGCTCTGTCCTGTCCTCCAGGTCTCGCTACTATTGTCTTACTCCTGCCCAAAGCCTTCAGTCTCCTCTATAGCAAACATGAGCTTCTCCTTCAGCTGCTCATAGCTCTTATAAGGAGGGAGGTCCAGACGATTAAAGCTAAATGGAGAGAAAAAAAAAAGAGACAGAAACAAGATGACACAAAAGTGCTTCATTAGTATAAAACTATCAGAATTGTATCAATATCAACATAACCACTAATAAAAAATGTGTTTCAATGATCCTCCTTGATGAGTATGGTGATGTGAATTATCTGGCAAACTGCAGGAGCTTCTGCTGAACAAACAATCAAACAGCAACAATACATTATCGCATATAACTTAAAATGCCCCATTGGTTGAATCAGAAGTGACTAAGTGGGTTTGGTCATGAGAGTTTAATCCTCCACCATTGTGAACCAGGCAGCATGTCAAATATCTGAGGCAGAAGGACTTCTATGAAGGGAGAAGAACGGGCCTTACCATGTGTGGCTTCGTGGAAGCCAGTTTTCTTTACCCACTTTCTCAATGCAAAATTTCTGTGGACCGTTGCTTCCTGTATTGATCAAAAACGAGCACAAGGAAAATGTAATTAAAAAGAGTAATTCTGATAGGACCGACTGTACAATGTGCGCATGCTTGTTTTGCGTACCCATCAGATCGGCGAAGCCACCCACAGGAAGACGACAGGTTCCTGTGACGAACTGCAGCAGTCTCATCCTTTTTTCGTTGTCCATCTCCTTCACAAACTGTCATCAGATCAATTCCAGTTAATATCAGTATAACATTGATTTCCAATCTTAATGTGGCTCCAAAATTCCCAGCTGTCCTTTTTAGTTGGAATAATTGACAAAGACAGAGGTTCCCAAATTTCTTTCAAATCAAATTTCAAGCTAATGTTAATGTCATGATGTCAAGTCCTGCTACATGGCTAAATGCAGGCAAGATATTGAAATGATTAATAACACATTCTTACATCATTGTAGTGTGATGAATTGATGTATAAACTATGGGATGTACCAAAATTACATTAAATAAAAATGTTCGGGACTTAGGCTAGTTGTAATGCAATTGTTAGGCTTTTCAGCAAGACTCTTGCGTACCCTGAGCGGAACACATACCTCAGTATTGGAATCAGTGCACTAAGTAATAATTTATTGAAGATGATTCAATATTAACGATATGAGTCTCAAAATTCAGAAAAGTTTTTTTTGTTTGTTTTCAGTACAAACCTGCCAGAACCAGAGAATCTGCTTGCTGCTTCGGGCATAATGTCTGTAGATTGTGTTTCTCTGCCAGTCCACCAAATCTATCTCCTGCATGCCACACAGCATCACCTACAGACAACAAAGATGCATAGTATACATATTAAACTTCATATTAACTGTATTTTCTTTTTATCTTGACCATCATAGCATACCTGCAGAATCAACAGTGTTTAACAGAACCAACAGTAGCCCAAACATTTGTAAAGGTTGTGCAGAAAAGATCTAGTTACTCTTGGTACCTCTAGTTCCTTTGCATCAAAGTACTGAAGGTATTGCTGGGGAAGAACTTCATTGAAGCCCTCAAAGAAGGCCTGCGTCTGCTCCTCCACACCTCTGGACAGCCTCCACTCTGCCACCAGCCTGCATACAGACAAATGAAGATACACATCATTAAATGAAATACAAACATAAGAATGGGATGGCATTTCATGGTTGCATAAAAATGAGGAAGACATTTTTAAATAAGTATAATATCTCACTTCAAAGGTAATATTGTGCATTAATTATCATTTAAATGTTGATATTAAGACTGGCGACCTGTCCGGGGAGAACCCTGCCTTCGCCCAAAGTGAGCTGGGATAGGCTACAGCGCCCCCGTGACCCTGTCCAGGATACAGCGGGAATAGATAATGGATGGATGGATGATGATATTCTACTGGTATGTCTATACAATGCAGTTAGTTAAATAATTACCAATAATTATCCACTACAAGAAAATGAGAA
This sequence comes from Embiotoca jacksoni, assembly GCF_022577435.1. NCBI lineage: Eukaryota > Metazoa > Chordata > Actinopteri > Embiotocidae > Embiotoca > Embiotoca jacksoni. The sequence goes on from NW_027185229.1 coordinate 22,457,023, forward strand.
TGAAAATATTGTCAGAGTTTTTTGAGAATTTTAGTGTGTTAAACTGTTGCTATTGCAAGTCAGCCTGAATGAGTTAGTGTTGTGTTTAACATGTTAGATATGAAGGTGAATGTAAAAAAATCATGGATGGTTGATGAGAAGTGAGGATGAGGATGCAGCTGTACCTGATGTATTCCTCCTTATTTTCCTCAGTTACTTGGATGTTCCCTCCATCTGGTTTCAGTTCGTGGGTGGTGACCTCCCCCAGGATCTCCTTGTCAACTGAGAAGAACATCTCCAGACCACACTCCTCTATATTGTTATCTCTGCAGGACACAGACAATCACTGTTATTATTGATACAGTTAAAATAACTGGGGAAAAATAGGCTCCCAGAGCCCGCATATCTACTAAAGCTACAGTGTTTTACATTTGTCATTCCAACTATCTGAAGTGTTAATAAAGGTTTCATCCACATGTGGATTTTTTTTTTTTTTTATCAGGATTCATGTGGTATGGCTGACTCAAGAATCATAAATCATAAAAAAAAAAAATGCATACCACCCAAGCTCTTCCCATCATGCATGTGTCCATCAGCAACTCAGACTTACTTGATCCAAATGAGTGAATTATAAAATTCTGGATCTATGGACTCCAGGTCTTTAAGAGCCAGAGGTTTGTTCAGAATCCGTTTATAGAAGGGCAGCGAGAATCCTGTGTCAATGAATTTTCCGTGGAACAAGGCCTGCAGAGAAACAATGCAGAAATGTCAATGCAACAAATGCATTAAAAACAACAGCCAAATACAATAAAGTAAAGGATATTTATCTAGTACTTGAAAGATAGTCTCCATTCCACCAAGACTATTAAATAATGTTAGTCTATTAAGAAGCTTAATTCCCTTCAGAGCTTTAAGGCTTATCTATAAGCGGACATGTATATTTGTCTTGTGAATTAAAAGTTTAGGATCTAATCATAATATGTAAATTTCACAAACAATCACATACAATATCACTTAAATCACACATGATCACCATGGATACAGCTGCACAATCTGTCTGTTGGGCCAATCAATCAATCAATCAATCAATCAATCAATCAATCAATTGAATGTTGCTCAAAAACTGATGGCAGAGTGACTGTGTTGACAAACAGTGGAGTTACCATGGCAATGAAGCGTCCGATGAACTTGAAGTACTTGAGGTGATCAGGGTTGATGTAAGAGGCGGGGTTGATCTGAAGACAGTAGTTGTCCTTGCCAGCGTACTCAAACAAACAGTACATGGGATTCAGCACCTCATGAGACAGCAAAAAGAACCATTCCCTGTAAACAGAACCAAAACAAAGGAGGACAAATAAAATAGTTTAGTGGATGTAGCCATACTGGTTGACTGACATGGTTTTAAAAATTTTGAAGATCAGGACTTCAATTAATAAGCACAAGATATTATTCTGTTATTATTACAAAAAGCCTTGTGAGCCAAGGACACCATGTCCAAAGAGCTACAATTCATACAACAGGACATAATTATACAAAATTCAGTTGCAATTACCTGGCAACGCCTCCGTAGTCCAAACCCTCCTCCCCAGGAAAAATGATCCATAGTCTCCGTCTCAGATCTTGAGGGTGGAAACTCATGATCTTTAAATAGAAGCAGAGAATCAAATTAGCCTCTCAACTCAAGACAATGCTGTTAAACATAGAAATGTGGTAGGAAGTCAGTACACTTATGACTACCTGCTGAAATGAATCCTCAAACAAGGTTTTCCGTGAGACGGTAATCTTAATGTGCTGAGGCATCGACAATTGCTAAGAGGGGAAAAGAAACACAAATACTTTCATTCTAGACAACTAGAACTCTTTGTACACCAGCAAGCACGCTAACTTGTCTTTCCATATTAAAGTATTAATAGGTATACAATAAGACGGTATCAGAAGATTGTTGTGCTAGAATGTTCAGGGAGCGCATACCTGACACCAGAACCTGAAGTATTGCACTTTGGCCTTGAAGTCCCTGACGTAGGTTATCTGTGGCCCATTCTCACTGTGGAAAAGACCAGAAGAACAATTTGTTCTGTTAAACCAAAAAAATGTACATTTAGGCAGGTTTATGCATGTGTCGTATGAGCTTCTCTTAATAAACATCTACGAGCATGCTTCTGTATGTTTTTTTAGGCATGCTAAGGCTTTGTTAGTATCATCTGAGATTGCACCGATTTACATATGCATTTAGAAGTGAGCTAACCATTATTGTTGTTTTGACATTTAATCAGTTTACTGTGTGTAATGTGAAGAAAGTGTTTTCTTTCAGGGGCGATGGTGTCTGTCTCAAATGGACCCGATGGCCCCGGCGTTCAAGCGGCTGCTCAGAGATCAGTGTTTCAAAAGTTGGATGTCCTGAAGTTTTTCTCAAACAGCTGTATTTTATTTTAGCATTATAACAACAACGGCTTACAGTGAGGATTTCCCTGTGCGAGGGTCAATGTAGGTTGTCGTTCGCCTGTTGTGGTCCACAAAATAGGGAATGCCATCCACCGTGAACCTCATCTCCCAGCCCTCTGGCAGAGGCTTGTCATTCAGCAGCCTGGACAAAGCAAATCAAGCAAACACATGAATATACATGAAACTGTTATGAAGAGATAAAGGTTTAAGGCTTCTTTATTAGTACCCAAGAGTATATTTGTTGTGCAGATGCAAGATTCAACATTTCAGATTTAAAAACAAGACAGGACTGTGATTCAGATTCAAGAACATCAGAAACAAAGTACATTAAAACAATGACAAAGTGCTTCTACACAAACACTGAACTACTGACTCAAGTGCTTAAAGTGCTTAAAGTGCAATACATGGGTGAGGTGCATCATCTCATACTGCCTAATAAATAGATTTCCACAAAAAATTAAATTGGGGAGTTTACTTGTGTAAAATGAGCACGAACAACCAAGATACACTAAAAATGAATTATTTTTGTCCATGTCAAAACAGCAGAGTATAGTATATCACAATACTATATTTCTGCATTCCTCAAAATAAACAACCGTCAAGACGTAGATTTTCTCAACATAATTACATGACTACACACAACTTTTCAAGAGAAACAAATAACCTAAACACAGGCAAGGTTAAAAAAAACATGCCATTAAAATACAAAAGCAGGGCTTCCTCAACAATACCTTACGGTCATTAACTGGTTACAATAAACAGTCTTTGGTCATGAGCTCTTCTCTTTGTGCACACATAACTTCCTCATTAAAAACACCTTTTTTTTTTTTAAAGATCCATTGCAGGCATAGTTTGGAGAAATTGTCCCAAACAAACTCTGTCGCAAAAACGCTCTTTGCTGTAATTTCAATTTTACTATAAAAGTTTTACATTCATTTTAGTTCCACACCTCCCAGGTTGTTTGCACGTCATCGCCCTGTCCAATGGAAAAGTTGGAACAGGTTAGGACAAAAAAGTGAATGACGGGTGCACCTGAAATGTGTCACTCAAAACTGGAGGCCAATTTTTCTACTTTTTCAATTCCACATTGAGCAGAGTGACGAAACACTGGTGCCTGTCACCGGCAATAAAACACAAATACAGCTACGTGACTCAACACTGACAGAAATCTCAGAAATACAGGAAGCACATTACATGGCACAAACACGCACGCACACGCACACACACAGGCCGACACTCACCCTTGCGTCCTTGGGTCCTCCCACTGTGTCGCCCGAGTTGGGTGATGGACAAAATAAACTCTGCCATTCGTGTCAGTTCTCTTTTCTTGAATAAAACAAAACACTAGTGTAAGTATCAATTCCCTGACATGCATTTCAACTAAAATCTCAGTCCTAAAACACACCTTTACTTAGTTTTTGTAACTCTTCATTAACTACAGTCAAAATACTTGTCCAATATTAGTGATATTTACCCCAACCATGTGGCAGAGGTCCCAGCGGATCAAACTCTTTATTGGCTGTGGCGGCCAACTGGTCTTGGAGCTGAGAGAGAACGGGACACATGTCACAGCCCAAATTCATAGTCAACTAATGTAACTAACCGCCTTAATATGTGTATGTCTGTTCCGACTTGGTGCAAATACTTGCAACGCAAAAGCTTTGCAACCATATGACTATACAGTATATATGCTCGTCATAGCGATCCATTATTTGAATTATACAGACTCGTGTAGTGACTGCAAAATTTTGAGCCTATTTCAGATCCAAAAGCCAAACCAGACTTTGAAAACATAGATAGGAGGAACCCTTCAGATGTTTTTGGACTTGTTATTGTTTTTTTGTTTCAAGAATGTTCAGAATATATTTTTCAAGTAAACACTATAATTACAGTAGCTGTAATCTCCGTAATTCATAAACAGGCTGTTTATTAAGGTGGACCATCCTAAAATGGGAAGATGTTGGTTTTATGTTCCATCTCTGTCAAGATCTGCAAGTCACTTCATTTTGGGGAGCAAATATTTACTTTACTTATATTCAACAGCATCAACGTCACAAATAACAGCTTTTGAAACTTTGATGCAGTAATTATTCTCCGGGAAATATAACAGATGCTTGTTACATTTTCACTTATGGGTGCCCTCCACAACACTCAATACTGTGTTTTATCCTTTTTGTTACTTTATTTGCATATTTGACCTTTATTGTTCAGATGATGTATGTTCAGAAGAAAGTTGGCATTTTCATATGCAAAAAGTGGAAAGCTTCTCTGTGCACAGACATAGAAATGTGACCTTGTGACATCAAAATTAGTTTGCCAAACAGCTAATTATGTTCAGTATGCAACACAAGAGGGACGTGAAAATCATTTTTATTTTCATTATCATCCTGGGTTAGAAGGAGTGGGTAAGAAAACATTTGACAAAATTCTTGTCGTGTCAGGTCATAAATCATGTGTGTATAAGATCTTTATGCGAATCAAAGCCAAATGTGCAAATTGTGCTTCATGTGCAGTGAATGTAACAAACCCAGAAGCTAAAATGGTGACTCACCCCATAAATGAACCTCTGGTTGAACTGCTGCATGGCTCCCTGGAGCTGGCTGCGCTGGTGCTGCCATTCCTCATAGTTACGCACTGACTCCTGTGTGGGGCGTTGCCACGTTGTGGTTCGTGTCATGTGGTCAACGTAATACACTCTACCCATTGGATCCACCCTGCGCTCCCACCTACAGAAAAGAGAGAGTTAAAAGGCAGTGCCGAGAATCTGCCACAGGTGTTTTACCGGACACTCATATTAAAAGCACGAACACGGCTATTTGTACCGTAACAACATGACTGACCTCAGATTTAAAATCATAATTTGAAAGAAAAAAAAAAAAAAAAAACTAAAGAAAAGTGAATTTTTATATTAACAGTGAATTAAGTGTTTTGGTACCCTGAAGCCAGAGGCTCAGGCCTTTCCCAAGTTGTCCTTTTTTCAATGTGGTCCACATAGTACATCCGTCCATTCTGGTCCACTCTTTGCTCCCACCTGCAAAGACAATACAAATGATTCTGATAGATTCTGTTGGATTTTGTCCCTGAAAAACTAACATTAGTGGAAAATCGAAAGCTGAATAACAACACAGATTAAGGGAATTAAAGCTGCTCTATCATATGCCTATTAACAGTAACATGTGGAAGGGGATGTAGAACTAAATTAGTGATGCATTTCTCTTTACCCTGGTGGTAAAGGGCCGCTGTTCATGGGAGTGATTCTGGGAGTTGCTGCAGCCGGAGCTGCTGAGGCTCCTGGTTTGGGTCCACTTGCTGTCTGTGAGGAACCTGCCGTCGCTGCTCCTGCAGCTGATTCATCCTGCTGATCTGAACACCCGCTGGCTGATGCCTGAGAGGAGCCATCAGTAGCCGGGCCTTCACTCAGCTCACTTGGAGAAGAACTACTGGAAGAGGCTGGAAAGAGGAGCAAGGACAAGGCCAGAGAAAAGTCTGTGAATGAATTTGTGGAGGTGTAATTGCTTTAACCGCAGTCGGTAAACATAGACCTGTATTTGTTGTTTTTGTATCCTACAGAACATCAGTTGTAGATGAGAATATGAAGTGACTGCTGTGTAGTTTGACTCCTATGTCAACCTATATGTGAGCTACTGTGAAGCCTTTGAGGTCTCATGTTTTTCCTACTTGGTGAGGCTGCTGGTCTGCGAGGCATGGGAGGGGGAGGTCGGGCAGGTCTGGGAGGACGAGAGGCGGTGGAGCCCCCTGGAGACCGGGAGGGAGAACCTGTACCGTTGACGTCATGACCATTAGGTACAATGACCCACTCCTCAGAGTCACTGGAAGGCGACGTGTCTCTACTTGACCTACAAGAACAAAATGTTTATGAAGTGTTTTCACAAAAATGAACGTGCAAAATTTTAAACTAACAAACAAAACCACTGACCCAAGCTTCAAATAAAATAAAACATGCATAGATCTTTAATAACACTTTACTAGACCTGTTTCCAGTGTCTCCGTTTTGTTTTGCATTTCCATTTGGAAGAGCAGCTAGAATAACAGAAAAAAAAAAGGCAATTATGTGACATAATTTATAGCTTATGTTAAATAATGCAGGATAATTCAGGACAAGTATATCCTGATAGCAAGAAAAAGGTTCACTTCAACACTTTAGCATTTACCCAATAATAATGAACGAGAGAATTTGGTGTATACTGGTATCAATATCTGAGACTCTCTAAATCTGAAAATAAAATATAGTGTATAAAACAACATGTCAGCTGATACTTCTAATATTATATAATATATCGTTTTTGGTCAGAATCCTTTAAATGTGGTTATCAAAGAATTATGACCAATATGTGTACTAAGAGATGCATTTTACCACAACAAAGATTTTTTTTTTTTTTTTAGTGCTCTCTGGTGGGCAAAATATGTAATGGCAACACTGTATAAAAGGCCTACTAATATATTGAACAGCATACACAAATATAGATAAATCTGTGACAAGATATAAGCCATGTGATTGGGCAAAATATAAAGAACTGACGTTAAGCGCTGTCAGCACCTTTTTCACCAAACCTGATAACTCTCAACTTGATTATTAAGAAGAGTGAATCTGTGACTTCGGAGCAGCTAAATCAATTCTGCACTTTAATTGGTGGTGAATTTTGTTATTTACCAAATTTACATAGTTACTCATGTGGTCAGATTGCTACTGTGGTCAACACAGTATGCAGGGTTTGAGTTGTGTGTGGCCTCTTACTCTGTTCCCTCTCTGCCGAGGCAAAGCTTTCTGGGTCTACTTGCATGCCGTCCAGACACACTGACAGGTCACCTACAACGTCGCGGGCGTCTCTGTCAGAGCACAGCTGCAGTGACTGCACCACCTCACACACTTCAGAGAGGACAGAACATCGTGTCAGGCAGGTGCTTATAATTTGAAAAACAGGAGAACTCATCACACAAACATATACATTTCAACAAATATAAAAGTCAAAACTGCCCTTGTAAGAACATACATTACATAAACAAACACTTGAGGTTAAAATGAACAAATATTGAGGAATTATATCCTTTAGCAGAGCCTCACTCACTGACTTTTAAGGCACTTTGTTACTGTTTCCAGCCCTGCTAGTCAGATTGTGGGGTTTTAAAGATGCCAGTGTCAGTGACAGTTCCCCATTTTGGTCACATGGGGAACAACAAGAACGATGGCCTCAAGGAGTTTAGGTGATTACAAACAAACTCCATCAAATAGCTGTCTTATACCCGTAAATGGTCAAGTGAGTGAAAAGTTTGTAATGGAATACTTTTGTTCTGCTCAAAATATTTGAAAAATCGTCCACAACATTTTAATTTAGGAGAAGGTAAACTTACATTTCAGGTCATTAGCCTTGAGGGTCTTATTGATTTCCAGTGTGGCTATTCCCAACAGGATGTCTGCCTTCAGTGTCTGATGGCTCCAAACACGAAAGATCAGCTTGCTGACTGGAGTCACAATTCTGTGAAAAGGTGAGAAAATGATGAGATAATGAAAGAGGCAGCAGAGAAAAGGGATGAAGAATGATCTGCACTCATGCTACAAATTCATGTATGAAAATCAATATACGTTTCTTACATAGACAGTCCAATTTTTGTGATAGATAATTTTGCTTTTCTATGTCTGGCATTACTGCAGCGGTTTTTAGTAAGACCAGAAATAAATGTTAAAACATCACTTCGATAATTAAGAGTCGTAAAAATAGACACATTTTCAGATTTGATGCAATCTGTGATTTTGAGATACTGCTTTAATTATTAATGCTGCAAAGATTCACTAGTACATGACCTCCTTAGGTCAGTCATTAGTTTGACCAGTTACTCACTTACATGCAAAAGTGAATACATTGAGCCTTATTTTAATGGTACATCAACTATGCTAAAACAGTGAATGTTGGGCGCACTAACTTTGTGCATTCACCAGCTACTTAAATTTAGATACATCAGATATTGATATTGATTCAGAATATATCCTCCAAGTATTTAGTTCACCATTGTTGACAAACTCACTAACTCACCAGCCGAGTTTTATAGAAACTGGGATGTTTACAATGATAATAACAAATGTAGACTCTACACTTACAACATGCAACTAAAATATAGCTGTTAACAACACAATGTACTCACTAAGTTCCTTACAAATGAATAACATTTCTGTGATCAACTGTCACCATCTTATAATTAAGATATTTGTTAGCTTCCTCTTCAGTGACGAACACAACCGTCGCACTCACACTGTGACAGCCTGCTTCCATTTGGGACTGTGCGTGTTGTTGCATTTCTCTGTCCTCTTTGACTGGCCGTCCACGGCGACCTCAACATACGGACTCGGACCAAACCAGTTCTTTTTGTTTTCCTTTAGTTTGGCAGAAAGCACTGGAAAGAGGACAACAACAGATACCACACTTACACTGTCGGTAATATATCCTTTAATATATATCGTTCATATTTGTGGCATTTGGTAAAGATAACACAACCCCATGGTACAATTAACGAGTGACTATTTTCTTAACCGTAACTTTCAACGCTGAACTCACAACAACAGTCAGTTGTTAGTGACAGCGCCCGGTAAAGCTCTTACACCACAGTTCAAACAGTACTTAACACGCGACCATGTGATAACAATATCTTACCTGTGACTTGCAATTGGGCCTTCATGGTTTATCCATAACACTGGAGCCTCGTTTGGCTACAACGGATGAAGCTGCAACCAATGACATCAGATGTAAACACTGGACACTCAAGGCAGGTAACCTACTTACAGAGCGATTAGGCTATTAGGTTGCTACAGCCAGTGGAAAATATAACCTGGCTTTACATGCAGCGGCCGGTACAGATTGAGGAAGCCGCAGAGGGATGTTTGGGATATACAGTTTCATCATTTGCTCCTGATTGAAAGATAACGTTTTGATGTCAATAATAAATCTAAGCTAAGCATTTCAGGTGAATTCGGCTTTAAGTAAAGAAATAAAAGGCCTAAACTCTGTGCGCAATTTAACATCATTTCTGCAGCACAAGTGTTCAGACACACCCTGTCCTCTTCTTCCCGAGGACCCCAATTGCGCAACAAACTCAGGGAAACTGCTGATAAACTTCTACTCCTGCACTGCAGAGACACTGCTGTACAGTCCCGTACTCGAGCTGCACTGCAAAGGAAGCCATTCAGGGAGTCGTGAAGACGGCTCAGCGGATTGTGGGCTCCCTGCTTTCAGACCTGAGGGACATCCACTCAAGCTGTCTTCACAGATGGGTAGAAAACATCCAGAAAGAAACCTTCACACCCCTGGTCCGCCCCCCCCCCCCCAGTTCAACACCACAAATCACGGAACTACTTCCTGCTTCTATAAGCGTGCAAAAACAACACCGTGCAAATATTTTGACCGTGTTTAATAATTTTTCAAAAACAAAAACGTGTTTATTTGATTGCATTTCTTATTTTCACTTCACTTGTCTTTTATTTCCTATACGGACAGCCGCCAAACTAAATGTCGGTTGTTTATATGCAACGCCACTAAAGAATCTGATCTTTTTTTTTTTTCAAGTGCACCGAAACGCACGTCACCCAGTGACTTTGGGTTTAATCTCAAGCTATTTCAAGAAACTACCCGAGTGCTTCTGCCGTAAATAGAAAAAAAAAAATCCTGCGTCCTGCTGTTTGCAACGTGATGGCAGAACAAATGTCGCTGTCAGGGTTAGCCGGAGCGTTAGCCGGCAGGAGCTCGTTGACAAGGCGGCGTGAAACACCAGCGTTTTAGTGGAGGGTCGGTTTTCAACTCGGTTAAAGGTGTGTATCGACGGCCACCGCGTAAAAGGGTTTACTTACAGACTGATGGAAGCTGATAAGTTCCTACATCTGGAGCAACTTTCGCCCGCCGACGTCCTGATGAACCCCGAGGCTTTTTTTTTTTTTTTAGCTCAACTCACGTTAGTAATGCTAACACCGCCCGGCTCCTCGAGCGACTTCCGACCGTCCAGGGGAGCAAATCTTAACATTCATTCAGCGAAAGACGAAAATCATCTTACCTGACGAAAGCAGACGATAAAAGGCCGACGCGGACTTTAATTTCAGCTACGTCTTGGTTGTTGACAGGTAAGATACCAGCCATCAGCGCGGACCTGTATTCCGCTAGCTAGAACAGGAACAGCTTTTCCTTTACAAGTTTTTTCACAATAAAATCAAAAGGAAATTGCTTTCGCATTTTACAGAATCTCTTTTTGTATCGTTGACAGCTCCGATGTGTGTACCCAGACTGTGTGGTCTCAACTGGTGTCCATCGTTTATTGTCGCAGTACTTGTCATAAGATACGGGAATAAGATATTTGTCTCGCTACCTTCGGTCCTACTTTTGCTGTTACTTTCAGTCTGTTGTCTTGTATTTGTAATGATATGTCATTTTTTTTTGCTTTTTTTTTATAATTACACTTTGTATTTTATCTATGTGTAATTTTTAATTTAGAAAAACTTGTTATTTGCAGTAGTAAAAAAAATATATATATATATATCCACCGTACTTAATTTATGCTTTTATTTTGAAGGCTTGGACCACACGTCATCGAAGGCGATGTGACGTCGTTTACCGTAAAATAAAAATAAATTTAAAAGAGCATTTACATGCCTTTAAATCGTGCGTTGTTGTTGTTTGGT